>NC_143396.1:194232892-194535564 GCF_052110815.1 Crocodylus siamensis
AAGTCTGGCACTTAGGACAGAAGAATCCCATGCACTGCTACACGTTGGGGGCTGACTGGCTGAGCAGTAATTCTGCAGAAAAGGACCTGAAGATTACAGTGGACAGTAAGTTGGATGTGAGTCAGCAGTATGCCCTTGTTGCCAAGAAGGCTAACAGCATACTGGGCTGAATTAGTAGAAGCATTGCCAGCAGTTCAAGGGAAGTAATTATTCTGCTCTATTTTGCACTGGTGAGGCCACATCTGGAGTACTGTGTTCAGTTTTGGACTCCCCACTATAGAAAGGATATGGACAAGTTGGAGAGAGTCCAATGGAGAGCAACAAAAATGATTCAAGGGCTGGGGCAAATGACTTATGAGGAGAGGCTGAGGAAACTGGGTTTATTAAGTCAGCAGAAGAGAAGACTGCAAAGGGATTTGATAGCAGCCTATCTGAAGGGTGGTTCCAAAGAAGCTAGACTGTTCTCAGTGTGAAAGATGACAGAACAAGGAGCAATGGTCTCAAGTTGCAGCAAGGGAGGTTTATGCTGGATATTTGGAAAAATATTTTCACTAGGAGGGTGGTGAAGCACTGGAACAGGTTACCTAGAAGTGATAGAATCTCCATCCTTGAAGGCTTTTAAGGCCCGGGTTGACAACGCCCTGGCTGGAATGATCTAGTTGGAGATGGTCCTGCTTTGAGCAGGGGGTTGGACTAGATGACTTCCTGAGGTCCCTTCCAACCCTAATTTTCTACGATTCTATGTTATATGTTCTGAATCTTGCTATCTTATGTTATTGACTTGCATGTGATTTGTATTTAAAGGGGACCCAAGAGGAAAAACTACAATGAAAACCAAGAAGCTACAGAAGGCACTTGCTTGGTATTGGAGAACCTTTCCTAGAATATTTTTGTTCCTTGTGATTATCATCGCTCTGTTTTCCATTATTTGGAATAAAAACCAAGAAGAATGTAGCTGCTTTAAAATGGTAAACTCTGGTTTAATTACATTTGCTAGGTAACTATTAAGGGATGACACATGCATTTATTTCAAACAGAAGTATTAGTTATGAGAACACACACAAAAAACTAAATTCTCCAATTACAAAAGTTTTACAAGCAAACCCATTAAGTTTTTCAGTGATAAAAAAACTATTTTTCAGCAGTTATAACAATATGCAGCTCTTTAATGACAGCAGTGACCTGCAGTAGTCATGCTTTAAATGAAAAAAATCTTTTTCCTCTAGAGGAAGAGAGCCAAGGTAATGCTTCTCATACATATTCTTATCAGTGAACTTTGTTGCACAGCTAATGGAGCTCACACTTGCTTTTATAATCATTATTCCTTAAACAATATGAAAAGTTGGACTGATAGTTCTTTTAGCTTCATAATTTTTTATAAAACTGTGCTTCGCATATTTTTTGGATTCTCAGCCCCTTGAGTCCTGATGCAGTGGAGTGCCTTGAGAATTTTTCTGAGCATGTGTGAGAGGTAGGATGGGGAAGGAAAATTAGGTTACTTACCAATAATAAGGATTAATTAGTTAATGTTTGTAAAGCTCTTTGAAGATGAAAAGTATTATGAGGGCTAAATACTATTAAGTAATTGAAGTTCTTTGACTGACTTTTAGTTGATAGGATAATAGTGGGGGGAGGGACCTGTGTTGCTTGGTTTAACTCTTGTCTTGCTTGACTGTGCGCAGTGTTTTTTGCCAGAACACACCCACAAAGGTGCCTGGCCTAGCCAGTGAATTAGAATTGCTGCTAAGGCCATGGGAACACAAAGGGGCTTGTATTCAGGTCTACTCAGACATGAACCTTTCTAGGTCAAATGAATATCAAAATACATCTCATAGATCATGGGTCAAATTTAGACCCCCCCCCAACTCCCCCACTAAAACTAATTACAGAATTTCTACTGACTTTAACAGGGCTATTTTACCACAAATGTATGGTATCATATATTTGTGAATGTATGAATAATTGCCTGAATAATACCATTCAGTTGCTTCCATGACACTCTTCAGTGAGGGAATTCTGTTTGTGCCACCAAGGCAAAAAAACCAAACAGAGTGGTCAGTCTTCAAACTCAGGGGGGTGGGGGAGGAGATAAGGGGAGTGGGGAGTGAAATGTCAATTTGGACTTCTAACACTAGTATGCTAAGAGAAATACTGGTAATAGCAAATGTGAAAACTTACAGAACATTCAAAGAGGCCATACTGCTTGCAGCTCCTGAGCTTGTTGGTTCAGAAAGGGCTTAAATATTTCAGCATAGCTTTGCATTTTGTCTTGTTGATATAATTTCTCTCTGCAGATGCAATCTGCAAAGTAGTTTCTGAGAGTTAATTAATATTCTTGCGTGACCTGGGGTTCTTATTTTCCTAGCTGAGAATACATTGAAATTATCTGAAGAGTTGCATTGAAACTTTATTTAAGAAAAATAACTCGATTAGCATACGCCATACAGTCTATGAATTTTTGTGAGGAAAAGTTTCCTAACAGCTGGCTCTGAGCTCCATTGAAACATGTTATAAATTGTCCTCCTGTGCCATTTCTCGTTGCTGTAGTGTGTACATAAAAAACTAACAATGTCTTGCCTAGAATGACGAATTAGCAGGTTTAGAATGATGGCACAGGCAAATAATGTGTCCACTATGTAAAGGAACAATAATGTCTACATTTTATGCTGTATTTAGTCAATCTCAGATATTAGATAATATCTAATATGTTCTTCATTTTTAAGGAAAAAGCAGGAAAGGAAGGAGCCACTCATTTGGAGGCTATTTGTGAGACACTACAGAATCAGAATTTTACTGTAAAAAGAAGTGTGATGGATCCGTTGCCTATTCCATATGAATATCTCTTAGGCTTTCCTCCTACCAGGAAAAGTGAGCATGAGATGACCTCTGGTCATTCATCTCATCTCTTTATTGCCATACTAGAGCATAAATGTAGATTACTAACATGGATAAATGATAACTGTGATTGTGTAGTTTTGCTAAGAGATTGAACAATGGATTTGTATAGGACAGTTTGGACAGGGATGATCCTACCTCAGGCAGGGGGTTGGACTAGATGACATATGGAAGCCTCTTACAGCTCTGCTTCTCTAGTTTGAGATTTGATTAAGAGACTGAGTAATCTGTGCTCTCCTGAAACATCCTGAACTACAGGAGAGGGAGAATGTAATGTCTTTGCATTTCATTCTATTCGTAGTTTCACTCCGCAGAAACTCAGTTCACTGAAGCTATCCAGCAGGATAGCAAAATTACAGCTGTAGGCTTCAATTCAAAATACTGGACATGTGCTTAACCCATAATTTTAGATATGTGACTAATCTAATTGTAGGCTGAAACCTTGCTCAAGAGTTTGACTTACCATTGGCAAAACATAAGGGGCACAACCCAAGGGGCCAGTTCCTATTTAACCCTTCACTCATCTAAGCACTGCATAATTACAATTCCTCGCACTTACACACAGTTTGGAATTATATTTTTCCATAGGAGGAAATAGAACCACTCTGTGCATATACCCATCAGAGAAGGAGACCCCCCCCTCCCGCTTACTTTCTAGCTCAACAGCCTAGTGGCTAGGGAACTAAGGCTCTAGGACCCCCGACCCCAAGGGGTGTTGAGCTGCCAGCTCACTGAGCTACAAAGCCTTTAAACTTATACTCTTCCTTTTGGCCCCATATGTCTATCTCACTTGGCTGCCCCATGAGCCAGCTTCCAAAGATCTGATCACTGGATCAGACTGTATGTCTCATTCATGAACAACAGAGCATTCAGTTTGTGCTACTGTGTGTTCTATAAACAGGGTAACCATATGGGACCATGGGAAATCCAGGACTCTGCCCAGCTCCCGCCCAAGTCAGCGGTGTTGCTATAGGCAGAGGTAGAGGCGGAGTGGCATGGTACACCAGGCAGGAGGGCAGCAATGGTGCCTGCCCGCCTGCGTGCCTGGTGCACCATGCCACTCCACCTCCCTGCTAGACTGCACCCTGTGCCCCTATGATTCCCCCTGCCTTCCAGCCTGGTGCACGTATCCTCTCATCTGGCATGGGGCTGCCTGGCATCACCTTGGCTCCTGGCTGCAGTGCCTGGAAGGAGGCATGGACTGGTGTGCAGGGGGTGCCAGGCTCTGTGCAGACCTGGGCAAAGAGCACCTCTGCAGCCAGCATGGCCAGGCACATGACTCCACCACTCCTCCATGCCCATCCTGCACAGGCAGCACATGCAAGCATGTGGTGTGGCACTGACTATAGTTGGGTGGCCTCTTGCTCCTGCTGCTACTGCTGATTGGCCTGGCCAGGCTGGGGCTGCAGACCCAGGGCAGTGCCCACACCTTCCCCCCAAATACAGGTCCCTTCTAGCAGCATGGTAGGCTCGATGGACTGATGGTGCTCTCATGGCAAGGGTCCAAGCTGCCTTGCTCCAATTTCATTCTGGGACAATACACACACACACACGTGCACGTGCACACCAGCATACGCACACCAGGACCCCATCCCAGGTGATCCCTGCCCATCCAGGACTTTGTCTTCCATTTTGACCAACTGGCAGGGATGCCAGGACAGCCTATGAAATCTGGAACTGTCCTGGCCAAACCAGGATGTATGGTCACCCTATCTATAATACTACTTAATTATAATGTTTGAGAGAAGTGTGATGGACATTATGTGCATATAGTGGAATAAAAAGTACCTTATTTACTTGATTCTAAGATGAGATTTTTCCCCATTTTCTCCCAACACAGGAAAAACAAAGCCTCACTTTAGAATCAAGTGTTACAGCTGGAAGGTAGGACAAGCAGCTGTTCAGGGAGTCCAGCTGGGGCAGGGACAGCATCAGCACTGTGCAGATTCCTGTTTCCAGCATCTGCTCTGTATCCAGTTCCCCTTCCCCACTCCCCTTGTCTTCCTCACTGGCAGGAAGCCAGGCAGGGAAGGAGAAATCTACACACTGTTGCTGTGGTCTCCAGCCAGCTGTGCTTCCTATAGAGCATCTCCTCACAGCTCCTAGCTGGAGCAGTCTGACTCACCTGCAGTGACCATATGTTCCAGTTCACCCAAGGCAGTCCTGGATTTCAAAGGTTGGTCCTGACCAGTTGGCAAAAATTAAAATGAGAGTCCTGGAATTGTAGGAGTGCAGGGTGCAGTTTGGTGGGGAGGTGGAGCAACATGGTGCTCCAGGTAGCTCCATCTCCCAACTGGACTGTGCCCATGTCCGTGACCACTGGCTTCTGCCACTGCTTGCAGCAGCACTGCTGACTTGGAAGTAGAGGGGGCACTCTGTGTCCCAGGTGTCCTGGATTTCCTTATGGTTACCCTAGCTCTAGCAGGGATGGGGGAGCTCCAGAGCTGATTCTGGCCTGCACTGCAGAAAGCGGTTATGCAGGGAGCCCAGCTCAGCAGTGTGCAGATAATTCCTTTGAGCCAGCTCCCACCCAGCAGGGACAAGAGGTAGAGGGCAGACTGCCTGCTCCCCTGCCCCTACTTTACCCCCTGCTTTCCCACTACCTGTTCTCTACCCTTGCTTTCCTCCTGCCTGCCCCGACTCTGATTTCTCTACTGCTTGCTCCCTGTCACAGCATTCCTTCCACAGCAGTGAGGGGGACAAATTTAAGACAACCGCCCAATTAATTAGATTCTGTACATGTAAGGCTATAACACATTTATAATATTCCATATATAGAATCTAATTCTTGGGCGGGTTGTCTTAAATTCAGTCATCTTGGATTCTGGTAAGTATGGCGTATTTATATTGAATGTGGAATTTGTAA
Organism: Crocodylus siamensis; assembly: GCF_052110815.1. NCBI lineage: Eukaryota > Metazoa > Chordata > Crocodylia > Crocodylidae > Crocodylus > Crocodylus siamensis. Next base: position 194,238,654 of record NC_143396.1, read on the forward strand.
CTGGGTAGATACAGGGGTACATGTTTTCTTGAGCAGCTAGAATTTCTAAAAGGAGACATGAGGCCAAAACAGATGAAACAGATAGGGACTATGATTTCCTTAGACCCCATCAGTACATCACCAAGGGAAGAAGAGCTTATAAGAGGGGAAAAAAGGAGCATGTAAATTATTATTTCTGTTTCCACTTTTTGTAGAATACTTGTCCATTGGAATCTCCTCCGTACAAGAGAAGAATAGAAAATACCTACTGAAGACAATTGAATCCATTTTTAAACGTTCCAGCCCAATGGATTTAAAGGAGATGGTCCTAGTTGTCTACTTGGCAAATAATCATTTTTATCTAAATAAGAAAACAGCCACAGATATTAAAGACAAATTTACCTCGTATATTGAGTCTGGAAACCTTCTTGTTATATACAGTTCATTAGCCAGTTACCCATCTTTAGAAGGCCTGAAAAGAAGCTTCTTTGATAAAGAGAAAAAAATTCAGGCCAAGTCAAAACAGAATGTAGACTATGCTTATTTAGTTAACTTCTGTGCCAGTCTTTCTCACTATTATTTGATGTTGGAAGATGATGTGATTTGTGCCAATGGTTTCTTTTCAGTAATACGACAATACATAGAAGATAAAAATGAGCCTTGGACTACAGTAGCCTTTTCCAAGCTGGGCTATATAGGAAAACTCTATCACAATGAAGACCTTCCCAAACTGGCACGATTCCTGTTGATGTTTTATTCTGAGATGCCTTCTGACTGGCTCTTGGAACTTTTCTACCAGTCCAAAGCTCAGAAAAAAATGATTACCTTCACGCCTTCTCTTTTTCAGCATATTGGTAGAATTTCTTCGTTTCACAATGTAGAAAATATATTTAAAGATTCAGAGTTCCATGAAGATTTTGGAGATTTTGGAGACTTCATTGATGCTTCCTGTTACACAGACATAGCAGTATTTCAAGATTACATGGCTCAAGAAGTATGCCCACCTGGAAGAGGCTTCTTCTGGGGGAAGAATGTAACAACAGGGAAAACTTTCACAATGATTTTTCAAACACCTATCATTCCTCTGAGGATTCAGATTTATACAGGATCAACTAAATATCCTCAGGACATTCTTCATTCTGGTTATGTAGAAATGGGTAAACTGAAAACAGAAGAAAATGGTACTGTAACATGCAAGTATTTCAGAAAAGTAGGAGATTTTCACATTGGACAGTTTGAAATGGACAACTATGAGGCTTTGTCGGAGCAGATTGACTGCCTTAGAATACAAGTAACAGGTACACAAAAGGAATGGCTAAGAATAAGAAAAATAAATATTTGGGTTAAGAAGGATTAATTATGGGTTAAGATTTGGATTCTCTACACAAATTTGAATTTGCCACTTATGCTCAAATATGTTGTGAAGGAATCCATATTTTATTTTACTGTACAAAAATCCCAGAGTTATATGACAAAAGCAACTGTTTCACCAATACACAAACAAAGCCAGATCTGAGAGGCATTTCTGGCTAAAACACACTGTTATGCAATTTATTAAACTTTTTTCTCCATAATGTAATTGTTTCTATGAAAGCTGATTGGTAGTAGAAGTCAGTTATGCACCCACCCTTAAGCATGCCTGATCCTCAGATGTACTCAGCTGCTCATCTGCATCCATGTCCATCTTTTGTATAAAAACAAATACTACTCAGCTGCTTCCTAACCTTATAGGTACTTAAGTTTTCACCCAGAATTTGCAAAGCCACTTAAGTACTGGTGCTGCCCCATAATTATAAGCTGACAGCTGGAGGTCTGGATGCAGGTCACTGACAGAAGAAGCAGCACACTCCCATGAATAGTGCTGTCCATCCCCTGAGGGTTAGGGCGCACTTTCTCTACCCATTTGTTCCTGCACCAACACTTCTTTGTTATTTAATAGGGTTTTTTTCCTCCATTGTGTTTACCTTCTAATTCATGTCAAAAGTTGCAGACAGAAGCAGTGGCGGATTTACGGATAGTGGGGCCCTGTGATCCAAGCAGGGAGTGGTGCCCTGTCTCCCACCTGACAGCGCGTCTGTGGGGGAATTAGCACAGCACACTGGCTGTGGGGAGGGGCGGTGCCCAGAATTTCTGCCCAGAACTCCTGAAGAAGCCCACAACCTGTTGAGCAGAAAGGAGGGCCACAAACCAAACATGGGCAGCTCTCTGGCCAGGGGCTGCACCCCCCGTCCAAGCTGTGGTGGCAGTGGTGGTGGTGGGGCCCCCTCTCATTGGGGGCCCCATGCCACCGCATAGTTTGTTTCACAGTAAATCTGCCACTGGTTAGAAGTTACAATTTGCACCTGATCTGGCCCCTGAAAGTGCTTTGCAGCCATGACCAAACACAAATGTGCAGCTGTGGAGCACTTTAAAAGGTCCTGATCCTGCAAAAATCTGAACCCTCACTGCATGAGTGTTCAGATAAAGATGCTCTATGCTGGAGCACCTTTAGTAACTTATGTCTGCATGCACCAGAAACAGGGCTGGGCTGACACAGCTCAGCCCTGCTTCTGGCACTGTCTTCAGAATGGAAGGGTGGAAAGGGAGCACAGGGACATGGGTGACTGATGTCTCCCGAATCTAGAGGAGCAGATCATTGACTCGGGGGGTGGTCCCTAGGGGCTGATCTCTGAGCCTGAAATCACCAGCAGTGAAACCAGAAGTGTACTTCTGCTGGCATATCCAGTTTCATGGCTGGTATTTCCAGGGGGTGCATGGCCAATCTCAAGGGGTGCATGTGTACCTGTGTGCACCCACTACATGTTGCAAATGCACAGGGAACTTCAATTGGGGTTTTTTCAACTGGTGTTGGAGAATGGGGTGGGTGGACTGGAGCATCCCCAAGGTAGGAGGACTCCAATTCACCCACCCCACCCTCCAGCACTGGCTGGGGAACCCCCAGAATGAGCTCCTTCCTATCCCTTTCCCCTGCCCCATTCTGAAAACAGCACCAGGGTTGAGAGGGGGTAGGGGGCATTGCTAGGGGAGAATGGTTGCAGGCTCACAGCTGCTCTTATAGTCAGCAGAAGGCTTCGGCTAATGGGGCTTAGCCCTTGCAGACACAGGGCAGTGGTGGTAGTGCAGAGGGCTGCAGGGCAGTCTGGGTGTAGGCTCTGGGCAGTGGCAGCAGGGGACACATACAAACACAGACATGTGGCTACAGCCTGCACACAGCCAGGATTGCAGCCTGACCACTTGTGGAGCACTGACCACAACAGCAGGCAAATTTGTGAAGGCGAAGGGGTCTGAAGGGAGCAGATCAAGGCCCCCACAGTGAGGGAGGGACTGGGGCAGAGACAGGGGCAGGGGTGAATGGGTCCCTGGGGTGGGTTGTGGGATGGTTGGTGCCTGGGCCACTTGTCCAAGGGTGCGGGGTGCTCCTGTTGCTGCATTGTGCCCTGGGGAAGGAATGGGGGGCATGTACTCACTGGATATGTGCACGGAGTGCCTGCTGCACACTGAGCTCTAAGCCCTACTGCCTCTGCCTCAGGAGCTGTATGATGCTATGTGCCTGCTGCCATCGGGCAGGCAAGGGATGTGGCACAGCTCGGTATGGCAGGCACATGGCATCATGCAGGTTATGAGGCAGCAGCAGTGGGGCACAGAGCCCAGTGCCCAGCAGGCAACCTGCCTCCACCCCATGCACAAATCTGGGGGCCACATGCCCCCCATGCCTTCCCCAGGGTGTGTGCAGTGGTGGGAGTCCCACCTCCCCCCACACCTGTGGACAAGCCATTCAGACTTTGACTGTCCCACAACTGAACCCATATCCCCATTCACCCCTGTCCCTGCCTATGCCTCACTTCTGTCCTCCCATACCCCTTCCTTCTCCCCCAGCCCCTTCCACAGTCCCTTCCACAGTCTTACCTGCTGGGTGGTGTGTGTCTGTATCTGTGTGTATTCAGCACACCCACCCCAAATATTTTCTCTCTCCGCCTATGGCTGCTCTAAACTGTAGCTTGATCTTCCAACCCCCAGGACTCAGCAGGAAATGTCTGCTGGGTCTGGTGGATAGTTGTAACACATGGTGCTTCCTGCAAAGCATCATGAGTTACAACAGGGAGCTGTTGTTCTGTCTGTACCTCAAGTGCAAGCCTGTTCCTTTTTTTGCCATGCTAACTAAGTTAAGTTCATTTAATCTACTTTTTTCAATGCATATATCTACAGTCTCTAACTTCTCATCACCATTGCCTTTCTTTAGTGGTTAAATATATATGTGTATCTATTTCCACTACTTTATTATTTTTCTCTGTTCAAGAAGCACTTACAATAGGCTAGATAGTGTCTATGTCTACACCAGAAGTTAATCTCCAGACAGGAATTTATAGCCCACACATATTTACTCCTTTCTTTTAAGGACTAGGGGGGAAGCTGCTTAATGTCTGGATGTGTTCAGGGATTTCTCTCCATTAAAATACAACAGCATTTCAATGACGGTTATTTTCCCCACTCTTCCCTTACACCAGTGATTCTCAACCATGATGCTGTGATACCCTGAGGTACATTGCCTTGAAATCCTTTCAAGGCTGCTGTGGGGTGTCACATAGTGTTAACTATGTTAGATGTACAAATGTGAGTCACATGATAAACCCAGAGATTTCAGATAGGAATCCATAGTGTTAAAACACATTCTGGTCTTATGGGTGCTTGTAGACGAGTGGACAGACTGCTTTGACACACTGTAATTACAGAGCATCAGAGCAGACTCAGTTACTTAGCATGCCTCCAGCAGCCTCTGTGTCTCATGTATCAGTGTCCCTGCACTTCAAAATGGCAGCTGTGGCACTTTAGCTAAAGCTCGTCAAACACTTGTAATTAAAGTGATGCTGTAGGCTCTTTAATGGATTCATCTAATTAAAATACCTGCTCAGCCCTGGAGCATGTGTAAAAACACTCTATAAGGTCTTTGCAATGGAAGTACTGCTCTATTATTTTTCTGTAGCCAAAGAAACACCCAAGTGGAAACTCAGAGCTGGTATTTTCCGCAGTGTGTTGAAACTAAAAATATTGAAAATGGATGCATTATGTACTACAGTGATACAGTAGAGGGCAGCAGAGCTTCATTATCTGTCTCTTACAAACTGACCAGAAGCTAGCTAACATATTTATAAAATCAAGCTAACAAAAAATAGATAGCTAATTAAAATACTATTACTTGGAAGAGTAACTGCATTATTACAGCAGCTAGTGCTTTACCCTATTACTCTTTGCTATCAAAAGTTGGTGTAGTACATGTTTACTATAAAAATTCAATCTAGCAGAGTAAAGTAGGTTTGTAGATGAAAGAGATCCAAAAACTTTAATGTGTGGTTGATATCAGATTCACAACTTGGGGCCTTTATTTGAAAAACTTAACATTTTTCTATATTTGACATGCTGCTTTTAACTGGGCATGTCAGATGCTTTAAATTGTTACTTTACAGGGGTAGATTTAATGTGTTAATTAAGGAATAGTATTTCCATTTTAGGAAACTGAGTTACAACAGTTTAAATGACTTTTTTCGACCACGGAGCCAATTTCCCAGCCAGCAGATCATGGTGGACCCAAGGCCACAATTGGCCAGTTTTGTCAAAAGGTGATCATGGGGTACCAGATCGAAGGCTTTTTTGAAGTCAAGATATATGACATCAATTTCTTCTCCCTTGTCCAGGTGATAGGTCACCTGCTTGTAGAAGGAAATGAGATTGGTCAAACAAGACCTATCTGCAACAAACCCGTTCTGGTTATCCCTTAGGAAGTTGGTGTCAGCCAGTCCATTAAGGATGGCCTCTTTAATAAACTTTTCTAAGATCTTCCCCGGGATAGAAGTCAGGCTGATGGGTCTATAGCTAGCCAGATCCACTTTCCTCCCTTGGTATTTTAAAAGATACCAAGCCTTCAACAGCATCCAGGTTATCCTCTGGGGGCAGGGGGAACAGCTCTGTTGCTGGGGGGGTCTGTGTTTGTTGAGGGGAATAAAATGCTTTTCTAAAAACTGTCTGCAACAAGGGTGGGGGGGAGGGGCTGAGGTTCTGTAGCTGGCCATCCAGGTAGCCTACACTGCGGAATGCAGGAATAGGTGGTTGGCCACCTCCTCTCACACCCAGTGCCCTGGTCCCCCCTGACAAGTGAGTGGCCCAAGGAGGTCCTAGAAGGTGGCCCGGGTCATTTGGAATGACTCCAGTCACTGCTCTTGGCCCAGGTGCTCTGGTCAATGTGCAGCCACCAGTCCTGGCTAGCTGGGCAGGCCCACAGGCAGTGGAGCAGGAGACCCAGGAGCATGTGGATGGCACTGGTGGTGGTGTCCAGGTGCGCATTGTTGGCATTCCTGCTAGGGTCTGGGCAGCAGCACAGGGTCTGGGCAGGAGTAGCATGGGGGCAGAGGGCCTGGGACATTGCGGTGAGCCTGGGCAGGTGGCTGAGTCATGCTGGGGGGCCACCAGGGTAGAGACTGACCTAGGCCAGGTGGCAGTCGCCACTGTGATACAGCAGGGCAAACAGTGTGGCAAGCAGGAGCCCGGGGCACTGGACATCACTGCAGGGGCCTGGGGATGGGCCATGGCATGGTAGGCACAGCCTCTGTAGGGTCTTCAGGATACTGTGGGCCAGGAAGGCAGGTAGCCAGGGAACAGCATGTGGGACTGGCTTTTAAAGGTGGCCTCTGGCTGCAAGCAGCTGTGGCTGGAGCCTCCAGCTTTCCCTGCCTGCTGCAGGGGACTGGTGCAGGGCCAGAGGGGCCAGGACCAGACTGCTGCCAGGAACAGCTAATCTGCTCCTAAATCCCCACACATCTAGATGCCTGCCTGGGTGGGGGGGGTTACTCTGGAGTAAATTGCTCTGGAGTAAACCCATCCAGCAGCATTTGCACATGTAGACATGTCCAATAGGTCTCAAACTGTACTGAATGAATATAAACACATAGCATTTCAGGATCTTGCTTGGGCCATTGTTCTCCTTTGAATGGCATTCCAACGGACACTGAATCTTGAGATTTCAAGAAGAAAGGCTATAGAATTGCTTAGCACAAAAAGGATCCACTTCTCATGCAGCTTTGATTGAAAGCAGCATTGAATGAAAATCAAACTAGTGAATGGTCAGGACAGGATAGTTTTAACAAATAAGTTATAAGTCTGTGTAGGTTTCCTCACACACTAAAACAAATTCCTCCTTCTTTATCTATTTAGGTAAAATTCTGTATGCCAGCCTGAGCATGATGCAACATCAGTGGCCAAAGTAGAAATCCCTTTCATAAAATCCCATTCACTATTTTGACAATTTATTGCTAAAACCTTTGAGGGAAATATATGAATGCATTTTTTTCTCCCTGATCATTTCTTTTTTCCTATATCACATTAGCTGATCTGTCTCTAACAAGTCAATGAGTTGAGAGAAGTAGTCCTGAGCTGGCAGTACTGGGGTGATGTAGCCATGATGGTCCAGAAATTATGAGAGAGACGAGGATTTTTGTGGGTGATACCTTGTATTGAATCTACTGCATTGCTAGGATAAAGTTAGACCAGCTTTTGAATGCAAGGCCTGCCAGCTGGGGCTGCTATAACCTGGCTCAACATGCTAGGGTCCTGGGTGCATGTGTAAACATGGTACCTGGGAGCAATAAACTCCAGTGAAATATGCACTAGAGTTTATTGCATCGCATTAATATGCACGTGTAGATGAACCAGGTTTCATGTAGGATTAAGGTTTATTTGACAGGCACATGTTGTTATAATGTGTGAAAAACACTGAGGGGGATATTTTCTTTTTGGATTTTGCTTGAAACATTTCCCACTCTAATGAGAGGGGCTGTGTCCTGCTTGTTATGGGGAAAGAATTAATTCAGGAATGTTGTCATGTCTGATGCAAGCTTTTTACTTTCTACTGTGCTCCTCACTCATATTGAGCTAGTTACTAAAACTTCCTTTTGCGACTTTGCATCTGATCTCCAGTTCTTCCACTAATCGAACAAAGCTCCCACAAACCTTGATGGGCATTTGGTACAGTTATGGCCTCTAGAAAAAAGGCAGAAACAAAAATTCACATACATGGTTTCTTCTTTATTCATTAAACATAATTTCCAGCCATGGGGTTCTTTTTTACTCCCAAGAGCCAAGAGCTGTCTTTGAAAGTGAAGTGTTACATGCTTACAGCCTATCATTTGTTAGCAGGATTTGCAGGTAACTAAGTAACTTTTTCAGCTTGCTTTGAAAATGTTTCCTTTTAATAGAGGAACACAGGAGATAGATTAAAGAAGGGCAGTCTCTTGCTGATTGCTAGAGGCTTTGGAAAACCCTGTGCTTGTTAGTCTGTAAAATTATCTCCCTTCAAAAGAATGTTCTACTATACTGATTGAAAGGGAAGACAGGAGCCAGAGCCAAGTAAGTAATTCTAGTTGGGGTTTGAGTAATTTTCACTATACATTGATGTTCATTTTGCATCTTGCTCACACAGTACTGTCCTCATCTCACAAACCAGGTTTCAAACAGTTAAAAACCACTGCCTGCTGATCTGTCACAATGCATCACTCAGGAAAGACACTGCAGCATCATGGCACTAACTACTAGCAGTGGCAGTTCTGAATGAATAACCACAGCAGTCACTAGTTTGGTGGCTGACACTGCCTTGTCAGAATGGGAAACTATACTCTTACGTGAGTGATGTCAAAGATGGTGACAGCCATCAACTCAAGTGAGAAAAGTTCATCATCATGGGCTTAAAGCACTGGCCTGGGTCTTAGGACCATCTGGGTTCACCTGCTAGTTCTATCACAGGTATCCTCCACAATGGATGTGTCTACACATGCATTTGACGTGGAACCAGTTTACTTGCGAGTAAACTACTTGCAAGTAAATGCTCCTGGGCAGGTGTCCACACATGCAGGAACATGAGAGTGGATTTGCTGCTCCCAGCAGCAAACTGCTCCCACTTCCTGAGGCCCTGCTGCCACCAGGGGGAGCTGGAGTCTCTGGCTACAGCTGCCTGTGGCTGGAGGCCATCTCTAAAAGGCAGCCCTGCTCTCTAGCCAGCTGTGTTTATGGCCAAGAGTAGCATGCACAGGACAGGGGCAGCACATGGCAACTCTCACACTGTAGCCTCTGCCTCCCTGTGCCATGGATGCTCCAGCCCTTGCCCCTGGCAGTGATGCCCAGTGTTCTAGGCTCCTGCTGGCTACTGCACTGGCCCTGCTGGTCTGCTGCACTGGCTGCCAGCTGACCCATGGCCATCTGGGCCCTGCTGGCTCCCCCAAATTCAGTGCCTACCTGTCTGGCCCCACCGTGCTGTCCCAGGGCCACTGTTGCCATGCAGCTGTCACCTGGACTTTGTCCTGCTGGCTAGACCCTGGCAGGGAAGCTGATGATGTGATCCAGGATGCCACTGCCTGGGCTGCCCTCACCCTCCTGGCCCTCCAGCCCCACTGCTTCTGGGCCTGCCAGGCCAGCCATGACTGGTGGCTGCATATCATCCAGCACACCTGGGATGACAAGCAGTGGCTGGAGGTGTTCTGGATGACCCGGGCCACCTTTCAGGACCTCTTGGAGCAGTTCCACTCACACTTGGAGCACCAGGACACCAACATGCAGCTGCCTCTCCCCATGGACACCCAGATGCCCATCTGCCTGCTGAAGCTGGTCACACCCACCAGCCTCCACTACATGGGCCACCTTTTCAGTGTGGGCAAGGCCACCACTGGGGAAGCTGTGCTGGAGGTGTGTGGTGCTCTCCAGGATGGGGTGGGGCACACTGTGCTCTGCGTGCATGACCCACTGGCAGTGATGGTGGAGTTTCATGCCCTGGGATTCTCCCAGTGCATTGGGGTCCTGGATGGGACCCACATCCTCATCACCTGCCCATTCCATGGTGACCCCCACTATGAGAGCCAAAGGGACTTTCACTCTGTTGTGTTCCAGGATGTTGTTGACTATTACAGTGCCTTCACCAACATGAATGCTGACTGGGTAGGCAGTACCCACAACACCTGCATGTTTCAGAACTCCACCCTGGCAGCCCTAGTGCAGAGTAGCTGCTTTGTGCTGGGGGTGCCAGACTTGCAGCTGGGTGCCATGGTCCTGTTCCTCCTTAGTGGGGACCCTGCTACTGCCCTGTCTCAGGTGGTTCTACACTGGCCATCTGGATCCTCACCAGGAACACTTCCAGCAGTGTCTGGGTGAGACCCACACTCTGGTAGAGTGCACCTTTGGCTGTCTCAAGGGACACTGGTGCTCCCTCACCACTCATCTCGAGTTCATCGAGGACAACATCCCCTGGATCATCATTGAAGCCTGAGTGCTGCATAACATCTTTGAGGCCTGGGGAGAGCTCTTTCATGAGGGGTGCCTGACCCACTATGCCCTGCACTGCTGATCACCATGGTTCCCCAGGTATACCTGTGCAACTGGCATGGGATCCTGAGGTTCAATGGTGCGGGGGGCGGGGGGCAAGGCCAGGCTGCCTGCAACCTCCACCGCTGCCTGGAGGGCTACTCATGGCTGTGCTACATGTCTGTTCTCTGAAGCTGAGGAGGACAGAGCCACTGGAATCAATACGTTCCTCAGCTTGTGAGATGCCCATACCCACCTAGCTGTGGGGGCACAGGTTGCTCAATAAAGTTTTGCACTGTCTTCCAACTCCCTGCATGATGTGTGGAAGGAACCTGGGGGCTCTTTGGATGGCAGGGTGCAGCATGTGGGTGCCTGGACAGGTTCCTCCCCCAGGAAGAAACTGGAACTACTGGCTGTCAGTGCTGCTGGTGGTGACATGGCTGGCCATGCCTTATGCCTGGGAGCGGTTGAGGCAGGTGCTGGCCTAGGTTTTCTGAGCTGCTGGTGGAGACTGAAGCCAGGGAGCTCAGTGGGATGGGCTGCTGGTGCCCCAAGGAGCCCTCCCCTAGTGACACATCACTGCAGGTTCCAGGCTAGAGCTGTGGCCTGGGTCATGGGGCTCAAGGATCTCAGTAAACTGCTACATAAATGGCATGGACTTGCAGGGACTCCCCAACCGATGATTGTGATTAGTGATGGTGACCCGCTCTGCTCACAAGACCTTGACTTCTATGCAGCACTGAGCTGAGCAGTCATGCCTGTACTCCTGCATTTGGCCTGACAGCCCTTCATACATGTGAGTGTTGAAACACCTCCCCCACACAAACTGGTGCTGCACCTCCACCTTGCCCCATTTCCTCCTGAGACCAGTTGGGGCCCTGGGTGGTGGTGAATAGCATTGATGATCAGGCCATCAGAGTTCCTGTGCTGGTTCTCTGAGCCTTCCTGTGACTGTCCCTGTGCTGCCAGGCCTGGGTGCCTGCAGCACCCAGCTCAGAGGCACAGCACAGGACTAGGAGCCGTCAGACTGCTGGGGATTGGCTGTGGGCAGCTGGCACTGGTTCCAGTGGCCAGGAACTGGCTGCAGCTAGTCCTGGGAGCTGGCAAGCCTGGCAGGAGCCTGCAGCAGACTGGATGGTGCAGGCCTGGCAGCTGTATGGCACTGCAGTGCCAGGCAGCAGTGCAGGGGTGCAGGCAGGCTAGCAGGGGTAGCAGGAACAGCAGAGGCCAAGAGTCCATTCCTGCCCTGCCCCCCCCCCCGGCTCCCTGCTGTGCTGTTGTGCCCAAGGGCTCAAAATGCCTACAGGTTTTTAAAGGGCCACAGAGGCCACCCAGCCCTGGGGTGAGGTCAGGCTGGCCCCCTAGTGGCAGGGCTGACCAGGAGAAAATCTGCTCCTGGGTGGCATTTTTGTGAGCATTACTGGGCAGGAAGTACTTGTGAGGAAATTTGCTACTTGCATTGGCAGGTAGCAAATTTACTCACAAGCAGCAATTTTTACAGTACGGTAAACATGTGCTTATGCAGATTCGCATGCTTACTGAGCAGTAAACTATGCTACTGCACAGTAAAGTGTCTTGAGTAAATGTGCCCAATGATGTGCAGGTCAATTGTGGTTTGATTTTTTAAGGGTGGCAGTAATGGGGCAGGTGGTGGGAGACAGACAGTGGGGAGGTGGTAGGGGGGCAGTAAGGATGGAGATAGTGGGACTGTTGGGGGCAAGTGGTAGGGGCAGGCAGTGTGGAAGCACTGGAGCAGGCAGTGAGAGAGGCAGGCAGTTCATCCCCTACTGCCTGTCTCCTTCCCATTGTGCCTGTCCCGCCTGCAGCCTCAGGTTGCCCTGATTCCCCCTTCCCCCATTCCCCTCTCCACACTTCTGCTACCCACAGACTTAGGTTCCTATCCATCCTTCCTTCTTGTTCTCTTCCCAAAGTCTTTTCCCCCTGCCTGCTCCTCCACCCCTCCCTTACCTTAGCTCTATGCCAGCAGGCTCTGACCCTACTGCAGCCTGAGGCACAGGGCATGGCTCCACCCTGGCCCTGTAGTAGCAGCATGGAGTTGGCACTGCTGTTTCAGCCTGGCCCCACAGCAGTAGTGCTAGCTCCTTGCCCCTGCTGCTACAGGGCCAGGCTGGAGCTATGCTCCATGCCCCAGGCTGCAGCAGAGATGGAGCTTGCTGGCACACAGTAGAGGTAAGGAGGAGTGTGGCAGAGGAGGAGAAAGGGGAGAAGCAGCATGGGGCTGGGGGAGAGACCTGGGGCCAGAGCCACAGCAGCTGCCTGCCTTCCTCCCCCCTCGCCCCCCACTGTCTCATGCTCAATTGTAAGGTGAAGGGATTTTTTCCCCATGTTAATGGGAGAAAAAAAACCTTGTTTTCTAACTGAGTAAATATGGTAACATCAGTAATAAGCAACGTGTAGGTAAATCATTTGTAAAACATATTTAGTCCAGCTACATTTTAGAGAAATGTAATTACTTAATATACTTGGCACTAACAGGTCACATCTACACATGCATTTTATTGCAGAGTAGACTAATTACCTGTGGAGTGAAGCATCACTGTTTACATGTGTGATTCTATTAGGCACCAGTAAGCTAACTATCACTGCCATAAGATAACACTGTCAGCAACAGTACTATCTTACAGCAGAGTAATTAACTGTGATTAAATGCACATGTAGATGCTGACTGCAGGCATAAATTGAACCCAGGCAGCAGGGGTCTAGACTTCTGCCTAGCCATATGGCTCCACACTTTCAACACCCTCATGCGCTAGCCAGCCCCTCTGCCACCCTCTGCTGCCACCTGGAGCCTGGGGCAGAGCCGGGCAGGAGTGGCCCTGGCATAAACTGCTCTGCCCTGGCCTGGCTCAAACTGCTGCTGTCTTGGGTGGACATGTAGATGCTGCATCTAAGAGTAGTTTACTTTGGCTCAAACTGCTCCAGAGTTTATTGCTTCGAATTAAATTGCACGTGTAGAACTACCCAAGCTGCTGCATTGCTTTAAAAGCTTCCTCAAGTACATTTGTTTGCCATCAGACAAATCCTAGATTATGCAGTTTTTGCAACTTCATTTGAAATCAATGACAGCTTTATAGCTATCTATATCTAGATTTTTACATCATGCCCCATCACTACACTATCAGGATTTGGTCCAATGTACATAAGAAAATTACTGTCAAAATCAGTTTCTTTTCAACTCTTAGCCAGAAGGCTTCATATAACTAATTTGGGCTGAAAGTTGATTAAGTATGTATTCCAAAAAAGGGAATAATTAGACTTGAACTTCTCTTAGGCTGTAAGGAGTTGAGGCTTGTGCCATATAACTTTGAGCACTTGCAGCTCCTACTGAAACCTATGGCAGTCACCCAAAATCTCTCAAGCCCTTAGTCATTCCAACTGGTAATTCTCCCTAGCCTTTCAATAAGGTCTTTGTTTGACTTCTCTGTGATATTTTACAGATCGTGTGGGCCCCTCTATCAAACTAGACTGATGTATTGGCTTCCTATCCCGCCCCCTGCTCTTCTGTATTTCTTGCTTTCTAGTTTTGTTCAGTTTTCCTCTTTTGTTTTGTTATTTTGTTCTTTTCCCTGATACACTGCTTTCCTCACACATGGTAGGGAGAGAATGCTGACACAGTGGTAGCTCTGCGCAGCCAGGACCCATGCTTGAGTAGCTGAGCTGTGCCTTCTGAGAGCAGACTCACACAGTTCAGGTTAGTGAGTGCTTCTGATTCTGTGGCCCTGCATACATCTGCTCAGAAGCATTAGAAGTTGATTTCAACAACATCCGTCCCCTATTATAAATCTCAGCTCATTTGCAGTAGATATATAGAGTGAGATTAAGCTTAATGTGGGTTTCCCCAAGAAGAATGATGCTTCCCCCTTCTATCCTATACACTCTGGCTTTGTCTGGTGTCCATCCTGAGAAACACTGTAATAAACTACTACTGACTGCATGTAGGGTAGGCAGAGATGTGGAGCAGAAGTCTTGACATGGAAGAAAAGACAGAAATACAACAAGGGATTAGATATAGTAAACATACTACCATGAGCTTTAAAATCTATATTTAAAATGTTTATTTAAATATACTAAACATAATGATACATACCTTACTGGCATGAAGCCACCTATTTAAAAATAATTATTTGATAGTTTTAACTAACCAGATAGTCATGTGACTGGCTATTCTAAGCAGTTCTAGATTATAAAGCACACTTTACTATGATAGAGTTTAAATTAGGCTCTCTGTCAAAGTAAAGAAAATGAGAATCTGAACATATGGTATACTGTCAATTAAGTTCACTTTACTCCATATCAAACTGTCTTATACCTATGATGATTGTGACTATCTGTGATAAAGTTACCCCTCAGAGAGGAGCCACTATATGCCAGCATATCAGTCCTGTGGGTCACATCTACATGAGACATTTACTGCACGGTAGACTGATTAGCTGTGTGGTAAATGTCATGAGTCTACAGTGTACACCCTATTACATTGGAGTAAGCTAATTTACTCCACAGAAGGATAGTACTTGTGAATACAAGTACTATTCTACTGCGGAATAAAAAACTCTTCAGCAGTGCATGTGTAGATGTTGCCCTGCCTAGTTGGGGCATCAGGGTGCTTCAGTGCAGAGACTGCCTGCTGGCTAGCTCTGCGCTGAAGCGCTCTTGTGCCCCAACTAGCCCCTCCACAGTACACTGTGCTGGGGGGAGCAGACCCGGGCTGGCGATTTGGCCCCTGGGGCTCCTGCCAGCTAGGGCTGTTCTGACCCAGTTTAATGTACTGTAGTCCTGGATGCACGAGCAATAAGCTCTGGAGTTTATTGTTTTACCTTAATATGCACATGTAGATGCACTTGTGTTCTCTCTCTTAATAATATCCTGGAATAGACCTTTCCTCAACAAGCTCCCAATCACCAGCTAGCTAGGCATTCTACAAGTGCCTAGTGCAGGTAGCTAGATCAAATGAATTGGTTATATCTGCTACTTACTGGCCATGTCTACACAAGATGCCACACAGCCATAGTGATGAGCTATGGTGACATAGCTCATTGTTATGATGATGTAGCATTAGTGGGTATGAACCATGATGCCAATGTTACTGCACAGTAGCACAGTAGCAACGAGCTACTGCGCGGTAGCTCATTGCTACCATGCAGTAGGGTTAGAAACGACCCATGCACTGATGGGACTGCACAGTAAAGGTGGTTACTGGGCTGTCATTTAGTACTTGCTTGAACACATATAGATGTGAGTTTGTCTACACATGGAATGAATTCAAAGGAATAAACTCTAGAGCAGTTTGAGCCAGAGTAAACTACTCCCACGCAGTATCTTCATGTATGCCCAGGACAGCAGCAATTTGAGCTGGGCCAAAGCAATTTATACCAGGGTCTCTCCTGCCCTGCTCTGCCCTGGGCTCCAGGTTGTGGTATCAGGTGATGGAGGGAGCAGCTGGGACATGAGGGTGTTGAAAGTGTAGAGACAGGCCCTCTGCTGCCAAAGCTGACTGTGTCTGCAAGTGCATGTGCATTTAATTACAGTTAATTACTCTGCATGCTAAAAACATATTAGTGATTGTTACAACACATTTAGTGGTCTGTATAACATATTTGGAAGTCTTGTAAGCATTCTAGATCCTCTCCCATGAAGGCACAAACTTTAGAAATGCAAAACATCTGTTCTGTGATTCTGTCCGTACTCCTACCACTTCAAGGTTTAGATATACAAGTCTGTAGTACATTACTTTAACATTTTGTCTAAGATTTTTTAAACAATATTTCTAGCACTTCTTCTAAAAGTTTGATCAATGGACTGATAGATACCACTCATGAACGCCTCATGCCTCCTGAGGCTGGGGGGGGCATGGTGACTGCCCACAAGGAGCAGCAGTGAGTGGGGACCGCCCGCAGGCAGCTGTGATGTTGATGGTGAGGGCAGGCCAAGCAGGGACTGCCTGCAGGCAGCTGCAGCGGCGGCAGTGGTGGGCAGGCATGGCAAGCGCCAAGTGGCGATTGTTGACTGCCCGCAGAGACTGCCAGCAGCATTGGCAGTGGCCAGTGTCAGGGCATGCACGGCCAATGTCAGGGGGTGCATGTGCATCCATGTGCACCCCCGTGCGTTGCCAATGATACCACTGATTTTCTTGCAACTGTACTTGAATGCTCTATTTTCATTCCATCCAATTATCCTATTTTATCCTCTTGTGAGAGTTGTTGCTATTATGGTTGTCACTGTTGTTACTTAATATCCATATTATAGTTCATCAAAGACTGGGGCCTCATTGTACTGAGTACAAGAATAAAACAAAAAAAGATAGTCCTTACAAGAAAAAGTTTGCAGCCTTCATAAATACATGCTAAATACATAGAATACATAGAATTTTTCCCCTACTTAGTTCTTGATTCAGCAAAAACAAATGTCATGTTTAATAGGATTTAAGCATAAAGTAGCACTGCTCTGCTCTGTGCTATACCCTGTCCTGCAAAGCTCTGACCACCTATGTAACTTCCACGGATTTTGTGGAATTTTCAGGACTAAGCCCTATATTCAACCCAAAATAATACTGGACTAGTTTCCTGCCATTACAGATTCTTAGCTAGTGTGAAATCTACTCTTACATCAAGGCCACTTTAAACACAGCTCTTTCCCAGTTTATTTCCCTCCCTGTGTGTATCTATCTTTCTAATTTTTTCACAGGATGAAGTAGCTTGAATTTTCTAAGTTGGGTCTCCTTTTATTTCCATCCTGGAAATGCTTCCTTGTGAGAAAACTCCTTACTCACATGAATAGTTTTGTCAAAGTTTAGTTGCTTGAAAAAGGGTTACTCCTGAGCTTCACTCAGTTCCCACTGTGTTGATGGGAGTAGAATTGGGACCCAGGTGTACACAGACACATAGGATTGAGCCTTATATTTTTACACTCTTTGGTCACAACCAGATGTGCAGGCATGTGCAGTTTGTGGGACTGCAAACTGGGAAATCCCAGTAGCAAAAAAAAAAAAAAAAAAAGGCAGAAAAAAGCAGCATGGTGCATGTGAAAGGAGTGTGAGCTGACAGACATGGAGCCTTGGTCCTCCTGGGAGATGTTCTGGTTGCTGGCCAGAGCAGCACTACTCCTTCAGCTGTTCCCTGGCTGCTCCAGCATGCCAGGAGCTGAAAGGAGTGGGGAAAGGGCAGTTTTCCCAAAGTGGGGCAATCTGCCCCACACTAAAGTGCACATGCAGGGGTGTATACTGCAGCTAAAAGCAGCAGCACAAATTTCTGGTTCTACTATTTTTGCCACTGCAGCCATTTCCACATGAGCATGGATGCTTGTTTCCCCACTAGTGGTCCCTGGAGAATGCCTGTGTCATGTGATCTCTGGCATGTGGCAGGTTACCCCAGGGGGAATAGGGGAGGCTGGGGCCAATGCTGGGCTGGCCCCAGAAGCCTTCCTGGGCCTCTGTGGGCGTTCTGGGCTGCAGCCGATGCTTGGGGCCTGGCTAGCAGTCGGGGTATAGCTCTGGTTGGCCAGGCTCCAGTTTTGGGTGGCATGCTCTGTCCCTTTGTGCACCACCCCACTTTTTTTCTTGCATGGGTTTATTTGACCTCAGGATCTCCTACTGTCAAAAAACCCCTCTGTGTTCCTACCTTGCAGTGTGGAGCACACCTGAATGTGCAGCATGTGGTGCTGCAGTTGTGTCTGTGGCACCACATACCGCACAGCTGGCCTCACCTGGACATGGCCTGCAAATGCACACCCTTGCATGTGGAGGTGTGCCCTTTGGGCATGTCTACATGAGACATTTACTGCACTGTCTACTAATTAAGTGCACAGTGAATGTCTCAGTATCTATACTTACACCCCTATTAGGATGAACAAAACTAATAAACTCTGCAGCAGAAGTTTATTAAAAACCAGAGGTTTTTTCAGATGCAGCAGTGCACATGCAGAAACCAACTCAGCTGGCTGGGGGACAAGGGTGCTTCAGTTTGGAGGCTCATGCTGAAGCACCCTCGTGCCCCAGGCAGCTCCTCCACAGCACACTGAGGCTGGTCGGAGCAGCTCTGGGCTGGGAGGCTGACCACCAGGGCCTTCTGCCAAGCAGGGCTGCAACCCTATTCAGTTTGCTTCATACCAGCTGTGCATGTAAACTGAGTGCCCAGGAGCTTCTGGGGAGGAATATATTGTGATGCAATAAGCTCTGCAGTTTACTGCTGTCCGGTATGGCACGTGTAGATGTGCCCCCTAAGTAGTTTTGTATTTTTCTTTTGTCACCAGCATCTGCAAAACTTCACTGCTTATCAGTTAAAATATAATGGACACACTTCAATTAGTTCCAAAGTTTGTATTTAATTTGACAAGTATGATCTGTTTCATGTTCTTAAGAACTAAGTACAGATAGTCAAAAAGCCCAAGGTTGAATCGATTCAGTCTTTGCAGGTTAGTCTAAAATGCAGAGATTAAGCTGAGAAACAACTAGACAGACATTCACTTTTGATTCTGGAAATGCAGCCACATGCCTTCTGCAGTGGCTCAGTTCAGAACCTGGGGGGGGGGGGGCGGGGAGGGCGTGCTAGAACAAAGCTAACATGTTTAACGATTTCTTTGCCTCTGTCTTCCTAAGTAGGGACCAGAACAGCCACCTCCCTGCTGGGCCCCCCTCGGGCCCCAGGGGAGGCACACCTGGGCCAAAGGTTAGCGAGGAACTAGTTAGGGAGCTTCTGGAGGGGCTGGACGTATTCAACTCAGCCGGCCTGGACGATCTGCACCCTAGAGTTCTAAAGGAATTGGCCGAGGTCATTGCAGGACGCCTGGCATGGCTTTATGAGCACTCGTGGTGCTCTGGTGTGGTGCTGGAGGACTGGAAGAGGGCCAACATGGTTCCCATCTTCAAAAAGGGGAGGAAGGAGGACCCGAGAAACTATAGGCCAGTTAGTCTTACCTCGATCCTAGGCAAGCTGTTTGAGAAAATTATGCTGGCACACATCCAGGAGGGGCCAGCAGGGGACTGTATGTTTAGGGGCAACCAACACGGGTTCATCAGTGGCAGGTCCAGTCAGACCAACCTGGTAGCCTTCTATGATAAGATTACCAGATCATTAGATTCAGGGGTAGCAGTGGACATAGTCTTCCTGGACTTCCGGAAGGCATTCGACACTGTCTCTCACCCCGTTCTCATTAAGAAACTGAGGGACTGTGGTGTCGACGCCCACACAGTCAATTGGGTCACCCAGAGGGTGGTAGTGGATGGGTCCTTCTCAACTTGTAAGGGCGTGGGCAGTGGGGTTCCGCAGGGCTCGGTCCTCAGGCCCGCACTGTTCAACATCTTTATCAGCAATTTAGATGAGGGGGTAAAAAGCACCCTGTTCAAATTTGCTGATGACACTAAGATGTGGGGGGATATGGGCACACTAGAAGGAAGCATCAGGCTATAATCAGACCTAGACAGGTCACAAGGGTGGGCGGATGAGAATAGGATGCAGGTGATGCACCTGGGGAGGAACAACCGGCACCATACCTACAGGTTGGGGAACTCCCCTCTTGTCAGCATGGAGGCGGAAAAGGATCTTGGAGTCATCATTGACTCCAAGATGAACATGGGCCGGCAGTGTGGGGAGGCAGTCAGGAAGGCCAACCACAGATGCATCTCGAGCAGGTCCAAAGAGGTGATCCTCCCCCTCTATGCGGCACTGGTCAGGCCGCAGTTGGAGTACTGCATCCAGTTCTGGGCACCACACTTCAAGACAGAAGTGGACAGCATCGAGAGGGTCCAGAGGACGGCCACTCGCATGATCAGGGGGCAGCAGGGCAGGCCCTATGAGGACAGGCTACAGGACCTGAACCTGTTCAGCCTCCAAAAGAGAAGCTGAGGGGGGATCTAGTAGCCCGTTATAAATTAGTCAGGGGGGATCAGCAGGCATTGGGGGAGTCACTATTTCCCTGTGCACTGCCAGGTGTGACCAGGAATAACTGTCACAAGCTGGCAGAGGGCAGGTTTAGGCTAGATATCAGGAAGCGCTACTTCACAGTCAGGGCGGCTAGGATCTGGAACCAACTTCCAAGAGAAGTGGTGCTGGCTCCTACCCTGGGGAGTTTTAAGAGGAGGTTGGATGAACATCTTGCTGGGGTCGTTTGACCCCAGCATTATTTCCTGCTATGGCAGTGGATCGGACTAGATGATCTACTCAGGTCCCTTCCGACCCTAGAAACTATGAAACTATGAAACAGCTCCCTGGCATGTAGTCAGCAAGGGCTCTATGTTTTCTTCTTCCTCCTGCTGCCCCCAAGGTCTGTGGGATTTGCAGTCCAGAATCATAGTAGGAGGATTCTGCAAGGCTGCTCATCACTTCCTCTTCCTGCTTCCAGATGCCTCTCGGATTTGTAGTCCATAGTCACAGCCAGCAGTAAGTTTTTAGCACGGCAGGGCGGCTCTGTACTTGGGGGAAAGGAAGTATAACCCCACTCCCTGGCCCCAGACCCCAACTGGGATTTGCTTGGGGAGGGGCAGTCCCTACCCTTCCCCACACCCATCTCTTCTCTGCTGGAGCAGACAGCCCAGCCCAGCCCAGCCCAGCCCAGGGCAGGAAGGCATATTAGGATGCTGGGGAACTGTGATTTAACTTCAACTAGGAAGGAGCCTGGGACAAATTCCATAAACTGGTTTCACCCAAATCAGTTAAGTCTGATACCTCGTTCAACCAGGTTTCTCTTAAACCAGTTTCAGCCATTTTGATACTGGTTTGTGTGCACTGAACTTCTGTTCTGTTACAAGTTTAAACCAGTTTCTGATGACTTAAACCAGTTTGTGTATAACTTTTGTCTCTAGCCATGATGTAAAGTCAGGAAGATGATGACAAATCTAAAATGGAGTAAAAATACAGAGATTGATAAAATAATGTATAAGCTTCATGGAATGGCTTTAGAATTTTGGACAGATTGGGCTTTATCTGTGTTGTGCAGAGGAACTGACAGATAAGCTTTTCAACAGCCATCATCCACATTAAGGCCAAAATCATTCTGGGCCTTGCTGTACATGCAAAATTGGCTGGAATGCAAAGAAGGGCATGTTAATGCATACATGTGAAATCAGACCCAGTAATAGTAATACCAATGGACAGAATGAGGCTGAAGCATTTGATCTCACAACCCATATTCATTCAGTAAGATCCTGACTGTATTTGAAATATAGATTACACTTTCTATGTTTGTATTCTTAACTATGTACAGTAAGCCAATTTCTGGATATAAATTTATACAGGAAAAGGTGAAATTAGCCACTTACCACATAAAGAGGTTAGGAAACAACAGACTGTTTCTCAAATAGATTGAATTTTATTAGTAGATGTTTAGGATTGTTAATCCAAAAAGATGACAAAGTCAGTAGGGAAAAACAAATCACCCAAGCGAGGGACTAACATTAGAAGGATGGGGGTGATTAGGAGAATGCAACTAGGTTACAGAAAATACAATGTTAGCCAACTAAGCCTGGGGGTAGGGGGTTTGCGATGCTGAAAGAGAAAGAAGACAGATGCACACAAACCCATACAATGGTGGAGGAAGGAGGTCGAAGAAAGTGTCTCAGTCCATATAGAGTCTCATTGCGGATGTCCTCTTTGGGTGGAGCGGGGTGGTCTATTTCATAGATTTCATAGACATTAGGGCTGGAAGGGAATTCGGAAGATCATCTAGTCCAGCTCTCTGCCCGAGGGGAAGGAAGTCAGCTGGGGTCATAGGATCCCAGCAAGATAAGCATCCAATTTACTCTTGAAGGTGTTCAGTGTAAGTGCTTGAACCACCTCCGATGGCTGGCTGTTTCAGACCTGGGGGGCTCAGCCAGTAAAGAAATTCTTCCTTGTGCTTCCTTGTGCAGTAGCACGAGTTACAGCGCATTGATTAAGTACTTGATTATCCAAGTACTAAGCTTAATGCACACTAACTACAGTGCATTAACGAACATATAGATTCACCGTGTTAAGGCAGAGCTTGGAAACAGGTATGGGCAGCATCCCGTGGCAAGCAATCTCTTTTTCTTCTCATGCCCTATTTTGCTGCCTTTCTGATTGTTATCCAGAGTGTGCTTCCTTGTTTCTAAAACAGCCTTGGAAGACCACAATTGATATTTCTCCAGGAAAAGAAGATGGGACAACAAATGGGAACTTGCCCATTGGAAAACACCATGGAAGAGTTTTTTGGCCCTAAATCTAAATATGAAATTTTGGAGGAAATAATATATGTGTTGAAGCAAGTTGAACTAAGTTTCATTGTTAAACAATGACAAATTTACCATTAGAAGAGTCTGAAATAAATTCTCTAAGGGTAAGAGACCTATTTAATGCATGAACTTATAGGGTACATTAGTGCTAATTAATTAGTAAATGTGGACTGAGGTTGGCTGCTGTAGAAAAGCATGCCATCCTTACTTAATTTTTGGTTCATCTTTCAGAACAATAAGGACAATAAAAAGAGACATAAACCAAAAAATTTTAATGATTCAACAAACATTACCACGAATCTGTCATAAATATGAATTTAAATAAAATGCAGCCAGTATTAAAAAACTTTAAAGTAGATTTAATGTATTTTGTTTTTTGAAAAGAATGTTATATCTGCCCTTCTTAAATCCTGTGGGGATGACTCCTTTCATTTTCTTCACATTATTGACCTCATTAAACTTATGCCTGATTAATCCATGAGTATGTGCTGGGAGAGTCAAGACCCTGTGTATCTATTATGTGAATTATCAGGATGGAAAGAGTTTCTTGCCTATTTAATTAAGTTTTTCTCTACCTTGTGCTATGTATATCTTTATTAGTGCTTACTAAAGAAGACACCTGAAATACATTTTACTGAGGATTTTTTTTTCTATCGTGTCATAGGTGTATCCTGGTAAGTAACAAGCATGCATAAGTCTGAGAACCTAGTTCAGTCCATAAGGCAATGGACTGAGAATCAGTAGCTGCATCTATGCGTGCTTAACTCCAGAGTAGACTAAGTAGCTGAGGAGTAAAGTGTCACTATCTACACATGCAATGGTATTAGGCTGCAGTAAACTAATTTATGCCACAGCAAACTAATTAATGTAGTAATAGGCAGTATTATCTTACACCAAGGTAATTTCTTGTGATTAGAAACATGTGTAGACACTGACTGAGGGTGTAAAGTGCACCCAGTCTGTCCAGCCAGACAGGGGCCAGACTCCTACCTTTCACATGGTTCCACATTTTCAGTACCCTTGTGCCCCAGCCAGCCCTTCCACTATCTGCCATCACCACCTGGAGCCCAGGACTGAGTGGCCCTGTTGTAAACTGCTTCACCCAAGCTCAAACTGCTGCTTTCCTGGGCACACATGTAGACACTACACCCAGGAGTGTTTTACTCCAGCTCAAACTGCTCTGGAGTTTATTGCTTCAAATTAATTGCACGTGTAGATGCACCCAGTAGTCCCAATCCTAACTAACTTGCCCTGTGACATTATAAGTAAGAATGCGGGCCAAGGATGGTCTTTTGTTAAACATTTCTAGTATGCCTAAGATGTTGAGGCTTCCAGGATGTACTGTAGTATAAACATTATTCATAGTATTATTAATTTAATGATAGGTGACAAAACATGTCTGCTGTTCAAAGGAAGATAGCTCTATTCCAACACAACCATTTGTAGTATAGATTCATAAGT
This sequence comes from Crocodylus siamensis, assembly GCF_052110815.1. Classification (NCBI taxonomy): domain Eukaryota; kingdom Metazoa; phylum Chordata; order Crocodylia; family Crocodylidae; genus Crocodylus; species Crocodylus siamensis. Next base: position 194,262,628 of record NC_143396.1, read on the forward strand.
ATATGAATTAAATAAAGAAATAATTTGGATAGAATATTTAAGAGGCACAATCCAACGTCAGTAGCTCTTAAAATAACCACTGCAACTTACATATGTAAACTAAGTTAATTATTAAAAAAATAAAATGATAAAAAGTATAAATCACTAAAGAAAGCATACATTCTCTTCTTTTAAGATAATAGTCATTAAAATGGCAATTCCTCAAATGGCACAAAGGCAAATTTTAGGTGTTTTAGAGTTTTTTCAAAGCTCACATCTTGAAACTGTCAGGACACAATTTCACAATTCCAAAATTCAATCTAAAACTCAGTCTGCAAAGCTATACTTGATAAACATTGTTCTGAAAGATTTTCAAGACATACATTCTAGTTAGGAAAACAGATTTTCATGGCACAACATGATTTGGTTATTTTATTTTATACTTTCAACAGTAATAGGTACAAAAGAAAAAGCATCTGTGAAACAATGATCTGTAAGCTCAAGTAGCCTCTTTGCTATTCATATATCTCAAACTCAGCCAGCACTCCAAGAGTCTGCAGTAGATCTTATTAATAGCCACTTGTGTCCCCAGCCTGCACTGATGTTTATCTCACAATAACAAAACAAGTATAAGGGACCCTTTGCTAAACCTTGTAAAATAAGATTAACAGGAACACTGGGAGAAAAGCAAAGCAAACAGCACTGCTGTTCAAGGATACTACAAAGAGTAAGATCATTGGAGAGCTATGGCTTTTTGGATCATCGGTTGCAGCCTGCCTTCCCTTATCTAACCTACACAATGTTTTTTCTGAATAAGAATCAAAGACAAACGTACACCTTGAGTCTCATTTAAATATTAAGAAACACTTTAATTGGAAACAAATATTTCATTTCAGGATCTCTTGATTCAAAATGTAATGGTTTAAGTTACATTCTTCCTTTAGGTTTTTAGAATGTCACCCACTCACTGCTGACACCATTTGCTTTTTGTTTCTCAAAAATACCAGATTTGCAATTCCTTTCCGGCAGCTCAGCTAAAAAACCGACATCATAAACACCTGAAATACAAAAAAAGAAACCGACATCATACATCATAAACACCTGAAATACAAGTACAAAACTGACTCAGCTGTTTTGATAATAAAAGATATTTTGAAAAATATTTGTATACTTTAGTGAAATATTAGGAGATGATGAATAGAACATTTAGATGTGATGACAGATTTATGGTCTTTTTTGTCATTGTTGCTATTCTTAAGGGGAATGTAAAAATAACAGCTTTTTCATGTGCTAGATTGTAGCTAGGTCTTGAAATTTTCAGAAGGGTCTGCAATGGGAACCCAGGCCTGGATCCTCCCTGGAGTTAGATTCCCAAAGCTTTGAGGATCTGGTCACAGTTCTCACTCAAATTTAGTTCTGCAATTAATATAATAAAACCATGAGAACAAACAAGACATCTTACATGTTCAGGCAACATTTTGTAAAGACGGGCTTACAGTTTAAAAGCAGAATCTAGTGACAAATGCATTGGCAATTCAGTATGTGTATCAGCTGGGCCCTTTCTGGGGATAGCAGCTCATAAATCTACTAAATAAATAAATAGGAATGTTAAAAGATCTGGGATATTTCTTTTAAAATGCACATGGGACTTAACATTACTGCTGCTGTGAGGAACATCTATCCTTCTCTGTCTTTGCTTTCTTTTGACACTGAGCATGTCCACATGTACATTAATGCACTGTGGTTATTGTGCATTTAGTACCTATAAATAAAAGGTACTAATTAAATGTGCAGTAACAAGCATTACTGTGTAGTAATGGTGCAAGACTTTTAAGTGATGCTAATGCGCAGTAGATTAATCCTACTGAGAATTAGTGCACTAGCAGAGCTTTCGCTGTGACTTGCTAACGTGCAATAGAGTTAGTTTACTGCACATTTAGCATCTCATGTAGATGCGCTCGCTTACATATAAACATGCTACCAAGTGCATGACTTTAGGCTCAAACACCTGCAATCAATGATGTTCAACAGGAAGCACAAGCTTTGTCTTTGTTGGCTGGGATAGTTACAAAGTAACCTGTGGACTACAGCTCTCTTCTGGAATATAGGAAATCTGCTGATATGTTCTTCGGTGTATTGAGCTTGCTTCTTTACATTAACAAGACCTATTATTTAGAAGTCTTGTGATATTCCTTTCCCCCAGTTAAATGTGAGGGACAGAGAAGAAAGGGATCAGTCAGGTCTAGTGATTAATGGCAGAGAAGTCAGAAAACACTGTTTCTGTTTGTGACTGATTTGCTGAGTAACTTGGAGTAAGCTTCCTGACAGTTTCCTTTTCTGCAAAACTGACATTACAACACTCCCCAACTTTGTAAAGTGCTTTGAGATCCTTGGAAGAAAGGTACAAAGACTTCCAATTTCCACTTTTTCTGTAAAGTCTCACCCTTGCTGCAGGCCTGTGATGGAAAATCTAAAACTTCTTCTTAAATTCAGTTTAAAAACATTTCAAGCCACAATTCCAGTGTAACTGATATAGCAACAACTGTGCGAGTTTGCAGGCAGCCTGAAACAATTATTCCAGAGTGACAAGAGGCTTATTCTGCAAACTTAACTCATCTCCCTTAATTTGTCAGCTGCAAAAAAAAATCAATTCTTCCCCCACCAAACCATTAACACCTTCAGCTTGTCCCTTGTCTCAGGACAAGCTTGTCTCCTGAGACTCTACAGGGGTATAAAACTGGTATAATCATGAATGCTGCATGCCCCTGGAGGCTGGGGTGGCAGGGGGCATGGTGCCCACCCACAAGCGGCAGTGGCAGCAGCAGTAGGGTCATGGCAGCGGCGAGCAGGGAGCTCCTGCAGGCAGCCATGGCGGTATCAGCAGCAGGAAGAGGGGGTGGCGAGCGCTGACCAGTGGCTGACGACCACCTGCAGATGTCGCCAGCATTGTTGGTGGTGGCCAGCAGCGATCAGGGACCACCCACAGATGCTGCTGGTGGCAGAGGTGGTGGCAAGCAGTGACTTCCCATAGGTGCTGCTGGCAGCATCGGTGGCGCTTTTCACAGGGGGTGCACATGCACCCCCTACATGTTGTCAATAAGTATAATAGCCCTACAAGTCTGACTATAGGAGCATGAGCAGAGGAATGTGGTCAGTCTTGTGCTCAGGATGACTGGCTGCCAGAATGTGAGCAGACAACTGAGAGCAACTTTTATGTCCCAGGTGTCTTTTCACCACCAGACTATGCTGTGGGTCCTATGCTGGCCTGCTCCCAAACAGTAAGGACTGAGAGGCTAAACTGATAACTGCATAGTCAAATTTGCCCCTTTTGACAGATGTGACAAAGGAAATCAGCACTAAATGTGGAGGGGCAGAAGTCAGTAATGTAGCACAGAGGGATGTAAATTCTCGTTTTCTAATTAATCTTCCCTCTTAAGTTACATCACCATGTACTTCTAGCACAGTTGGTAGACCTCAAGACATTTCTGATCTATTAGGTTTCTACCAGTGTGGTGAAGGAAGCAGCTCTCTTCCTGTAGGAATCATCCAGAATCATAGACTAATAGAGTTGGAAGGGATCTCAGGAGATCACAGGGTGTTTTTACATCCGCTCCAAAGGTGGTGGTGTGGGGGGCACTTTACTTAGAGCAGCTCCAAGAGCCACTCTAAGTAAAGCACCTGCAGCGTCTTATGTATCAGCATCCCTGTGCTACAAAATGGTGGTGGGGATGCTTTAACTAAAGCTAATTCAACGAGCTGTAATTAAAGTGCTCCCGCCACCATTTTGAAGCACAGGGATGCTGATACAAGAGACACGGAAGTTACTGAAGCACACTGATTAGCATGCTCCAGCAGATTGGTCCAACGTGCTGTAATTACAACGCATTGGAGTAGCCTTCCCACACACGTACAGGCATTACAACCCTTTCCTCAAGGAAGATTTGTCCCTGACTAAAACTTCCCAAGCAAGTGTCTACCTGCTTTTAAAAACGTTCAGGAATGGAGATTCCTCAACATTTCTGGGCAGCCTGTTCCAGGGGTGCAGGGATCTTCGAAGAGATGAATCTGTAGCCTCTATCCACATCTCCTTGGACAGCACTATCCAGTTTTGAAGTAGTACTAACCCCTGGACTATCTGATGGTGCCACTTTACACCCTAGCAATAGGGTTACCTCAAGGTCTTCTCTGCGGAGACCCACCTTCCTAAACCTGGAGTAAGTCTATCCTTCTGGCTGAAATCCACATGTAATCAGACTGCATGTCTGGAACTCCATGCAATTAGAGAGTTAATATATACAGACATTTCATGAATAGTGCATGCTACTAAAGCACAACCTCTCCACTATCTCCTTGAAAAAGGATGACAAAATCCTATAACCCCTTCACATTGAGAAACACATTAATAATAGCAGTAGCCGCTGGGGTTAGCAGATGCACTGTGTGGGCATGTCCAGATGAGCACAGAATTTGTTTCCCTGGAGATGATCAGCAGTGGTACACCTTGTGTCACTGCTGCTTGTCCCAGGGAATACCTGTGCCACACACACTCTGGCACATGGCAGGTTACCCTGAGTGGGGTAGGGGAGACTGGGGCCAGCAATTGTTCTGGCCCCAGCAGACTTACTTGGGGTCCTGGGGGGGCCTCCCAGGGCTGCAGCTATGGCAGGAAGCCTAGTAGGCAGCTGGAGTGTGGCTCTGGCTGGCCAGGCTCTGGTTTTGGCCAGTGCATACTGTCACCACGTGAACTGCCCTACTTTTTTTTTGCTTGGGTTTTCTTTTACCCCAGGATCTCCTGGGGTCAAGAAACTCCCCCTGTGCTGCAAAGTAGCAGTGTAGAGAATGCCTGCATGTGCAGTGTGTGGCCTGCAGGTGGGTCTATGGCATCACATAACCCATGTCTGCATTCATCTGGATGCAGCCTGTGACAGATACTTAACCAGTCTTACCAGCACTCCTGTTTCAGATCTTTATTGCAACCTCCACTGGGCATCTAATTTTAGATTTTTTTTAAGCTGAATTAAATAAATTATAGGTTAAAGATACTCTGCTTCAGGGAAGTTGAAAAACATTGTGGTCTTAGCCCACTTCCTAGTTAGATCGGATTCTGCATCACATTAATAACAACTGCCGTTATATTGGGTTAGCAGAGTTATATTGGAGTATTGCTATAGCTGTGATAGTCCATGAATTATGTATGCGGAGGCAAGGATTTCTGGGGGTGAAATCTTTTATTGGACCAAATGCATGGTTGGGATCAAGTTAAAGCCAGGGTAGTTTTGCACCTCATATATTTATATATATAGGGAGAGAGAGAGAGCATAAGCTTTCATTGGCTGAAGCTCACTTTATCAGATACTGAATCTCATTTATATGGGACAACACCTTTTAGACTAACTAGTATACATTTATTCCATTAGTAGAGAGACATAGTTAGCCATGTTAGTCCGAAGTCAAGTAGAAAGCAGGGTAGATTTGCAGCTTTTAGATTAACCAATATGTATATGGCTTCAGGTTAGTCTAAAAGATGCAAATCTATCCTGCCTTCTATTTGACTTCAGACCAATATGGCTAACTACATCTCTCTACCCTTGGGACAAAGTTAGACAAGCTTTTCAACCAGAGGGGCTGAGTATGTAGGGGCACTGCCTCTGCTTGGGAAGAGGGCTGTTACCTAAAATGCATAAAACTTTCCACATGTCCATCATCTTTCCACATGTTCCCTCCCCTCCACCCCCACTACTCCCAGCAAAAATAAAAGTTGGTGCCTGTTTCCAATGCAAGGCATCTTCATCAGACCAGGCTGAAAGCTTGTAGAAAGCTTATCCCAATTAGGCAGTTGATCCACTAAAGATATCACCCACAAAAATTCTTGCTCCACCATATTTGATTGATTTAACAGTGACTTTAGTTGCAGAGAGCCTGAACTATCTTGCCATCACTAGGGGTGTTCCTCCAGAGCAGACCGGAAAGAATATTTCCTGACTAATGTGCTTGGCTACTGCCCAGGGTTAGCTTGTCTTCCACAGGTACATGGAAGAAGTTAGTCAGCAGGGTTGTTAGACCATGGAGCGACCATATTATTTTTCAGGAAATTTGGGACGCTGCCCCCTGACCCCCAAGTCAGCAGTGCTACTGCAGGCAGAGGCAGAGGCAGGCAGGCAGGGGCTCAGTTTAGCAGGGAGGTAGAGCCAGCCGGGTGCACTATGCTGCTCAGTCTCCTTGCCAGACTGCGCCCCACACCCCTGAGATCCTGGGACATTTGTTTCAATGTTTACCAACCAGCTGGGACTAGCCTACATAACCCGGGATGTATCCTGGCCAAACTGGGACATATGGTCACTGCAAAATCATAGCAAAGGGGAGGCAAGCGGGACAACTGCCCTGTGTGCCAAAGCGAAGGGGCACCAACAACTGAGTCGTGAATTGATATTCTGTTATAAATATTTTGAAAAATTTTGGTTGATGTGACTGATAAATGCCATGTGCATGCGTGCAGCCTCAGCATGCATGCAGACAGCCTGGCAGCTTCGAGAGCACCGTCCGGCTGCTGAGTCTGTTGTGGGGGGGAAAGGGGTGGGGGGAGGGAAGGGGAATGGGGGAGCAGATTGAGGCTCCCACTGGTAAGGGAGGAGGGGGGCTGGGACTAGGGCAGGCGCTGCCCAGCTGCGGCAGGACGTGCAACCGGACGTGGGACTGAGTTGTGAGTGGCTCCTCCAGGGAGGTGTGGGGAAGAGGGAGCAGCATCCACTAGTGCATGAACCCCTGGACAAGCATGGGAGGCATGTGCTCCCCAGATCTGTGCATGGGACAAGGGTGGGCTATTGCTGTAGGCTTGCCCCGGGAGCCAAATTTCCTTGCTACAGTGCTGGGTCACCCTATTAAACTGGCATCTTTCACGAGCAGCAAAATCACTCTGGCTTTAACTCCAGAACTGCAGTAGCTGCTGGTTGGGCTAGAAGGGCAAAATAGTAGAGTAAAAGGCCTTGCTGCATCCACTCCCATTTGAAATGTCCCCTACTTAAAACACCCTTGACACACCAGGCTTCCCAGGGCTGGAAATGCCTGACAGCTGCCAGGACAGTCTTCCCTTTCAGCTTTTTCCTCGCTGCAGCAAGGTATCCCCCTTGCCCAAAAGCAAAAGGGGGCAGAACGCCTGGAATTCCAATGTGGCTGAGGCAGTACTTTAAGAAACTCCATTTCCAGTGGCGCCTCTCATCTGCCATGTGTTTTGCCAACCCCTCTCTTCTGAGTGAGGGGCAGGAGGTTCATGGAAGTGGAGAGGATCAGCACTGCCAACTCTTAAATAGGAAATTATTGTACTGGATGCTCAAAATGATCATATTTGCTGAAAAACTATCATACACTGAAAAATTATGCAATTAAACACACAAACGAATATGCACATACATCTTATTCTTATTTCCTTTGTATTGGGGGTATTGGTTGTAGTGTGGTGGTCTAAGGACATAGGCAGACAAGGTTGTTTGGGTAAATATGAAATGGTTTATTACTGCAACGAAATATATAGAACAACTAAATAACAAATGATATCACATTTACTCAAAGACCTACTTTGGGTAAATATATTACTAACCATATTTAGTTGGTCAAATAACCACATTACATTTACCCAATGCACCCTTACTTTATATTGTTCACTTTACTTCCTCTCCAGTGAGTGAGCGAGAAGTGGGTCAAAGTGGAAACATTTCTTTATTTTGAGGCAAGCATCCATACAAAAAGTGCTGACAACAAACTCAAAAGTCAGGTAAAACTCCTTAAAGAGTGACTAGGGTTTCGCTTAGGTCATGTAAATTTGCTACCTCAAAATTGGTCTTTTGGGTGAATTTGAGATCTTTTATTAGACCAACAAATGTCCAGTTACTTGAGGGTTTGTTTTTTTTTAAATAAATGTTTCATGTTCCAGGTCAAATCAGCCAAATCAAGTCCAAATCTGTGAGTCAGATTAGATCCATAAGTAGCCCTACAACTGGCAAACATCCTCCACCCCTACCAGGGGCTTCACATATTTTCAAAGTCTTTTGGTGGGCTTCCTACCTGCAGGCCCAAGCCTGGAGGGGGTTCGGATGCCTCCAAGTTTCGCCTGCCCTCAGCCATACAGCCGCAAGAGCAAGCTAGGGAGGAGCCTCTCATTTCCATAAAGTGGGCTTTAAGCCCCAACTCCTCGGCAGGTACTAAATGATGCCAGAAGAACAGTTATCCCCAGGAACGCTTAAGGACAACGACCTTCCTGGACCCAGATACAAGGCGGGGTAAGTACCTGCTTGGTCATGGTATTTCCCCTCCTAGTGGAGTTGGTCTAATAAAAGAGATCAGATTCCCCCAGAGAACCTCGTCTGCCCGTGTCCTTGGGCTGCAACCCGCACCGCAGTCAGAGCTGGTCCCACATTTTGAACACTGTGACTCCTCTTGTAAGGGTTGGCATCGTTACACACCCGATAATTGTCCTGGCCGCCCTGCGGGGTGGAGGAGGATCCCTCCCACCCCGGCGACGGAGCGGAGCGGGGCCGGGCCGGCTCTCCCCCCGCAGGGGCGCAGCTCGGAGCGAGGGGCGGCTCCGCGCGGCCCGAGGGGAGGCGGGCTGAGGCGGGGCCGTCACGTGGCGGCAGAGACAACCCGGCCGGGCCGAGCGGCAGGAGGCGAGGCGAGCGGGCGGGCTCCCGGCGGGGCCGGCGCCTCCATGGGGGGCTCCCGCCGGCGCCCGCCGCCGGCGCCGTGATCCGTGCGTGCGTGCGTGCCGCCCGCCGCTATGGAGCCGCAGGAGGGCAGGGTGTCGGTGTGGGTGTGCCAGGAGGAAAAGCTGGTCTCGGGGCTGTCGCGCCGCACCACCTGCTCCGACGTGGTGCGGGCGCTGCTGGCGGACAGCCAGCGCCGCGGGCAGCCCCAGCCGCCGGGCGCGATGCTGCGGGGCCCGGCGGGTGCCTACTGCGTGGTGGAGAAGTGGCGCGGCGCGGAGCGGCGCCTACCCGGCCGCACGCGGCTGCTGCGGCTCTGGGCGGCCTGGGGCGCGGAGCGGGACAACGTGCGCTTCGTGCTGGTGCGCAGCGGCGCCTCCCTGCCCGGCGCCGGCCCGCGCAGCGCCGAGGCGCGCGTCGTGCCCAGCAGGGACAGGGACTGCCCCGGCCCCGGCTCGGGCGCCCGGCAGCGGCGGGCGGTGCGCAAAGCCTTCCGCAAGCTGGCCGCCATCCAGCGGCGCCAGCAGCAGCAGCAGCCGGAGCCGGAGCCGGAGCCGGCGGCCCCGGAGCGCATGGAGACCCTGGTGCACCTGGTGCTGTCGCAGGACCAGACGCTGCGGCAGCAGGGGCAGCGCCTGCGCGAGCTGGACCGCCACATCGAGGGCTACGAGGCCCGCACGCACCTGGCCCGCGTGCGGCGCCACGGCGCCAACTACGTGCAGGACACCTACCTGGCCGGGCCCGCCGACCAGGGGCAGGAGCGGCAGGAGGAGGAGGAGGAGGAGGAGTGGGGGCAGGAGGAGGAGGCAGCGGCGCTGGTGCTGGCGCTGGCGGAGCGGGGCGAGGCGCTGCGGCGGCTGCAGGAGCGGCGCGAGCAGCTGGAGGCGCGGCTGGAGCTCCTGGGCGCCGAGCTGCAGCGGGAGCTCAACGAGCGCTGGATGCGGCGGCGCTGCTGGGAGCTGGAGGCGGCGGGGTGCAGCCTGCCCGAGCCCGAGCGATGCACCACGGAGCTGAGCGGCTGCTGGGCGGACGGGGAGGGGGAGGAGGCGGCCTGGGAGCGCGACCGCCTCAAGACGCAGCTCAGCGCCAGCCTCTACATCGGCCTGCGCCTCGGCGCCGACCTGGAGGCGGTGCGGGGCGCGCTGGAGGCGGCGCGGGAGGCCGGCGAGGCCCGGCGGAGGGAGCTGCGGCACCTGCGGGACGCCCTGGCCGCGCTGGACGTGGCCGACGGGCGGGAGGAGCCCGAGCCCCTGCCCGAGCCCGAGCCCGAGCTCTGGGCCCCCAAGGCCTGCGAGGACAAGGACGAGGACTCGGACACAGGGCTCAGCTCCATGCACAGCCAGGACTCGGACTGCCTGCCCGCCTGCGAGTCCCTTGTATAGCCCTACAGCTCCTGCTGCACCCAGGGCCATCTTGGGGGGAAGGGGTTGAGGCCCCTCGGCACCGGGTTCTGTCCCTGACGTGGGGGTAGAGGCCTCTCAGTGCCTGGATTTGTCCCTGGGGGTGAGGGGTGTTGAGGCCTCTCAGCACCTGGGTCCATCTCGGGGCACTTCAGCCCCTGGGTCCATCCCTGACAGGTGGTTGAGGCCCCTGGGTCCCTCTGGGGTGGTGGGGGCTTGAGGCCCCTCGGCACCAGGGTCCATCTCAGGGTATGGGCAGTTGACACCCTTCAGTGCCTATATCCATCCCTAAGGTAGGGTTGAGGTCCCTCAGCAGCACGGTCCATCTCTCAGGATGAGAGGGGTTGAGGCCCCTCAGTGCCTGGATCCATCCCTGACCCCCGCGGTGGGGGGGGAGTAAATCTTTTTACTGGTCTATTCTTAACTATTTCCCTCAGAATAAAAGATTATTTTTGAAAGAACCCATTCTCCAATCTGGATCGCGTTGGCTCCCACTGTTCAGCCACCTCAGGCAGCCCCTAGGGCCAGTTAGGCCAACCAGGCTTATCATAACTCATGCTATGGCAGTGCAGCATCTTTGCACTATGGGAGCTGCCTATTATCAAATAGAGACCGCTGGGAAGGAGGTCTGGGGTAGTAGGTGCTAAGTCTTGACTTGTTATAATGAGGCATCTGCAGACAGGTCTTAGGCCTTCTCCCCCTTACTTTTATCTTGTAGAGAAAAAAGGGAAAACCAGCCGAATGCTTGCATTTCATCTAGGCTTGGAATTACCCGTTCCTTAAATTCCCCATCTCTTATTTCACTTCAAAGGCTTCCTTGAGTGGAATCTTTAATCCTATATTTTTCTATAAGTAAATACAGCACCGTGTAGATTTCTTGGTCTAAGCCCTTCGATAGAAAAATGCTGGGACATATTTTCTCTAGTTGATATTAAACTCAGCCCTTTTATAGTCCCTCAGTAGTGCAGTGAGTTGTTACGTTACAAAAAGTTTTCAATTAAGAATTCAGCTGCTTCTTCCTTAGGGTCAAAAATCGTTGAAAATCAGGCTATGGCTGTTTTAGAACAGCAAGTGGTTGATTTGTCAGTATGCTTGAAATAGACACCAGTTTGTCTTCATCTATTTGTGAGAGGCGAGGGTTTCTGAGGGTGATATCTTCCATAGGACCAACTAGTTGGGTAAAATTAGACAAGCTTTTGAATGCAAGACGTTCTTCCTCAGGTCTTCATATATACACATTTTGAGTACATTTTTATGCAACAAGAAACACAGCAATGTTAAATCATGCAATGTCATGAGCAAATAAATCAAAACACAAATTAGGCTGCAGTATCTGTTATATATCTTGGGATGATATATTCTCCATGCACAGATAAGTCTGTTTATCTTAGTTTATCTGTGGACAAATAGCAAATATTGATGTTTGCTAGACTTGTAAGCTTACTCAGCCCTTTCTCTTCAAATGTATTTTCTACATCAGGTAAATTGATGTTTGATTGAGCTCAGTAATGGTAGTGAATCAACTTCAGCTACCATCCAGGTCATTTGAGGCCAACTCAGAATCCAGAGATACAATAATCAAGGTAGGACTCAGCCCTGCCATACTACAGCTGTGCAAAACAAGTTAATCTTTTCAGTTATTCCAAAAATAATAGTATACTATTGACTCTAACCTGGATTTGGCTGGGCTGTCAAATTTTCCTCTACATCTTAGCTCTTAAAAATGCACGGTATTCACTCACAATAAGAGATCACTGTGGCTTGTATATCAGAGAAATACTGTGATAATCAGTTTAAACATTGAGAGATGAATCAGACCTTACTGAATAGTCTCTAAAAACATGACATTTTAGAACTTTTGAGAACAGATTATTTATTTATGGAAGTTACATATATTTTATAGGGAAGTATTAAAAAGAGATACATTGTGGACCAGATTCTGAGTACAAATCCTTGTAGCTACATGACCTGAAGATTGGATTCCCTTTTCCAAAGAAAATTACTTTTTAAACAGAATTCTTACCATTAGGCATTTTACTGTAGAGCAGAATAATAGAAATTGCATTCATCCAACTTAAAATTAGTAAAAGGAATACTGCACTTGTAAAAGTAGAAACTTTAAAGTTTCCAGTCATGCCTTTACTGATCAACTTTAGTAAAGTATGTGGTCTTCATTAATAACTTCAAAAAATATTTTTGAAGAAGCAGACCAGTTACACAACAATTGTGTTTCTTGTATTTTTAGTTTGGCCTAGAAAATATTTAACTACATATTTTTTAATGGAATTAAACCTCTATAAGAGCTAAGAATAAATGAGTATTTTTAAATTTAAATTTAAATAAGTTTAATGATGAAGCATCAGGTCTGGTTCCCCTCTGGCTTACTTTTCGTGGAGTCATTCATACCTGTGCAAATGAGCGGAAAACTATGCCAAATCAGAATCCTCCACTCACTTGTGTGTGTGATGGCAATTTACAAATGTAAATGACTCCGCAAGATATCAGACAACAGAGTATCAGACCCAGCTGTAGCAACAGATTTAGTCTGTAGACACTTGGAAATGCTCACAAGTGTTCATGAAGCTTTTTCCTACTCTGCAATTATAAGTATAGAATTATCTAAGGATTTTAGTGGAGGTGGGGATCATGTGTTGCCATATTATTTTAACCGTTGCAGGTGTAATGGGCAGGTGATGTAAGTGGCTGCAGACAGCATCTCTAAGTGAATGGTTGATGCAAGCATTATACTTCAGCAAGCTTCAAACAGCTTTACGTAAGTTCTTCCACTTAGCCACACCAAACCAATAAAAAAACCACATTACAGAAATAAGCTGCAACAGGCAGTGTATAATTATAATATTGATACATACGTGAAATATGTTGCAAAGCATGAGGCCAAAGAACCAATGCCAGGAAATTCAAAGTTACACTTATCCTTGGCTAGGAAGGACCATTCCCATGGCAGAATTATTGTGATTCAAGTGCACGCAGGTCCTGTGTAGTCTGAAGCTCTTTCAGTACCCACATGTGATTTGGAGGAAAGGTTGAGCTGATGGGCCCATGACTGCTGATTCACTGGCTATTCTGTAGTAATAAGGGTATAAGAACTATAAATGGTATTAGAGTGAAGAGGCTGCAGTGGTATTAAAGCAAAGAGGCTGTAGTGGCTGCAGTGATTTTGTCAAACATACATGTATTTGAATATTCTTATACAGGGAACCACATAAAAGTTAAATAGCTTTTACCCCCCAAGCACATGTAAAAGTACTCAAGTACTTTAATTTTTACTTTGACCTAATCTCAGGAATCCACTGTCATGAAAATAATCAGAAACTGACCAAAGGTTTATGTCATTTTCAGTACGCTGGCAATACTCAATGCCCTGCACACCTGTCAGTTTGAATTCTGTTAACAATACTTTCATACAATTTTCTTTCTTTTCTTTATAATGGAGAGATTGTTCTCAGTATAAGTAATAATTTTAACATCTCTTAATTATTTCAAATTGTACTATAGTGGCATGTATGCACCCCAGTTCTAGCACTGTCCCATTGTGCTAACTGGGCGGTATACAGACAGATAGGAAGAAAGAGCCTATTCCAAAGATGTCATAGGTTGGTGAATCAAATAAATGGGTAAGAGTACAACAAGATGTGGTGGCAGCAGTGCAAACATGTGTGACATATTTGCATGATTCCTTTTAAAACACAAAAAGTACCCTTTGTCTGCAGACAGGTATATGCAGAACTTCTTTTTAGGTAAATTCTACCTAGCTGCATACTGCTTCTTTTGAGCTGTGCAGGGAATATAGATCAACACACCAAAGCAGCAGTGTAGGCTTTGCATATAAAATGAAATAACAGGTCTGGTGAGCTACAGTAGTTATGAAGACAAAATACAAGCCATTGTGGATTTTGGAAGCAGCTTCCCTTTGAAGTCACTTGATATTATTGTTCCTGAGCATATAGTTTAAAGAAAAGGGCTTTAGGGAGTGCAGAGAGTGCATAGCTGTTGCTTCTTTTATACAAATTCATTGCTAAATGAGCTCAGCTTAGCTAAATGGGAACAGTGAATAAACCCAAAGCAAAAATTAGATCATGATACAGAATCACCAAAACATCCTCAAACAGAAACATCAAAGAACAACCTTAGAAACATCTACTATATAACCATAACTTAATGCAGTGGTGTCAAACTCACCCTGGACCCAGGCAACAGAGCTCCTTGCAGGCTGTATCCAGACTGGGGCAAGCAGAAAGTGCTTCACCAGTAGCAGCTCTGGCTCCAGAACAGGGCACATGGCAGAGGCTCCAGCCCCCGCTGTGTGTCCTGTGCTAGAGTCAGAGCTGCCACTGTCATATGTCCCATGCTGGCATGGCAACTGTAGCTCCTGCTCCAGCATGGGGCACATGGTGGGGGCCAGCAGCTAGGAAAGTAGGAGTAGTGAATCGGCCAGAGGGACACCAGTGTCAGACTGCACGCGCTCTCCTGCTGAGGATTGCTCCTCTAAATCGGACCGCCCCTGGCCACACTGGTAATTCTGCGGGCCAGACAGAGCAGCTCCATGGGCCAGTTATGGCCTCTGCGCTGCATGTTTGACTTAATGCATTGCCTTGCTATGTAGAAACATCAGTCTTTATAAGATTCTCTGCCCTGTCCTTACAATGATTGCTACTTTATTCTATGAGTTGTCCTTTTGATGTTTAGAGGAGTAAGATACTGTTGAAGATAAGAATTCTGGATTTCATTCCTACACCATAAATTTGCAGGCATTTCAACATGTCTATCTGCATTTAAGTTACAACATTTGTGAAACTTATAAAATATGAATTCTGCTTTTGAAAAGATCCACAAAGTTGACAAGGCTTCTTCAAGAATGGCATTTCCTTCCCATTGTTTCCTTACCTATTCTTAGGTCATCCTAGGCAAGTAAGGTTCTTCCCTATGTAACCTTGCTACAGTTTGATAGCTGCATTCTTTCAGCAGGTCAACATTCCCCTTTCCATCTACCCACCCTCCCGCCCATCTATTGTCTACCTATATTTGCATTTTCACAAACCAGCAGTTTTGCATATTGGCTTCTAATCTATGCAGGAAAGCACGCAAACCAATGGCATACTCTCTCCAATGCTTGAAGAAGGATGTTTGGGCCCAAAAGCTTGCAAAGAACAATTTTTCCAACTATTCAGTTGGTCTAATAAAAGATATTACATTTGCCCAAAGAACCTTGTCTGCCTATGTCATTAGACCAATGCGGCTACAACCAACAATCCTAGGTCATCCTACAAACTTACACACCTGAAAGAGTCATATCCACACCAATGGGACTAGTTGTGTAGCATTAGGATTTTAAATTAAAGCAACTTGAGGCTGGAATATTTCTTTCCATATTGCTCTCAATCATCTTGTGCATGTGCACACACAGTCTTATATAAATAATGAATCAGCAGTATTTTTGAAGCTTTGTAAGTAGTATTACACTATACAAATGTATGAAATATACTTATCAATACTTTTCTGTTTTACACAGTGCCTGCTTCCCCAGTGCCTTGACACATTAATACATTACTAGAGGCATGGAATAGAAGTAAGTAGCTACAGTGGACACATTATCAACCTTTCTTTGGGAATATAATGGCGAATAGGTGAGTCTTGGAGGCTGCATGATGCAGTGGATTGGAAGAAGAGATGGATTTTATTCTCAACTCTGTCAATGACCTTGTGACCAAGGGTAACTTATCTCTTAAAATGAAAGCTTTTGGGGCAAGGATAGTTCTTCATTATACATTTGTGCAGAATTTAAATGCTTGTGGCCTTTAGGCCCTTTTATTACAATATGAATGTGAAATCATTTCACTTCTCTGTACTTTAGTTGCTTCATCTGTAAAATGGGAATTTGCCTATGGATGAAGGTCCTTGTATAACATCTCAGTGCAATTATGGCAGGCTAACCTAAGGTAGTCACTTGCACAATCACCTTTGGGATTGCAGAGTGGTTATTTAACATTTTTTATTATTTACCTATGACTCACAGGAAGAGTGCTCTGGTATACTGTCATCAGCATAAGCTGGCATACTGTCATCACCTTGCTAGCTCCAGAGCTAACATGGCTTAATTATATGATTATTATTTAGTCTTGTATCTGTAAAAGAAACAATTTTCATAATTTAGATTGTGCTTAAAATAATACATGTTAAAAGTCTAAAGGAAAAATATTTAATCTCTGTTCAAATTTACGTAAGATATAGTACCTTTGTCTTAATCTTTTAAAAAATAATTTTCGCATGTAAACAGCCTATTCGGTAAATAATCACTAATCTAAGAAATTACTTTGTCATGTCTAACATTTTATCCATTTAAAATTGGAGATGGGCCTGAACTGAAAAAACAAATATTTTCTAGCTCTGGGGAAGTGAGACTCTGGATCAAAATGTCATGCCTGGCAGATCTCTACTTGAAACACATAGATCATAGAAATATAGAGGAAGATTAACATTTGAAATATTGGTATTGGTTACCCTATGACAATATCTGTATCATAGAATCATAGAGAAGTAGGACTGGAATAGACCTTGAGAGGTCATCTAGTCCAACCCCCTGCATGAGGCAGGATAATCCCTGTGCAAACCATTCTAGACAAATCCATTGGCTAATCAGTTACCAGACTGATACAGTCAACCCTGATGCAGAACATGACATAAAACCCTTCCCTGCACAGGGAAAGCAGGGAGATCATGGTGACCAATGTCCTCCTGCTGCAAAGACTGTTAATATACAATCTCAAAAGATTTTAGGAAGAAGACCCTACTCCTCGCTACAAAAGGCGAAAACCCTCGTAGTCCATATTAATGTGACCATGAGGTAAAATACCTCTCTTTCTATCTTGCCAGCATGGATATAAATTATTTTGTTTCTAACTAAAAGCACCTTAGATCATATACATATATATATATATATATATATATATACACACACACACACACACACACACACACACACACCATTCTTTAATGCCTTTTCTTCAGACATCCACTCCAGTTCCTGGGCTACTGTATCGTTCCAGAATCTTGCAGATTCTACCCGCCCTACTCTTTTACCTTTGCAGTTGAACTTTTAGTAGCAAACTTTTGAATAAACTAGGCAATAGAAGGGCTGTCATTTACTTTGATTCTACTATCCTTCAACAAAGCTCAAACCTTCCGATCTTGGGATGGTTGCTTTGGTCCCTAAAGCTGTAGTTTCAAGAAAAGTAGGCAACTTAGGAGGATATATGTATTCTTTCTGCATTAATATTTTAAAACAAATGATTATGTAGCCAATATATTGTATATGATTTATTCCAAAACCTTGCAGAGTTTAAAGATCTTGGGCATACAATATTTAAATGTGAAGTCAACAAGGAATTAAACTGTGTGTGTATTTTTTTATTCTGTGAATCTACTGGTTTCAGATGCAAAATGTAAATCTCATTTTATTTTTTTTTAACTCACAGTCCGTGTTGTATATCTGAGAAAAAAATGTCCCTATCTAAAAGAATTTCCAATTTAAGCTGAAGGAAAGGGATAGAACAAGAAATCAGTCAGGATACTAAGTGGTATAGGCCTTGTTAGTTTCCTCCGTAATGGAAAAAGGAACATAGTGCTCCCTAACATTCCCTACAGGAGTTAGAATATTAGGGAAGAGGAGAATGAAGCTGCATCAGATTAAAAGGGAAATCAGAGACTGGGAAACAAGAACAAGATAGTGGTTGAAAAGAATGAAGGAGAAATGACTCAAAAAAAATCAGAAGACAGAAAAATGATAGGCAAAATGATGTATTTGTGGGTGCATGTTATGTAATTAAATAGTATGCACTAACATGTGAATGAAGATTCAATGTTTGTTTTAAACATGGTTAGTCATCTAGAGAGTCCCAAACTGTTCAAGTACATCCAAATTTCTAAGAAATTATACTGTCAACTGGGGCCAGACATCAATGCTAACCTACTTTTATGGTGTATGAAGTAGGTTAAAATCATAGCACGATGTAGTAGAAAAAGAGTTTTGTAAGTCCCATGCCTTCCTATGGTTGTCACTCAAGATAAGTCAGTGGTCAGGGAACTTTAAAATGATGACAGATGGAAATGTGAAGAAGCACTACTTTCAGGTTACTCTTTTTTTTTTTTTTTTTTTAAGCTCAGATCCTTAATATTCCATGAAAGAGTTTTAATAGTGTGTTTTTATAAACATACACTCATATTGTAATTTTTCCTTTTAAGTAATTTCTTCTTGGAGCTTTATGATGTGTATAGATCAGTGGTTTTCATCCATTTTAGACTTGAGACACATCTTGCTTGACTCAAGGTACTCCTTGGAAAGTGTGAGCTCTGAGCTTTCACTCATCTCTTGACTATGGAAATAGAGCAATTTTTCTGTTGCAAGGAACTCAGAAAGACCATATGAGGTCATAATGTTTCTGACACTAGAATCCTTTTTGAAATCTGTGGGTTTATCTTATGAATCATGTGTAGGTGTTTGCATGGTTCCCTGTAATATGTTAAAAGGATCTTGTGGCATGGTGGTTGAAAATCACTTGTGTAGTTATTTTAGTGCTTAAGTGAATTGCCGAAAACACAGATATTTACTAAGGTAAACAGAAATTATGTCTTTCTTGTTATCTTCATCTGAGTTTAAAATTAAAGTTAAAGCTAACAGTAAATCCAACTCTATCACTTCAGTTTCCAAAGATTATTGTGCAAAACATGCTTGCTGAAATTTCTAAGCACGCTTCGCACAATAGTTTCTGTAAACTGATCCAGCTGGGTGGGATTTCAGTTCAAGTTGTTTTGAAGTCTTCCATCATATATCACTGAACGATCCAAATGTAAATCATTCAGTCTAGTTAAGGAACACAATTACCATGTTTTGAATATATTAATTAGACCTGTACTTAAATTTATCGTTGCATTTCACCTTAATAACCACTCCCATAATTACTAACTTCTATGGCATAACATGCCTAGGGGGATTTTTTTACTTTTATGGAGCACGCATTTCACTCTTAACTACTCTCCAAATTTTTTTCTTAAAATTTCACAAACTGGTTTTTAGTTCTCACCAACTGCACTTTATCTGTCAAACAAACAGGAGTCAGGCTGTTGGTCTGTATCAGCAAATTATCCCCTCTCTGTTAAGGTTGTCTTTGCTCCCTGTGCTCATGCTCTCTCAGTTGAATCTTTCTAAAATTATTTTTGTGGTTTTGTATTCATACATAGACTTGAAAATAACCATGTAACTTCATACTCCCTAGACTGCAAGGGATGTGCAGTCAAATACCAGTGGCCTACTATTCAGCTATCTAGGCCAGGATTTCTAAGTTCGTTCATAAAAGGGGCAAAATTTAGTTCAAAGACCTCTAAAGTAAGATGCATCTGATTATGCCAGCTTCACTCTTTTGCAGGAAAGGAGTCCCACTTTTTGAGAAATTGTATATAATTAAATATAGTCCCTGCCCTGATGAAATTACAGTAAAAATGGCAAACCCTGATGCTTGGTGAAAAGAGAAACAGCAAGGTAATGTAACTTTCCTGAGATTGCACCACAGATTAGTAGCTGAGAGACAACAATATAAACCAGGTTTCCTGATTCCCAATCTAGTTTCTTATCTACTAGACTACACTGCCCTTCAACTGTTCATAGCAATACTAAACCTATAATTTTGTTTAACCCTATAGTTTAGTGAAGGTTTATGAATCACTTGACTGTCAGTAGCTATTACTGCAAATCCTGTTTAATGCTCCATGTCCTTGATAGCTAGCTGTTCTCACCAGCAGTTGACAGTGACTAGTAATTACCTATATTGTACAAGCACAGAACCCAAAATGTTTCCAATATTTGTTCCCTTCATCACAATTGGTTTGTGGCAACATTACAGGTGCTTTATGAATACAATTATAAACAAATTTATGCATAGGTTTAGAAACTCGAAGTCTTAGTCTCCATGGAGCATTGTTGCCTGCAGAAAGTCATGAGTCTGAAGTTACTGTAGTATGCTTGCTGAACACCAAAGGCAAAATTCTGCAGTTTAGTTACAGGCATTATCAGTATTCAGTTGTTGCACTGAAGTCAGAGCAGAATTTTGGCTAGGCTAAATACTGATAGGCTCTTTTTAGTATTCCTCCTGGTTTCACTAATAAAGGCAAAAACACATTACATTTAAAAAATACCGTTTTAAGGAAAATTAATTCATTTGCATTTTATGTTATCTTCACTAAAGGACACAGCTGGTTGGGAAAATTCAGATTGTTCTTTCAGTCTGTTCAGCCATCAAACACCTTTTTGTCCAAATCAAACCATCTAAGCAGTTTTTTCAGATACCAGCAGGTCTATTAGGGTGGAAAAAGGTGTTGCCGTTGTGCTGCCATACAAAGCAAACTGATGTCCACACCCCTTGTTGCACCAAAAATGCCCCAAATGTGTGGCTGTGATGAAGGTAGTATCAATTTATGCCATTATTTAACAATGGACACTTGTTTACTTTATAGTGTGAGAGCACAGGCTACTCAGTGCTCTGGCCAGGTACTTTGGGGGCTTGAGGGCTCTGACCCTGAGCACCAAGGGCATTCCTATGCATGATCAGGCCCCTCAAGCCCTGGAAGCATCAGTGCAGCTTTCCTTACTTACTGAGATGCACCTCAGGGATCTCCGGGGTGCAACTTGATAAGTGGGGAAAGTCAGGGTCTATTTCTAGCCTTAGAAGCCTGGGCACGACAGAAAAAAAAATCTTTTTTCATAACAAAACTTAAATCAAAAAGCAACTTTTTAATTTTGGAAAATTCTTAAAGCATGAAAAATTAGGCTGAACCCCACCCCCATGCAATATCTGGTTTTAAGTTGACATGCAGGGGTAATACCCGAAGATAGCTGAAGGATTACCTTCATCTCTTGGGCAGATCAACATATATTACTTGAGAATTTATGTTCAAAGAGTTATCAAATAACAACTTGAATCACTTTAAATTGTATTTTGTGAGTAGGCTTAAGGCAAGCAAATCCTAAGAATTTTAACAGCTCTCTTCTGATCATGATGGGTTATAGAATTTTATTTGTTGTATATAGCAATACCTGAAAATTATTCTGGCAGCATTGCCAAGGGGTGCCCAGGCATTGATTTTTGGATAGAAAAAATGGTGGTCCCTGACCCAAAATTTTGCACATCTTGTGTCCAGAGTGATCTTTTTACACAGTTACATGTCGAACCGGAGACACTGCAATTTGTTTAAACCTCTGATCATCAAAACAGCATCAAAATAAGAAGTAAAGGTTTCAAATTTGGTTCCTAATCCCACCATGGTTTTAGATATTGAGTGCTTAGTAATTATATGAGCAGGCATGTGTTTAGTAACTATATGAGCAGGCATAGATATATATATCTATAAATCGTAGTTATATACCAGATGGCAAAACTCAAGTAATGGGAACCATAAAAACAACTAATGTAAATGGAATTTGTTCATTAAATTTCATATGAACTTTATTATATGGCATATGTATGTTTTAACATGCCCTTTTTCTATGACTTTGCCCTTGGATTGCTTCCCTTCTCATAGCAGCCAAAGGTACCATGCGAAATAGATTACATTTATCTGAGAAAAAAATATTTTGTTTAGTGGAAAATCTTCCACATTTTCACTATGTCATTAAGAAGAAACAAAATCTCTGTAATAAACTCTTTTATTTACAACCAGAGCTTCAAGAGAGGGAAAAAATACGAAAGGTCTAAAAATTAGATCTTTTTTGCAAAACACTTTCTGAAAAAGTTGTTGAATATAATGAGATATAACTAGATACATGTATTTGAATTTTGAGTAATTGAACATGAGAGCTGACATAACTAAAACATTAATTATTACTTCTTCAATTCATGTAACAGAATAACTAAAATCCCTCTCAGAATTATGAGCAGGTGTGATCGTACAGGGAAAATAAGGCCTTATTTCTGTCTTTTTCTTTAACCTTGGCAGATATTCAAGGCTTTTCTAGAAAGGGTAAAGATTCTGTTAGCATGTTCATGTACATTTCACATGGAAGAAGAATTCAACATTACTTCACAATTCTCCGCAAATTATTTTAACAGTGTAGCCCATGTAATAAATCAGAATTAGTGTTGCTCAGAAATGCCTTAAATAAATAAAGGGTACTGGGGTTGAACAGAAAAATTTATCTCTCCTCCTGACCCAGTATTTGAAGTCTGGTATTATTTAGACATCAGCAAAAGATAAAAAGTATGTCAATGAAGCCTGAATACAAATTAAAATTACTAAGAAGAGAAATTAACTTAATTTCAGTGTGGAATGTTTGTAAGCAATGTGTAATCAGAGTCTTCTGTTTAACTGTTAATTAAACCACCTATTATTATGTTCGCTTATAAATCTAGCCCAAACATGTGCAAATGCAAAATCTAAAAGAATCCAACTGCCTTCAGCATTCAAATACAAACACCTTTTTAGTGTATTATCATTGGCAAAAAATATATAGGCTTAAAAAAAACAACAAAAAACCCTTGGGGGCATAAAGTACAGCTGAACAATCTACAGTATGTTTCACTAATAGGAATCAGGGTCAAATTCCAGTTCAAGATAGGCACGTTAAAACTCTTTTGACATCAGTGAATGGTGCACATGCACATTTGAGTCCAAATCCATCCATAAATAAGTATTTTAAACACATAATAGGCATTTTAAAGGTTAGTAGGAAGTTCTTGACTTGTCATTTCACTTAGATACTCTCACGTCAGTAAAATTATTTTAATTTAATCCACAGTACCAGTTTTGTCTCATTTACTGTTAAGCAACGTTTCAACACTTCAAGAAACTATAGCACAATAATCCCAAAGTGAATGAACTCCAATATTACCAGAAGCAAAGTGAATAATTCATCATCTATAATGCTGTGTCTAAAAATGGCCACATTCCTGTAAAGGGATTAGTATGACCCTGACCATTACACTAGTAGCAAATGTAACTGGCTTCAAAATCCACAAGGGTTTCTGGAGGAATGCCATTTTACCCCACACTATGCCCACCTGACTCCTTGTGCACAATTAGGTGGGGAGCGAGGGAGGATGAAGGATAAAGAAAAGATCCTAATATACCTAAGTCACTTTTTCAAGACTGTCAACATCTTTCAGTGAGATGCTTAAATCACTTCTGAAGACAGAACTTGTCCCCTAAGCCATTTATGTTCCTTTTTGAAAATTATATCTCTATACTGCTTTGTGTTTCTATAAATTACATTCACTTTTCCTACTTTTTAAAGGTACATGAATAGCTTTGGGACTGAGAAAAGCCATGTAGTTACCCAGTGTATTCACTTACCTGAACTGCATGTAAACAATGCTTGTTAAGTACAGGAAGAGTCTGAAGTAGCCATTTCTCATCTCATTCAGGTTCCTTACCTTGTTTTGGAGAATGTCTTATGCCTATAGTCACAGCCTTAAAATTGATCATTCCTAGCTGTTTTAGAAGCTTTGAAATTGACAGTTCCTAGTTAGATTCATCAGTTATACAGTTAAAAGAAACCTTGTCTTCAGCAATCCCTCACAGTTGAGGATGATTGTCTTATCTGTGTGTCTAAAGATGGCTGATGAGGCCTATCTGGGAGCGACAGACTACCGCAGCTTGGAAACGTGTTTCCAGGTGGGGTAGGTGACTGGAAAAGCTGGTTTCAGGGAAGATGCCTCTGTGTGACTTCTTTTATTGTGGAGAAGTTGCTGCACATAAGCTTCCATACAGCTGACAGAACAGGATCTTGATCCGATGGCAAGGTGACCAAAACAACTGAGGACCTCGTTCTGCTGCAGCTTTCATTTGCTTTTGCAGCCATTGAGATTTGAACATATTCTTCTACCTGCTCCATCAGTGAGGACTTGCAGACCCAGGGCTGGAGGTTGGACATGTTTATTATAGTGGTGACCTGGACTCACCATGTCACAACACTGTCAAAGGATATATGGGCTTTTCAGGAGGGAAATCATTGCCATCTATTGTCCTCATCACATCTTGTTGGAGCTGCCACGGCCCAGTCCATGGCTGCTTATTTGTCAGAGTTATTCCTGCTTATTTCATAGCTAACCTTCCCTGAAGGTCATTCCACAGTACAGCTCTGCCCCACAGTTAAAAGGAAAACAGTTAGGCCCCAAAAAAGCAGATTGTGGAGCTGAAAGATACTATGCACTTAGGCAGTTAACACACTTAACCAAGAGGCAGATAGCTGATGCTTGCTACAATGTAAACTGCAGGTAATAAACTGTGACTAGCACTGTGTTGTATAGTAAAAAGAATTATAAATGTAACTGATATGCACACACGCAAAGTATACTGCCATATAACAGCATATCTTTTGTATTTTATGCTGTAAATTGAGGTGTCTGTCCAGAAAGATAAAAAGTAAAGCATGATGGCTTAATCTTCCATGGTTTT
Source organism: Crocodylus siamensis (assembly GCF_052110815.1). Taxonomy (NCBI): domain Eukaryota; kingdom Metazoa; phylum Chordata; order Crocodylia; family Crocodylidae; genus Crocodylus; species Crocodylus siamensis. The sequence continues at coordinate 194,287,163 of NC_143396.1, forward strand.
TTGCACCGATCATTGATGCAGTTAAGTACCCTTGCAGGGGTCTTACCATTGAGAAGGCAAACAAAAGTCAGTTTATCAATGGCATTCTGAAAAAAAAAAAGAAACATTGTATTTAATACACTCGGTGATTTTTAATAAACAGTCTATGAGATAGTGGATACACTATGTTTTATATTTAAAATTTCCTTTTTATAAACTTTTGCTGGCTTTTACCACTATTCTTGTTTATGTGGAAGGTTAGTGAAAATTAAACAAGTGTTTTAAAACCAAACATGTGCCTAGCAGATAAAGTATTGCTTGTAAAGGGATTTATTACATAGCCAAGTCTTAGTTGTGAATAATGCAAAGCAGTTAGGATGGAAAATATATAATTTTAACTTTGTAACATCCTCAAGGTATCTCCAAAAACTAACCTGCCTGGCAGAAAAAAATGGAGGGTTGCATAGAGGGCTAAGAACATAGCCTCCCCCCGCCATCAGTGACTTCTGCTATTTTGATCTGCAAATCTGTAACATTTGAGTCTGATCCTGTCCATTGAAGCACTATATTAGGCAATTTCCAAGCCTCATAGGAGTCCCCACGGTCCTATAAAGCCAAGTGCTTTCTCTACTGAAATCTTGCTATATATGCAGGGAAAGGAAGGTTAATACTAAGCCCTGGCCTTGTTACAGTCAGGCATACCAACTGTCACCTATGACGTAAGTTTTATCTCCACTGACGGAAATCTCAACTCTGCTGCCATGACAAGCAATCACAAATGCCCCAAACCTCAAACTTAGCTGGTCTGTCCCACCAAAATCAACATCATACAGAAAAAAAAAAAAATGAATGGGATGGAACAGATTAAGACTGTTGCAAAGGATTGCCTTATACTTCAATATCCAATTATTCTAATATTATAAAAGCCTGTCTGTCCATAATGCTTTATTCACACTGTGATTGGTTGTGTGAAACAACCAAGAGCATTCCAGACAGATGGTGGGGACACAGCGGGATCTCACTCCTTGGAGGTGGTGATGGCAGGTGGAGTGGGCCTGGACCCCAAGTGGCTGTGGGGAGGAGCAGCCCCAGGCCCAACGCAGTGTGGAGGGGGAAGGAAAGAGTGGGCCTGGGCTGGATGAGGTGCGGGGGGGAGGGAAGGGGAGGAGCGGGACTGAACCTCAACTAGCAGGAGTGGCGGGGTGGGGATAAGGGGACGATTGGGTTTGGGGCGGACACAGGGCTCCGTCCTTGCCCACTTCCTCATCATTCTTGATGGGTAATTTGCTAGTTAATTTAGAAAAAGGTTAGAAAAGGGTTTTAAAAAAACAACCATAGGCCTCCAATTTGGCAAAAATCACCATCCTGTATGTGCCACACCTATTGCACCAGGTCACAGAGTTGCTCTGCCACTGCAGTCAGATCCATTTAGTTTTGAATGACTGGCTCAATGTCCCTGCCACAGTCACATCCTCTAAGCAGTAAGATGAGGATGTTGGAGTGGCAGTTGATACTGTAGCTTATAGATGAATGGCATCTCTCACAAGTTGCTAATTATGTCCCAGCATGAAATGGGGCCTCTTAAAGGGAGTCATCATAAATAATGGTTCCAATATTAAAAATATATCAGACCCATCCATTCCCAAGGATACATATCAGTTAAATGCAGTCCTGAGCACTTAAGGATGCAAATGGATATAATTAATCCATTAGGCTGACTGTAATATGAGCTACTACAAACCCAAGCCTGGGGTTCTGATTGCAAGCATAGGTAAAGGACATAAATAATTACTGTGAATTATTTTGGGGTATAAACCTGCTTGACTCCAGGCCCAGGTGCCCATATCTTCAGCAGCTTCAAGGGGTCTAATACTTATGGACTGGAAGGGAAGAATTGTTCTATAAAGTTAAAATAATATATTTTTTTCTGGAGAAAAAGAATGAAGACTGCTATTGTGCCAGATCTGTAGATTTGACACACCACCCACCTGAGGTATCTTCTCCTTTTCTGTCACCCTTCTTCATGTAAAGATCCCAGCAAAAGGGGGAGGACTGTACTGCATGTTCATAACACCGTAGTGTATAAAATGGCCTTATTATTTATGCACAGATAATTGCATCCTATTCAATTATATATACATGCAAGGCAGAATATATCAAACTCATGTATATAGCACCATTAAGTCTTCTAATTAAATGCAGTGGAGAAATCACATAAAAATGTAAAAATTGCGTGCCAGTAAGTATATATTAGAAATATGAACTTTAATATTGTACCAATAAAGAAAGAAAAAGAGAAGAAACCAGACATATAGAGATAAGCAAATATAAATTTAGATAGAAATTTTCTGAATTGTCTATTGATAATAAATAACAAATATATCCTCCTAACAAACAAACGTAGGGTGAATATCTACCTGAAACTGGGCTCATCTACATGTGCAATTAATGTGACAAAATGAACTCCAGTGCAGTTTGTGCTGGAGTTTACTGCTCCTGGGCATTATGTTTACACATCTGCCTGGGACCACAGCATATTGAGCCAGGTCAGAGCAGCCCCAACTGGCTGGAGGCTCGGGGGGGGGGGAGGGGGGAGAAGAGGAGGGGCAGTCAGCCTATCAGCCTGGGCCTGCTCTGACTCAGATCAATGTGTTGCAGAGGGTCTGGCTGGGCAAGGTGTACTACAGTTCAGGACTAGCCAGCAGGCAGCCCCCTCACTGAAGCACTCTTATGCCCCCCCCAGCCAGCCCCATAGCACCTACATGTGTGTTGCACTAAATAACTCTACCCTAGAATAGTACTTGTGTTCAAAAGTCAGCTCTGCAGTAAACATCTTGGGTAGATGTGCCCACTGATAACTAAAAACAAAAAGCTCCAAGACCAACAAACATTCATGAAGGAGAATCTACCAATGCCAATAAACCAACCATGACAAGCTCATAGCAATATAGAGACATATGTGGAAACCCAGTCAATGATATATAGGTCAGGGAAGCATACATCAAATCCATGTATTTGTATATATCTCTGCATGTGTATATTACTAGTATATATAAAATCATCCTGAGTCACAGGATACACATAAACATTTGTAACCTGGAACAAATGTTCAGCCCTTAAAATAGCAATTTACTAAGCAGAGGTAAAACTTTACTGTTTACCCATCCTAAATACAGACTGTGTCCTTACTTCTGGCTAGAAGGAGCAGTTATAGTTGGGGGTTGGGAGTGAGCTGTTAAAGCAGTCACTGCTATCTTGTTTCATTATATAAAGCAGAAATAGGATATAAAGGAGATATACAGCAATTACTCACACAGTTCCTGAATATGATGCTTTATATAAACATGTAGTATGAGCAATTGCCCATCAAGAATGGCGAGGGGGGCGGGTGGGGATGAAGTCCCGTGTCCAGCCCCATGACCCCTCCCACTGCTCTGGGTCTGGGCCTGCTCTATCTCCCCCCCACCTCACCACTCCAGGTCCAGCCCCACTCCAACCCCACTGCTGCTATGGGGCTGCCCCTGCTCTATCCCCCTCCCCTGCTGCTCTGGGTCTGGTCCTGCTCTATGCCCCCAGTGCTCTGGCTCTGGCTCTGTTTAAGCCCCCCACCCTGCTGCACCAGGTCTGGCCCTGCTCTACACGCCCCCACCCCGCTCCAGGTTCAGGCCTGCCCCACCTCACCCCCCCCCGCTCTGGGTCTGGCCCTGCTCAATGCCCCCCTCACCATTCTGGGTCCAGCCCTGCTCTACCCCGCTGCCACTCTGTGTCTGCCTGGCCTGCGTCCACCTCACCCTCTCTGCAAGCTGTTCTGGGGGTGTTGGGGCAGGGCAGTGGATGGGTGCTGCCACCATGACCCCCCCACTTCGCCCTCAGGCAGGGAGGCATGGGGAAGCCCCAGTGTTCAGATGGCCGGGATGTGTTTAGTGCTGCCAGAAACTTCCCCAGCAGCTGCTCAAACTTGAGCCCACGCAGCCTGGGCCATGCAGCCAATCACCTCCCACCCTCTCGGCGGCACATGGACAGTTGCCCAAAAGCATTATGGACAGACAGACAGACAGACAGACTAAGTCTTTTATTATATTAGAATGATGCAAATGAACTGCTAAATACAGTGCTTTTAAAATTTGTTCTTAATTATTAAACACTAGAGAACAATAAAAACCTTAGCTTTCAAGCCACATGAGAATTCTTCACAAATACGAACCACCTAATCCAATAAAATTCTGAAGACTTAACATTGTCATAATTACTGGCTGTGAAAACAGGGTAGAAATAAAGGCTTTTAAACTGTTAAACTACATACTACTGATCAAAATATTGCATTTCTATTCTAAACAGAAGTGTCCATTGTATATCAAAAAGAATTATGTATTTTTTATGTATTTTATTTTATAGTCTCTTTAAAATAGATTCGGGATCTCTCAGAATAGCATGGTTGGCTAGCAGTAGTAAATTTCCAGTAAAAATATCTTTACTCTGTTGGTATAATGTCTTTACTCTGTTGGTATAATGTCCATTAATTAAAGAAAACATAGAACAAATCTATTAAAACCAGTATTTTCTAACAATAGCTTCCAATAGAAGACGAATTTTTCTTTATCCATTATATTTTGTGGTCATTCAAGCAATACATATTTTCATTTAATTTATTGTTTGCTCTCATATGACTAATAGTTCTGGATGTGTGTTCAGTGCATCCTTTTTTTCTCTCATAAATGCAGTGTGTTGGCAAAGGTTCTCTTAAAATAAACAAGCAAAAATAATAAAGTTTATATAAATCATCCTCTACATTACAGGCAATTTGAAATATGTTTTGGGAGTTTTGAGAATTACTGTAAGATATAATCTGTTCTTAATGTCTCAATTTATTATTTGCCAGCAGAGATAACATATAGTTTTCTCTTAAATTTATCTTCTCTATACTGCCATACTGTTCATGCTTATTTGCCTTTTTTATTTTGTTCTGCTGCTTCTCATATTATCTTTCTCCTTTGGGACCAGAATTTTCCTAGCCCTTGAGCTTTTCCTATATGCAGGCAGCAGTCACAACAGCTGTTCTACTAGGCTAGGAAGTACATTACACATAAACAAGCTTAAGTGATCAGAAACTGATTTAGACTTGTAACAGAATAGAAGCTCAGTGCACATAAACCAGTTTCAAAATGTCTGAAACTGGTTTCAGTTAAACATGGCTGAATGTAGTATCAGACTTAATTGATATAGGTTAAACCAGTTTATGAAACTTCTGTCCCAGACTCCTTCCTGGTTCAAGTTAAATCACAGTCCTACAGCATCCCAGCATGTTTTCCAGCCCTGGGCTGGGCTGTCTCCTCCAGAGAGCAGGGCTGGCCCCACCCCTCTGCATCCTAGCTGGAGTAGTGAGGGCTGGCTGACAATGGGGTGTGAGGGCAAGCCCAGCTGGAGATGCAGCCTAGTCTACAGGGTAGGTACTTCCCTCATCCCACCCCCCAGACAAAATCCAGCTGGGATCTGGGGCCAGGAAGAAGTGTTAAACACCCCTTACTCTCTTCAAATTCACTGGTGGCTGTGGCTGTGGGCTACGAATCCCAGAGGCACCTGGAAGCAGGAAGAGGGAGCGATGAGCAAACCTACAGAGTCTTGCTGCTGTAATTCTGGACTGTAAATCCCAGAAACCGGTGGGGCAGCAGGAACATGATGTGAACACACAGCCAGCGAGCCATGCTCTAGCATCCCTCAGCTTCTGGCCTGAGCCGTTCCAAGCATGTGGCTGTATTTCCTGAATCAAAGATAAATGTCTGTTCACTTCTGTTTCATTTTAATCTCTGCATGTTAAATTAACCTGCAAAAAATGAATTGATTCAGCCTCAGGCTTTTTGACTGTCTGTACTTAGCTCTAGTCTCCTGACTGTGTGCTTTGCTTTCTGCTAGTTACCTCAAAGGAAGTGAGGAGGGGTGAAATTGGGAGATGGTACAATTAGCAGGCAACTCTAAAGAAAGGTGTGCTTCACCTTTCTTTCAGATTCCTACTTAGTCCTGGACTAGCACAGCTCAGCAATGCAGGCTAGTACTTTCTGGTTTAATTATGAATTCATAATAGGTTGACATAATAATTCTATTGTCATTATGTGACAACTGTGCAGGTGAGCAGTTTACCAGGCACTTAACTGAGGTATGGGCTTGAACGGTGGAATATATTTCTTAAATTACTTAAGAGGTACAGCTAGTTGGCTGTAACTCTTCTTCATGAAGTAATATCTACAAGAGTGGGAGACACAGCTACAGAAAATGGTGCAGATTATGTATCAGCCTGCTGGGTTAAGATGGCTTATTTGACATTTGTCACTTAGACATGCCCTGGTCCCTTGCTATTTCTAGATGCTGGGATGGTGGCAGTGGCCAGGATCCCTTAATTATTTGTACTAGATAATAAGCTTGTGGCCTTTTCTTCTCCATATTAACATGTTGTGTTTATCCATTGCTTTGTCAATATACGGGTAAATTACTATAATACACCATACATGGTGGTACACTTCAAAATATGCTGATATCTCTGTTATACAGCATTATATAGGTAACATATCACATCAGCGCACTCTGACCTGCACTGGCTATTAATTGATTTCCAAGCGAAGTTTTAAGCTACCGATTTTGACCTATCAATGAAGTTGATATAAGGTTTCCACTTAAGATAATTTCTTCAAGTGGTACCATGAGAACATGATCAGCTGAAGCACTAGGTTTGATGTGCTTTGATTTTAAGCAAGAAGCAGCTAATGGCAACATATTTTTGGTGTTTGGCAGTGGTGTAACTAGGTAGGGCAGGGCAATAAGGGCAACTGCCCCGGCTGCCGAACTCCCCCCCCCAGCTTTTGCCACAGATGCATGATTGTGATCACAGTGTTGCTGCTGCCCCTGTGTGCAGCTGCAGCCCTGGGTACCCAGCTGAGTTCTTACATTGGTGGTATCTGGAACTCACTTTTTCCCCAGTAGTTTGGATGCTGATTATCTTTAGGGCATGATTAAAAGCTTGGCCATTTTCCTGGTTAGTCTAGGAAGGAAAGTCGAAAAGGTTATGGAAAGGGAAGAAGTTTGGCTGAGCTGAAATACCTTAGTGCAGGGGTAGGCAACCCCTGGCACAAGTACCAGGGTATGGCATGTGATGACATTTTGCTTGGCACGCAAGTCTCAGAGCAGACAGTGGGGAAGAGGCTGGGGCTGCACTGCCACAACAAGAATCAGGCCCCTCATGACTTTCCCACCATCTGTCCCTGGCATGCCAGTATCTTACATGTTGAGACTGCAGGTGTTTTTGGCCCCAAACATTCTGCCCCCAAACATTGCCAACCCCTGCCTTAGAGAATACATTTTGTTTACACTTCCTATTAAGATGAATTCAAGTTCATCTTTAATACTTTTAGGACTAAAGTATTCTCAAGAGACAAAGGTTTGAATAAAGAGCAGTGTAGTGCAGTTGCTTCAGACTTTTTTTTAGATGGGGTGCTTGGAGAAAACAGGTTGTGCATTGTCACAAGCACTTGCTTTACATTATGTAGGGTATGTAAGAAAGAAGGCTCAAAATTTAACCTGCCTTGGTCACTTACACAACAGAGTGCATAAGTGTCAGTCACAATTTCAACCCTACTATCTAAATCAAATTTAGAAAACATATAAAGACATGATGTACAATTATCAGCTCTGGCCTGGAGCCCAATTAGCATAGAAGGATGTTTTATGCCCAGGCAAAACCTCAGTGAAGTCCATAGAATAATCCCTGCAAGCATGGGAGGAACAGCTACAACAAATAGCAAATATTATCCATTGGCTCCCTTAGTTAAGGATTTATTTTGTTACTCAGATTCAGGACCTGGGAGAAGGTAGCTTGGATCCATCTGCAGCAATGAAATAATACGTTGGGCCATAACTTTTTATGATGCTTATGAATAAGGAAACACCTTGTCACTATGAGTCCCACAAAGCACTGAAAGGTAATGTTTCATTACTAAGCTGCTCATTGTAAATCAAGAAAAGCTTTTTCAGCTGCTAATTATGAAACTATTCTATATACACTTATAATATAGACCATAAATATCAGGTATTGTCGATACTGTACACTTCAGTATTGCTTGCCAGAGAAAATACATTTGATTCTTATTTCTCTAGCGAACAGCCTGTGTCCAAAATTTGGTAACTATGAAAGCTCAAATGACTTGAGCAGATGAAGGTCCTCAGATGAAAAGCTTTTTAAGTACATTTTGTCAGGCATAAAAGCAATAACAAAATATAGAAATGGAGCTAAATTTCTGAATGGTGCCTAGCTCAGGCCTAAACCCAATCAGGAGTCCAAGACAACCATTCCTCTGCTGAAGTCATCACAATAGCTCTATCTGATAGTTATTCTCCAAGCATATTTTATACATACCAAAAAGACTGGGCTCCAGAGAAATGCAGGTGCAATGATGTTTGCCTTTTATTCAATAGTTTAGGAAGTTTCAAGGACTTCTTATGTCTGAGGGAAGTCAAATCCATAACTCCCACTCACCTCATTATAAAATATTCTGAAATGAGAGCTAGGATAGTCAACAGACTGTAGACTACTCTACATGGAGGGTTTTTTCCAGCCTGGCTGTTGAAGCCTATGAGTAAAAATGCAAGGATTCATTGGGCCAAAAAAGATGAAAGTGAGAGTATGACTCCATACCTTAGCGGTAAGGGCTCTTGCTGAGGCTGGGAGATGTGAATTGTAAACCTTAATCCAAGATTTTTTTTAAAGCATTTTACATGAATAACTCATGTGAAAGACAAGAACAGCTGCTTCTCAACCCATTCAGAGTCTCATATATCTGCTTGTGCACTGATTAGGGGACTGAGGTGCAACACACAGGGTTCTAGATTGTGCTCTGGAGGCTGAGCACCTTTGTGAAGAACTGCACTGCCTAATTTTTCAGCCTCTGAGTCTCTTCAAATCATAGAATCATAGAAGTAGGGTCGGAAGGGACCTTGTAGATCTTCAAGTCCAATCCCTAACTGGGCAGGAGAAAAACTGGGCTCAAATGACTCCAGCCAGGTAGGCATCAAGCCTCTTCTTAAAGATCCCCAGGGTAGGAGCCAGCACCACTTCCCTTGGAAGTTGGTTCCAGATCCTAGCCATCCTGACTATGAAGTAGTTCTTACGGATGTCTAATCTAAACCTACTCTCCAGCAACTTGTGGCCGTTATTCCTTGTTATGCCAGAGGGCGCTAGGGAAAACAAGGTCTCTCCCAAACCCTTCTGGTCCCCCCTAGTGAGTTTATAGACAGTCACCAGGTCCCCCCTCAGCCTTCACTTGTGGAGGCTGAACAGGTTCAGGTCCTGCAGTCTCTCATTGTAGGGTCTGCCCTGTAGTCCCCGGATCATGCAGGTGGCCCTCCTCTGGACCCTCTCAATGTTGTCCACATCCCTCCTGAAGTGGGGTGCACAGAACTGGACACAGTACTCCAGCTGTGGCCTGACCAGTGTCATGTAGAGTGGGAGGATCACCTCCTTGGCCCTACTTGAGATGCACCTGTGGATGCATGACAAGGTCCAGTTAGCCCTGCCAACCGTGACCTCGCATTGTCAGCCCATGTTCATCTTGGAGTCAATAATCACTCTAAGATCCCTTTCTGCCTCCATGCTCTCAAGAAGGGAGTTTCCCATCTTATAAGTGTGCTGCTGGTTACTACTGCCCAAGTGCAGCACCCTGCACTTGTCAGTATTGAAATGCATCCTGTATTTTTTAGCCCACCCCTGCAACCTATCCAGGTCTTGCTGCAGTCTTTCCCTCCCTACTAGCATGCTCACCTCACCCCAGATTTTGGTATCATCACCGAATTTAAACAGGTTGCTTTTCACCACATTGTCCAAATGGCTGATAAAGAAATTGAACAGCACGGGCCCAAGGACCGAGTCCTGGGGGACTCCGCTGACTACTTCCCCCCATGTCAGATATGACCCATCCACCACCACCCTCTGAGTATGACCCTTCAGCCAATCTGCAATCCATCTGACTGTGTAGGCATCAGTGCCACAGTTGCCTAGTTTTTTAATGCGGATGGGGTGGGAGACGGTGTCAAAGGCCTTGCTGAAGTCCAGAAAGACTACGTCCACGGCAACACCTGCATCCAATGCTTTTGTGACCTGATCATAAAAGGCAATCAGGTTGGTCTGACATGACCTGCCCCTAATGAAACCGTGCTCATTTTCCTCGAGCATCATCTCTGAAGCTGGACCATTACAGATGTGCTCCTTGATGATCTCAAACAGTTTCCCAAGGATTGAGGCAAGACTGACAGGCCTACAGTTGCCCGGGTCCTCCCTCCTCCCTTTTTTAAAGATGGGGACCACGTTGGCTATCTTCCAATCATCTGTCAGCTGGCCCGAGCACCACGAGCACTTGTAAAGCCATGTCAAGGGCCCTACAATGAGCCCTGCTAGCTCCCTTAACACCCTGGGGTGGAGAGCATCTGGATCTGCTGATTTAAACACGTCCAGCCCCTCCAGAAGCTCTCTAACCTGGTCCTCCCCAGCCTAAGGTCTGGAGGCGTTCCCCTCGAATCTGTCTTGCATCACGGTGGGGAAGTCCCAGTCCCTGCACAAGAACATGGAGGTGAAGAATTGGTTAAAGAGGTCTGCTTTCTTCTCTGGCGCAACCACCAGATTGCCCAGCGTATCTTTCAGGGTCCCCAAGTTTCCCGGTGCCTTCTTCATCCTCCCTATGTATTTGAAAAAGGACTTTTTATTATCTTTGATCTTGGACGCTAGTCCTAGCTCTATGTTGTCCTTAGCTTTCCTGACAGCCCCCCTACAGGCCTGAGCAGAGGAGGTATACTCCTCTTTGGAGATAGCACCCCCCTTCCACCGGGTGTACACTGCCTTTTTGGCAGTCAGGCATTCCTGGACGCCCTTGGTGAGCCAGGGGGGCTTTTGGGCACTCTTGCCTCCCTTGCTTCTTGTTGGGATGGTCACCCCTTGGGCCCTAAGTATCGTCTCCTTAAGGAACGACCACTTATCTTGGGCACTGAGTTCCCCTGCCCTTGAGAACCCCAGCACCTCTCCCACTAATCTCAACTTACTGAAGTTGGCCCTCTTGAAGTCTAGGGCTACAACCTTGCTGCAGGCCCTTGACATCCTGAGCTGGATGGTGAATTCCAGCAAGCGATGATAGCTATCACCCAGGTGGTCAAGGACCTGGAGGCCCCTTACCAGGTTGTCACCTGTGGCCAGGACCAGGTCCAACAGGGCATTTCCTCTGGTGGGACTGTGCACCTCCCGAATTAAGTGGAGGTTCTGTATCTTGGCCAGGAACCTCCTGGAACAGTCCAACCTGGCTGACTGTTCCTCCCAGCAGATGTCTGGGTAATTTAAATCACCCATGACAACTACATCCCTCACCTTAAGTGCCTCTGCAAGGTGGCCCAAAAATTCCCAGTCCAGCTCATCCCCTTGGTTGGGGGGTCTGTAGTAGACCCCCACTGTTAAATCCCTCTCCCCACGGCCCCCTTGTATCTTGACCCAGAGCACTTCAGCTTGCCCCTCTGACCCCATTCTGCTGGCAGAGGAAGTGTATTGCTCCTTGACATAGAGCACCACACCCCACCTTTCCTTCCTTCTCTATCCTGCCTGTAAAGCCTATAGTCCCTAATGCTAACTGCCCAGTCATGGGATGAATCCCACCACATTTCTGTTAGCCCTATGACATCTGGGTTTGAACTAGCTATTCTGAGGGCGAGTTCCTCCTGTTTGTTCCCCATACTACGAGCATTGGTATATAGGCATTTAAGGCCTTGCATAGCTATGTGTGCCACCCCTCCCCCCCCCGATTTGGGAGACTGTCTGGACCCCTGTTTCTTACCTGGGCACTCCTTGCAATTGTCACCTGTCTTTTGTGACCTGATCATAAATGGGGCCAAGAGTTTCTTTGTACCTCCAATCTGCATCTATAAAAAGGGTAGAATAGCACTTTCCTGCTTTACAGGAAAGTTGAAAGCATAAATACATTAAAGGTTTTAAAAAGCTCACATACTATGACAATGGTATATACCCAGGACCACGTGACTGCGGCTGAAAAGGCACAGCAGCTCCTCAATGCCCCATAACACATCTGTAAATCATGTCTCCCAATTCCAAGGTCAGTCAGGCCATTATAAAAGGGGCCAAAGAGATCCACTTGGTCTCTACAGATGTGCAGGCCCCCACTCTAACTCCTGTAACTTTACATAAAGTGCCATGAGTTAGATATATTCCCTTCCCGCCCCCCGGTCGAGGTTCACCAATTGGAATCAGGGGGAATCAAGCTTTCCTGAAGATGAGCAGCCAGCTGAAGAGCAGCCCCTCTTTCCAGCAGAGGACCTGCCCCCCACTTTGCCCCTCAGCTCGGGGGCTGTCAGTCGGAAGGGAGAAGGGAGGGAGAAGCTAGAAGCACTGAGCTGCTGGCTGGGGTTTGCCTGGCCTGAGCTGGAGGGGAGCCCACGAGGTGTGGGGGAGGGAGGCTCAAATCCATCTGCGACCCCTCCAGCTCAGGCTGGGAAAACTGAAGCCAATGGCTCAATGCTGCTGGCTTCCCCCTCCCCTCTCCCTCCTCCCTTTCTGCTGACATCTCCAATACCATGACAAATTAACTCTAGGAAACACAAATTCCCTAAGGTGCTCTAAAATAGAGTGCCTTCATCTGATCTGAGGAGGGTTTATTTTTTTGCATGATCAGACACTTTAAAAGTGCTCTGCAGCTGTGCACACATGTCATGGGATGCTGTAAAGCGCTTTCAGGGGGCCAATCATATGAAAAATGTAACTTCTGTCTGCTCTCGTAGTTGTTCAGTGGGCAAGAATGCTCATATGATTTATTGGATTCACCCTAGAGGGCTCCTACAGAGGGAAAAAGAGATGTGAAACTCAGGTTACTTCAGAGCTGCTAGGAGCATCTCTCATGACAGTAGATTCCTCAGGTTATGCACTGTGTAAGGAGGCTGTGCAGAATGTAAAATTAACACACATTAATTAGTGGAAAGTAGGTGTTATTTAAACTATCAGTGGCTGCAATAAGGAAAGCCATAAATTTTGCTTAGCAGAAAAGAGTTTTACTCCTGTAAATAATTGTAGGTAACTATATTATTTCATTTGTATTTTTTATTAATCTAATTTTCTTTTGTTCTGAAAATTATGGAATAGCTTAAAATGGACTGCATGAATTCCATGTACTTACTTGCATCAGAACTAATACCAATAGTGAACTTGCTTTCTTCTGAAGTAGAATGATCATAGAGATATTAGTCCCCAATCTTTACAAAGCTTATATTTTGGAAGCCGGCAGATTCCTAGTAAAACTTTAGTACTTTTAATCCTTCTCTTTATCTTAATACCCACAGACAAACATATATTACTTAATTTTAAATTTGGCAAAAAGGAGAAAAACCTGAATTACAAGGTTTAATAACTTTTGAAAGTTTGCAAATGAAAAAAATAAATAAAAAAGAGAGGGACAGAATCCCTCCAGTTTCACGCCAAAGAACAGATCTTTCATTGTTCTTCTGATTGGTAACTGTCCATATCTTGTCTGAAAAGCTTTTATCTGGTAACAGAATGGTACTGTAATCTAATCATCAGCCACAGCAAGGACAAAATGGTTCTGACCAGAAGAACAGTGGAAAGTAATTAAAATAAACAACGAGGCTTTCAATTATTAAAATAAGCAGGTACAGGGACCTAGAAATGTTTCACACAGTGTGCAAGCCATGAGCCTGATACTGAATTCCTAGCCACCTCCCTCCCCCTTTATAAAAAGGAGTTGTTTATTAAAAGATCAACTATATTATTTAACTATCAATAACAGAATGGTAAAGTCTTATTCATAAAACAGATGTAATGGACTCAACTGTTCTATAGAAATTTTGGAGGAATTACATTTGCTCATGATAGTCTTTCAGATCTATTTGAAAAATCAATGGGATTCTAATACTGGGAACATGAAATAGGTCTTTTAGCTAGGATGTAAACTAACTCTCTTTTGTCATATTTGTTACACATATCTTTGCAATCTGTTTTGATTAGGTATTCTGTTGAATATTAACCACAAAAAGACTTCTACAGATTAAATATACAGATAAAACCCTATTTAGTCTTCTACAATGCCACAATAGTATTGTAATATTAAATAATTACCAACCTATCAAAGTTATCATAGGCTATCTTTGGCAATCCATTGCAGTAAAGGATGATTGTTTACTATGTTTGTCCTATCTGCGTCCAAATATGGCTGATGAGACCAATCCAGGACAGACTCTGCTGCAACTTGGGCACATGTTTCCATGTGGGATGGGTGGCTCCAGATTCTTGATTTGGTCCACAACACTCTGTTTCTGCCACTCTTCCTTTTCTGTCTCCTGTTATTGTCATAAGGTTTCAAAGTACTGAGATCCTTGCTCTTCCTTTGTTTGGGGCAGTCCTGGGGAATAGTTTTCCATGAGTTGATGTCAACGTTGCATTTTTTCCGAGGTAGTCTTGAAGAGATCCTTGAAGTGCTTTCTCTGCCCTCCCTTTGAGTATATGACTTGACTGAGTCGGGAGCTTTATTCTCCCATAAGCTATATGCTTCTCTCTATTGCAAATAAAATAAATATAAACTTGATAATATAAATATGCACTAAATTAACAATTATATTATCAATTATAATATAAAATTGTTCATATAAAATTAATAAGTTGTGGACGATGTGCACAAACTGAGGAGCATTTTATACCTTACTGCTTTTCCCTCTGAAAGCTCTATCTTACAAACATCTCTATCATACAACCAGGGCCCCTGGCAAGGCTCTATGAGCACTTGTGGGGTACTGGCTAGGTACCAGAGGATTGGAAAAGGGCCAGTGTGGTCCCCATTTAATAGAAGGGAAGAAGGAGGACCCTGGCAATTATAGACCAGTCAGTCTTACCTCGGTCCTTGGGAAGACCTTTGAGAAAATTATCCAGGAGTACATCTACAAGGGCCCAGCAGGGGAGGTAATGCTCAGGGGCAACCATTATGGGTTCATTGAGGGCAGGTCTTGCCTCACTAACCTGGTTTCTTTTTATAATCAGGTCACAAAGTCCCTGGATGAGGGTGTCAGGGTGGATGTCATCTTCCTGGACTTTAAGAAGGCCTTTGACATGGTTTCCCACTACAATCTCTTAAACAAACTTGGTGACTGCGGTACAGATGCCTACACAGTCAGATGGGTGGCAAATTGGTTAGATGGTCGCACCTAGAGAGTGGTTGTAGACGGGTTATTTTTGACCTGGAGGGATGTGGGCAGTGGAGTCCCCCATGGCTTGGTCCTGGGCCTGTACTGTTTATCTTTATCAGTGGTCTGGATGTGGGTGTGGAATACACACTGTCCAAATTCACTGATGACACCAAGTTGTGGGACAAGGTGGGCACGCTGGAGGGAAGGGACAGAATCCAGCTGGATCTAGACAGGTTACAGGGGTGGGTGAATGAGAATAGGATTGAATTCAATGCAGACAAGTGCAAGGTACTGCATCTAGGGAGAAGGAACAAGAAACACACCTATATACTGGGGAACACCCTTCTTGTCAACATGGTGGCAGAAAGGGATCTTGGAGTCATTGTTGACTCCAGCATGAAGATGAGCCACCAATGCGAGGAAGCGGTCAGTAAGGCTAACCGCACCTTGTTGTGCATCTACAGATGCATTACAAACAGGTCCAGGAACGTGATCCTTTCCCTCTATGCGGCATTGCATTCCCTCAGGCTGCAGTTGGAGTACTGCGTCCAGTTCTGGGTGCCGCGCTTCAAGAGGGATGTGGCTAGCATTGAGAGGGTCCAAAGGAGGGCCACTTGCATGGTCAAGGGGCAGCAGGGCAGGCCCTACAAAGAGGGGCTAAAGGGTCTGAACCTCTTCAGCCTCCACAAGAGAAGGCTGAGAGGGGATCTGGTGGCCATTTACAAACTCACCGGGGGGATCAGCAGGAATTGGGGGTGGCTCCGTTCACCTGGGCACCACCCAGGGTTTCCATAATAACCTCTACCTCTTCCACAATAACGGCCACAAATTGTTAGAGAGAAGGTTCAGGCTGGACATCAGGAGGCATTACTTTACAGTTAGGGCTGCCAGGCTCTGGAATGGACTCCCAAGTGAGGTGGTGCTCTCTCCTACCTTGGGGGTCTTCAAAAGGAGGCTGGACAGATATTTGGCTGGGGTGATATGAGCCCGGCACCCGTTCTTGCCTGGGGCAGGTGGTCAGACCTAATGATCTGTTTAGATCCCTTCTGACCCTAAGTACTATGATACTATGTATATTTAAGGTCTTGCATGAATTCAAGTCTGGGATCCTCTGGATAAGATAAGGCCAAGGTACTATACAGGCAATAGTGTGTTCTTTGAATGTGGTGGATGTATGTATTTATTTACAATTACAATCTTTACAATTGCCATTTCTTTCCATTTTCAAATGCTTAGTTAAAAACAGATGGGCACTGCAATGTGGAGTGTACAACTTAATGAAGTTCATAAAACCCCATCAGAGGGACCAGTGAGAGCCTCTCTCTTTAATAAACAGTGTGTGTTAAGGGGCAAGAGAGGATAAGGAGAACTGCAGCCCTTGCAAAAGGAGGTTGTACTTCTACTGCAACAACATAAGATCAACATGGCCTCTATTCCCTCCCAAATCCTCATGCTTCACATGATTGCTAGACCACATACTCCACTCTTTTCCCTAAAGCCACAAACATGTCCCTTTGTTAGGACAGCCTGTAGTGGCCAAGTGACCCTTGCAAACTTATACCCAAACAATAACCAAATAATGGACTCCAACAAATATTTCTCAACTAGCCTACTATAAAACCTGTATTCCAGACATGCAGGTACCTGCAGAGGGGGTGAATGAGAACCATCACCATTCCCTAGCTCCATTCCACTGCTCCTCACCTGCACCCCTGAGGCAGCACCCGGGGCTCATACTCCACTCATCTTCCCATCCTTATGCTACTGCTGTGACTATAGAATAGCACAATGTCAAATTTTGCATAATTGGAAAGGAGGAGGATAAATACCTTGAAGTGAGTCCCTGAAGTATCATAGGGAAAAACATCAAAGGAACTGAAATATGGCACAGTCTTACAAAAAGCACTTTTAAGGACAATTATTTCTAAGCCTTAGAAAAAAAATATTTCTAACGAGGATGATTTATCAGACTCAAGGAAGCAGAACGATCATACTTTAAATGTGGTGGTACAGTACTGGCTAAGTTTAAGAATGGGATCCCAGGAACTCCCAAGAGCATCCTTCCAACCAACGTTCATGGAATTTCTCCCTTCCTATAGTTTTATGGCAGAAGAAAATTAAAAAAGCAGCAAGACTCTTACTTTGTATTATATTAAGACTAAAGAAAAAATGGGTATGTACTGGTAGATTATTGCAACAGTAAATGGATAATGAAAACAATAGGAATTGTGTAAAAATACAATTGTGTAGAAAAATATGAAACATGACAGTAAGTTCAGTTCAACTGAGGAAAATAAACAATAAAAAAGAATGAGTATCAAAAGAGCAAATCATATGTAGAAGAAAAATATATTTATGATACATACAAAGCAGGAATCTAATTTCTGAACTACTAGGTCTGCTAATTTGTAGCTGACAGAAATTTATTAATGAAGAAATAACTCACAGATAAGAACAAAATGCAAAGAACTAATAAACTAAAATGGATAGCTAATTCATTGAGAAACTTGTTTTTAAAGAAAAACGTAGAACCTTTGTGAAGTACAAAGTAATAGTGCAGTGAAAGGGGTCTTTATACAATTCAAACTTTGTATACAATCATTCTGCTGTTCTAGTTATTTTAATAAGATCCACTTTAAATGAAGTGCCTCTAGGCGTACCAAGAACATGACACTAATGGGTAGTAGGAACCAGCCAGATAACAAGGTCTGCTTCAGCTATTCTGCTATGGCAAGTGTCCCAAATTCTTGGTTTGGGATTGGAGAGAGATGTCACAGTCAGAGTTGTCATGAAAATCATTTTTATGTGAATTGAAGTAGGGTATAATTTAATTAGACCATAACCAATTTTAATTGCTGTGTGATGTTTTCAGAAGCTGCTTCCCAGACAACATGCAGGGGGAATCAAAATGTTCTATAGAAAATATTAATAGAACTAGGGCATCTTTAGGGAAAAGGAAGAATAAACCTTATATTTGTACAGTGAAGGGACTCTGGAAAGTGATAACATAATCTAAGATTTAACAATGCAAGTAACATCTTACTGCTGGATGAATGGACTGTAAGATGGATAAAAAACTGGCTGAAGTATCAGGCTCAGAGGGTAGTAATCAATGGTTTGATGTCTAGTTAGCAGCTGGAATGCCCCAGGGGTTGTTCCTGGGGCTGGTTTTGTTTAGTGTTTTCATCAATGACCTGGAAGATGGCATAGAGTGCACCCTCGGCAAGTTTGCAGGGAGGCAAACTGGAGGGAGTAGTAGATGAGGGTAGGGCCTAGGATTCAGAGTGACCTAGACAAATTGGAGGATTGGGCCAAATGGAATCTCATGTAGTTTAATGAGAACAAATGCAAAGTCCTGTGCTTAGGACAGAACAATCCTATGCACCAATACAGGCTGGGGCCTGGCTGGCTGGGCAGCAGCTCTGCAGCAAGGGACCTGGATGTTACAGTGGACAATAAGCTGAATATGAGCCAACAGTGTGCCCTTGTTGCAATGACATACTGGGCTGCATTGGTAAGTGTGTCGCCAGTAGGTCAAGGGAAATGATTATTCCCTTCTATTCAGCACTGGTGAGGCCACATCTGGAGTACTGTGTTCAGTTTTGAGCCCCCCACTACCGAAAGGATGTGGACAAATTGGAGAGAGTCCAGCAGAGGGCAACAAAAATGCTGAGGGGGCTGGGGGACATGATTTATGCAGAGACACTGAGGAAACTAGGCTTATTTAGTCTGGAGAAGAAAAGACTGAGAGGGAATTTAATAGTAGCTTTCAGCTACCTGAACGAGGGTTCAAAAGAAAGTGGAGCTAGACCAGGGGTGAGCAGTTATTCTGGGCGGAGGGCCACTTAGTTTTGGCAAGCCATCGAGGGCTGCATGATAGGCAGCCAGGGGCAGATAAATATTAATTTTCTAAATTTTTTAGGGGCCCCACAGGCCAGATAGAATGGCCTGGTGGGCTGCATTTTGCCCACTCCTAAGCTAAGCTGTTCTCAGTGGTGGCAGATGACAGAACAAGGAGCAACCATCTCAAGTTGCAGCAAGGGAAGTTTAGGTTAGATATTAGGAAGAATTTTCTCACTAAGAGGGTGGTGAAGCACAGGAACAGATTACCCAGAGAGGTGGTGGAAGCTTCATCTTTGGAGGTTTTTAAGACTCGACTAAACAAAACTTTAGCTGGGATGATCTAGTTGAGACTGGTTCTGCTTTGAGCAGGGGGTTGGACTAGATGACCTCCTGAGGTCCCTTCCAACCCTAATTTTCTATGATTCTATGATCTTATTCCCCCACCCTCATGTCCTAGTCTCTGTGAATATAGAGGAAGAAGAATGGTATAGAATTGTGGCTCTGACTATTCTCCACCTACTTGCACCTTGAGGAAAAAAGTACATCAGGTGCAGTTTCTTCTTCTCTTATATAATTTACAGCCAAAATCTGAACAAGGATAATAAAGTGGGTAAAGGAAGGCAGTGAAGGGCTTCCTTTTTACTACTATGTGAGTGTCCATGTAGTCAAGGGATACCATTGTTCCCATGATAACCCATAAATCTACTAGTATGTCAAAAAAGTAAGAAGAAGAATTAAATTCCCCAGTAGAGCTAACTCTAACACACGTGAGAATGTTCTTTATATAGAATCCATGTTCCAGATTATTTGATTACAATTTTAATATATAATTACATTTTTAATATCTGCAGAACCAGTGTGGCTGTAATGCTCCAAGATGTTATTTTCGTAAACGTCTTGGGCTCTGTTTACGTATTTATATTCTATTTAAATAATTTCCTACTCCCAAGATTAATTAAATGCTAGTAAATAGCTACTATTAATTTAATTCTCTGAGAGAATAGAAGCAGGAACAGCTTCTATTTATATCAAATATTCCTATACCTAATTGTTGGGGAGTGTAAGTGATTCGGCCAATGTTTCAGGTTGCACTGACAAGGGACAGATGCCACTGCAGTGAGACCAATGTGATGAACAGAACACAAAGAAGGGCTTTCTATAGTACTCTCCTCCATAGTGAATGTGAAATAAAATCAACTCCTCCTTAGCCTTCACAGGTCCAGAATAATTGCAATTGTTTAGGGCTGCTAAACAATTGGCTGGTACATGCCATGGGGGCTTACTTTGGTTTAGTTCTCCTTAAATCGAAACAGTGGGTTTTTAAAATCACTGCTACAATTTAGGGAGAATTAAACTGAACTAAAACCCTGTGGTGTGTACACAAGGGTGGGGGCCTGATCCTTACCTGCCTCTTTGGCAGTGGAGGGGGTGGGGAGTGAGTTACCAGCAGGCCGAGCACACCCTGATCTGTGCGGAGACCCCCCAGGCAGCACCTGCTCACTGGCATCCGGCCCGGGTGGTCCCAGGGGGCAGCGTAGCTCTGGAAGGAAGCACCGCCTTCCCGCCCCACCTCAGCCATGGAGGGAAGCACCAGGCCCCTGCACAGCTCAGGCAGGCAGGCAGGCTCCAGGGAGGGAGTTAAAAAAAAAGATCAGGCTTGCTGCTTTTTTTTTCTTCTTCAGTGGAGCCTGCCTGCATAGACTGCCGCCGGGTCCTGCAGCTCCTGAACTGTGCGTGGCCTGCCAAGCCCCAAGCACATCGGCTTCCAGTGCCCCGTGCATTGTTGCACTTTGTTAGGGATCAACTAAAACACCTCGGAGGTGGTTTATCTTGCTATGTACCAAAGTAATTTAAAGTGGACTATGCAACTGTGTGTGCAAGCAGCAATTCCATTAAAGCATTGCAAAAGGGCATTTAAGCTCCTTTAAAAGCCAATTTTGTGGCATGTACAAAAGCCCATATAAGTCTAGTAGTACTCTGAAGGAGAAGTATCTTATATTTTAATCTAAATGGGGGTTGGGAAAGATGGGAAGCACAGTTGGTACTAGCCAAAGCATTTGCTTTTATAGGTGTTCATCAGGGATGCTGGGGGGAAGGGGGGATTAGGAGTTTTCAAGTTTTGGGGCATTGTTTAGGGAGTCTACTGTTGTTTCTTATATGTGGATTGCTTATCTTTTATTGTAAGCCTTTCTGAGCCTTTCTAGATAGGGCTGGATATACATCTAACTATTAATATGCTGGTGAGCAAATTACATTTTTGTACAGATAGATATGCATTCATTTTCAAGAGATTATGCAATCAGAACAAAATATAATATCAGCACTGTTTGCCTGAACTCTCTTCCAGTGCAATGAACACCACTCAGCTAACAAAAACTACATCTTTACACAAAGGAGATACAAGAACTGCAGTGCATATCAGTTTGCTTGGGCATGCCTGGTTTGCTAGAACTGTGCCCTTTTCTGCTGACTGAGAAGTGTTTTGATGTTGTAAGTTACATCTGTACTACCAAGGTAATTTAATAAAAAACTCCCATTTTTAGAATGTCATACTTTGTATTGAATGTATTAAAAGTGCAGAATAATGTTTGCATTCTTTAAATTTAATAAATCATTTATTTAATCTATGTAAGAATGAAGGCTTCTTCTCTAACCTACATTTTGGAGTATTTAATTAGGTTTTAAAACTCACAAGTGGTGATGGAAGTTCCACTGTATCCCCAGTCTAATAAATCTCAGTAGCAGAAGGAGTTTTGCAATATTTTGCAGTCTGAGTTTTTCTTTTTCTTAATTTCATCCTTTATTCCCATGTAAATCTTTCTCTCTCTACCCTTGGCATTTACATCTTTCAGCTACTTGTAGACAATTTTCATAGCCTCCATAATTATTGTTTACCTAAGCTATCTAAATAATAATAGCTTAAAGTAGCTTATGACAGCTTAAAGTAGCTTAACATAGCTAAAAATAGCTATGTTAATCTTTTATGGCAGTGAAACCTTTCTGTACACTATCAGTTTAATGAATAAAATCTTTTCTTAAGTATATGTATTTAACCTGGTCATCCTAGTATTTGATTTTTTCATTTTAATTAAAACACTACAAGTAGTTATATCATATTCATCAGTTTTTCTCAATCTGATGAATATTAAAAAAATTATTTTCTTCATAATACTTAAAGTTCCATGTAAGAGGATATCACGGTCTTACCTACTTTTTGTAACTGCAGCTGGAACGCTGAGGGAATTCCAAGCCCTAGAAAAACATACAGGCAAATAATGAGACTCAGACACTGAGTTTGATGGCCTGGGTTACTCAGAAGGATACTTGCATGAAAAAGTTACAGAAGTTCTTCACTTTTGGTATACAAAATTAATAGTCCATTATAATAAGACCTTGTATACAGGATCCAGAAAGCGATTTAAACAATGTTATATATTTTTTAAAGAAGACAAGAAATGTACATATATATTAGAAATGGTTCTTGCCTGCTTCTACAAAGTTCCTTTTTTTTAAATATCTCATTAGACAATGGTCAAAATCCTTCACTTTGAGCTTAGGTAAAACTCCCATTGAAGTTCTGCATTGGGATTGCATGCTATAATCTAGGGGTGTATGAAGCTTTGGTCCCTGCTTCTATTTGGTCGACATTCAGCCTCATTCAGTGGCCCAACTGGTCCACTTCCGGGTTTGCCACTGAGTATGTGGGTGGGCCCCCTACACTCCTGTGTGATGCTCCATCCACCCCAGCATCTCAGCTTTCATGAGCCACACCTGGTACCTCAGGATATATAGAAAAAACATTTAAAGCTATGCCTATGACCAAATAGCTGCTTCTCTGAATCGGTATTGAATCTTCAAATTTGTATTCAGCCAAATCAAATCGGGAACAGTGATCCAAATCAACGAATTGAATTGCTGTCCCTGATTCAGGCCAAAACTGAATTGAATACAGCCCATTTTGCTTACCCCTAGTATAGACCACAGTTGCCCACTAGCCTAAGGCTACACATGGAAAGATACTTGCAAGTAAATCTAAAGACTGATGGTTAAAATATTCTGGTGAAGCCCTTTGAAATATGGAATGACTGTTCTCTGAGGCACCTAGACAAATTTGGGTAGTATTTATTCTTCATTCAGAATATCCTATCCTCTGTAAACTGATTCAAATCAGGTTCATATAATTAAATTACATATTTTAAAAATCCCTTATTCACATTATTAATAACCTTAGTTTGTTACAAACAGAAAGATCTTTTTAAAATCTCATTTATCTGTGGCTGCTAAACACTTACTTTCTGCATTTCACTCTTCATGGGCAGCAAGTAGGCTAAGCAGTTTCACTTTCTTGGTTCTTTTGTACTAGTTCTACACTAGAAAGACATTTAAGTTATAAATACTGCAAGGGACTTTTAAAAGATCCACTTACTAAATTTGATTAAAACATTTCCATCAGTGTAAAACTTAAGAACATGCAAATAAAACAAATTTGAGGCTTAAACCATAACATCAACAGGATTTATTTAAAAAATAATTTGAAAAGGATCAAAGGAAAACCATGGCCTTACAAGAGTCTTTTTAGCAGATAGGTATTTTTCAACTGCACACGTGGAGTGGGTAGCAACAATTTCTTTTCCTTTCATGACAAAAATGTGTGGTGTTTTAACTTACTCATCCCTCTGGGCCCCAGGAGTTTCAAATCTCTCTGTATTAGAATGTGGTAGGCCCAGCAACCTCCCATACTGGGCTTGGGCACAATGGGAGGAGTAGAAGCTTTTGTCTGCCTGTCTTTACAATATTGTGAAGCTAAGAAAAGGTCGTCAGAGATGTACTGCAGAGGCCTTTGGACATTCTTCCCCTTTTGTTCTCTTAAAAATCATGTAATAAGATAACAAAACCAGGACACTCAAAAGGGCAGAAGCCCAATGACACTATTTTTTAAGTGGGTGCCTACCACTGACAGGGAGGGCACAGAGCAACATCCCACTGTGTGCCTGCCTGCAGGCCTTTTGTATTCTTCTGAGTCAGGGTTTAAAATTTCACACACTTATGGTTTCAACATCTTTTAGGACCTAAACAATCAATGCCTTTTATGTTTAGCACTTTAAATGTATATCCACTCAAACATAGACATTTAAAATCATTGTTTATTGTTTGTGCCTGGCACTTGCAGATCATGAGAAAGCAATGCAGTATGTTCCAATGTGTTGCTATCACAGTTTTGCAGGAATTCTGATGTATAACATCTAAAAAAGAAAAACAATGATAGCTGTGAGTAGCAGCTCCCTGAATTTACTTTCTTTATAGAGTCACAGTCACATGCTCAACCACCCAGAGCCAGAATGGATAAGCACATTGAGCTACATTTGTTTTAAGAGATTCACATGCACCATAGGAGTTGCAAGGTCCCCATCTGTTTTACTGAAGACATAGAGACCAGGCATATCATCTGTGCATTATACTACCCGGAGTGAACACTTCTAAAAGTAAGCAAAGAATAGGGAGTGTGTGATTGCAGACCTGTAATTCAGTGTTTCAGTCACAAATATGTATCTTTGGTTTCTTCATCATTAAGGGTAAGTGGGAAATTTTAAAAAAATATTAAACATTAATATCCTATATAGATATAATTTTTTTAATGTAATCCCAGAACAAATCCTAAGTGGGAACTTCTCCACAACTCTGAATTGCTGTCTTCAATTCTGGCCATTTCTAACATCACAAATCAGCTCCCACAAATCTGAGGTTTTTAAGACCAAAGACCAGAAGTCATGAAGATCAAAGACCAGAAATAACTTTGGTTGTACTCATAATTCCAAAGACTGAAGGACAGGACCAAATTGTCAAAATGAGCATTTCTGCATGGTCTTTTAGTCAACACCAAAATACTGATTATTCAACAAATGCTGCAAGAAGTTTTGCTTTGTTTTGTATTATCTTTTATTGGGCCAACAGTGTAGTTGAGAAAGATGTTAGACAAAGTGCCCTTCTTCAAGTCTTAGATCAGTGCATGTTATAGATCTACCACATGAGAGCTTTAAGCTCTTCTACCTTCTTCAAAGACAGTATACAATGAAGAAGACCAGCATGAAAGACAAGTATGACAAAGGCCAGGTAGCCAGGGCTTTGAAAATAGTGACCCAAAATGTCATGTGTACCAAAGTTTAAATCTCAAGGGGCAAATATCACATATTGATGACTAATAGGAAGAGATGTGTTAATGAGTCAGAAAAGCATTTCCACTTGGACAGACAAACTGTTCTGATGGAGCCCTTCCTCTTGCTTGAAAAATATGTGTTGTATATGCTTACAAAAGCCCTTCTCAAAGGGGTTACCTATTCAATCTCAAGGTTGTAAAATGAAGCCTCTTCAGGCTGGGATAATGGTCAGAATGCTGAAGTACTGTCACAAACGAGCAGTAGTACTAGAGATGGCTGAACCAACAATAGTTGAAAGTTGATGAATCAATCCTGTATTGACCACGCAAAAGCTATTAGCATCATCTTAGTATGATCCTGTTTTACTTTTTTGAATGACCTTTGGGAATCAGCAGAAATAATTACAGAAACTCTGAATATGTCATCAGGTATTCAGGTTGTAGCTGTATTGGTCTAAAGCAGGAGTGTCCAACCTTTTTGAATGTGGGGCCGGATCATGAAATTTTTATCACCCAGTGAGCCATATTCAAAGACCTCACAGGAACCAATATCACATTCCGCCCCTGTCCCCCCACCAAAACAAAAGTACAATGTTTACTTTCGTTTCCCGTTGCAGCACCTCAGGCCTCAGAAAACAGCTTGGAAGGCCGCATGGCGGCCCGCGGGCCGTATGTTGGACAAGCCTGGTCTAGAGGAAAAGGCAATCTGGGCTTATGGTACAGGTGATCTCTTTTATTAGACCAACAAGATTTTTGCAAAAAAAAATCTTTTTCCAATGCCTGATGAAGGGTGTTTGTGCCTGAAAGCTTGCAATTAAAGATTTTTTTTTTTTGCAAAAATCTTCTTGGTCTATTAAAAGAGATCACTTCTACCATGAGCCCAGATTGCCTTTTTGTCTAGACCAGTATGGCTACAACCTGGATACCTGACACATGGAATATATTGAATTTTAGCCAATTTAAAAAAAATGAAATCCTCATATTTTCCCAATTATGACCACCTGAAATGTGAGATACTGCTCCTGCCTTTGTTCAAGCTAATTTGCATCATCACAGAACCTCGCAAGAGAGGTGAGAGACTCTTTAATGGCTAAGACTTGCCTACCCAGAGGAATTTCCCATCTATTGACTCCTTTGTGAAATCCTATAAAATATGAACTTTCGTTTCTACCCAGGAGAACTTTTACAATCTTTTCTCCAATGCCTGATAAAGGGTGTTTGTGCCCAAAAACTTGCAATTAAAGAATTTTTTTTGCAAAAATCTTGTTAGTCTAATAAAAAAATATCACCTCTATCAAGAGCCCAGATAGCTAATATGCCATGGCAGCAAGAAGCTGTCTGTGAGAGTCTGGATTCTGACTCATAGAACTTGCAATATTTTCTATTATGTCATAGATCTGCAGTGGCATAGATGAAAATGAACCTCACTGATGACTTCAAGAACCACTCATGGCTCTCCATGAATCTGTCACTGAGATGATCTGCAAAAGCACTGTATACACATAGAAGATGAAAGATTGTGAGACACTGGGCACTAAAGTTTCATAGCTGCATACAGCCTCTTTACATAAGTCTTCTGTGACACCATCTGCAAAGACAAGTCTGGTATTGTCTCAGAATTTGAACTGTTAGGTTCTCGGAGAAAGGGAGAAATGCCTGGCATGCTTGAAGTATCATTCTCAATTAAAAAATGCTTATATGTATCTAGTAGGACTCCTAGGTGTTCCACAGTATATGTTCTTTCTCAAGATAAATTACCTATCCTAAGGCCAACAGATGCATTCATTATTAGAGTATTTGTCAGGAACAGGAAGAGTAAGTTACTATTTGCAAACACTGGTTGGGCTTTTCTACCAATTAAAGGAGGACAGAACAGGACAAGGTATATGAATCAGTATGTGTAACTGATGTCTGTTGAACTGATAAACTGACTTCAGCCAATAGACAGCACAAGTGAAGTCTGGGATGGTAAGTTATGGATGTGCAGAATGTCATTTATCCTGGCAGCTGCAGAAGTTACTTGAAGGTGTCCCTGCTTAAGTCTGAAGCTAGTTGCAGAGCTCTTCAACGGACTAGAATTTTGCTGAGGTGAGTAGACTATTGCCGTCTTTGAAGCAAGTATTGTTCCAGTGAACTTGACCCTTTGTGCCAGAGGAAGAACAAATTTGTCTATTAGTAGATCCAGCTGAATTATCCAGGACTTAATTTGTTCTCTACTTAATGTTTCTATGAACCTCTAAAAAGCAGTTCATTCAAGTGTGGGGATACCTGGCCTCTCCTTTTCTTAGGTGAGTTGCATTGACAGCAGAAAGACTTGCTTGTAAAAGTGTTCTTGTGATTCTGTTCTGTTCTATAACAGGATGCTGCTTCTGTTACAACAGTTAATCTCTTCCTTCATTTCTGGAGGGAATATTTCTGAGCATTCTGGCCATGAATCCTAGTGAATAAAATCATACTTGATAGCGATGCCTGGTAATTCATAAAAACATACCTGAAGGGCTGATGATTAGTATGGATACTCATAGTTTTTTTGGTTCCTTGTCTTTGGGAATCAATTTGTATTGACTCTGTTTTACCTTTTGTATTTGCTGTAGTAACAACCAAGGAGTATGGGATTGAATATGAGAATCCTTGTGCAGGGTTTTTTTTAATGACTTTGCCCTTTTGGTTATAATAGTCAAAAAGTTCTTCTATTTTCTCAAACCACTTCAATTTGAATTCCTCACACTGTGGCCCTTCTTTGCCTCAATTCCTGAAATTAAAAAAATCTAGAGTAGAAGATAAAGATGTTTCTGATATGATAGCTTCATGTGGGCATGATACAAAAGTATGCACAGGCACCCACTATTTTAGGTCTTGTAAGCTGTCATCAGATGGATCAAAATTGAAGACATACTCTTCCAGCTGGACTGACACTGCATCTTTTTTGGAGATGGGATGGAGAGGTCAGTGATGATGCTTAGTATGGCTTCATACCAAGTCTAGTCTGTTTGACTCCATGTCTTTGGGAGTCTGCTTGTATTGCCTCAGTCTTTTTGTCTTATTTGTCAGTGACAACTAAAGAGTGCAACATTAGGTATGAAAGATACTACTCAAAATCTATTCAAATATTGAGGAAAGTCCTCAGAAGCTCAGCAATACTTTGATGGCCATCCATAAAGCATCTGAGGCCAAATTAAGTCAAATCCATAAGGGACATCCTCAGATGTGCATCTGTATCCATGTTAATACTGCATGGCTACATAGGGATTTCCTGGAGTAAGAGGTGATAATATTCTTGAGGGTTGTATTCTAAAGGAATAAATATCCCAAACTAGCATCTGAATCTGTTGAGTAACACAGAGTTGTTGCCATGTAATGGTGGATGTCATATGTATTTGATAGGATGGGTTTAGTGCCATGGTTCTCAACCTTTTTTAACTCAATGCATCCCTTGGAAAATGCAAGTACTTAGCTTTCACACATTTTCTAGCTACAGAAAAATAATAAGATTCATAGATTCGTAGATGTTAGGGTCAGAAGGGACCTCAATAGGTCATTGAGTCTGACCCCCTGCCCGGGGCAGGAAAAAGCACTGGGGTCAGATGACCCCAGCTAGGTGTTTGCCCAGTCTCCTCTTGAAGACCCCCACGGTAGGGGAGAGCACCATCTCCCTTGGAAGCCCATTCCAGGTTCTGGCAACCTTTACTGTGAAGAAGTTCTTTCTAATGTCCAACCTAAATCTGCTCTCTGTCAGTTTGTGGCCATTGTTCCTATTTACTCCTGGGTGTGCCCTAGTAAATAGAGCATCTCCTATTTCATGCTGCCCTCCCATGATGAATTTATAAGCAGCCACAAGATCACCTCTCAGCCTTCTCTTGTGAAGGCTGAAGAGATCCAGGTCCCTCAGTCTCTCCTTGTAGGGCCTTGCTTGCAGGACTCTGACCATACCAGTGGCCTTCCTCTGAACCCTTTCAAGTTTTTCTGCATTCTTCTTGAAGTGTGGCACCCAAAACTGGATGCAGTACTCCAACTGCAGCCTGATCAGTGCTGAAGGGAGGGGAAGCATCACTTTCCTGCTTCTGTTCATCATGTATCTGCTAATGCATGATAAAGTGCATTTAGCTTTATTGATCACTTTGTCACATTAATGACTCATGTTCATCTTGGAGTCAACTATGACTCCAAGATCTCTTTCCACTGCTGTGCTGCTGAGAAGGTCATCCCCCAGCCTGTAAGTATGTTGGTGGTTCTTTTTACCCAGGTGAAGCACTTTGTACTTGTCTTTGTTGAGCTACATCCTATTTTGTTCTGCCCATTTTTCCAACCTGTCCAGATCTGCCTGGATCCATTCCCTACCCTCTGGTTTGTTAACTTTGCCCCATAATTTGGTATCATCTGCAAATCTGGACAGGGTGCTTTCCATGCCTTATTTCAAGTCACTGATGAAGATATTGAATAGCACCAGTCCAAGGACTGAGCCTTGTGGGACTGCACTGCCCATATCTTTCCAGATTGATATCAACCTGTCCACCACCACTCTCTGGATGTGACCCCTAAGCCAGTTTGCCACCCACCTGACCATGCAATCATCTACATTGCAGCCTGTCATTTTATTTATGAGAACAGAATGAGATACTCTATTGAAGGGGTTCTTGAAGTCTAGGTAGATGACATCTACCTCGACTCCTCTGTCTAAGCATTTTGTGATCTGGTCATAAAAAGAAACAAGGTTAGTCGGGAAGGATCTACCTGCAATGAATCCATGCCAATTTCCTTTCAGCATTATTTCCCCTGCTGGGCTCCCACAAATATGATCCTTAATGATTTTCTCCAGAGTTTTTTTCCCCAAGGATAGAGGTGAGACTAACTGGCCGATAGTTTCCTGGTTCCTTCCTCCTCCCCTTCTTGAAATGGGGACCACGTTGACCTTTTTCCAGTCCTCTGAGACCTGACAGGAGCACTATGAGTGCTTGAAGAGCTATGCCAGTGGCTCAGAGAGACCGCAACAGGTCAGAATCTTCTTAACATTATACATTCCGATTTGAAACCACTAGTTTTGTCTTATGAATCATATTTGCACACCTAACATTGGGTGTGCCACCCTTCTCCCCTGCCACCCTCCTCCCCTGCCCCCTGATGAGCCCTTCATAAGATCTCAAGTCATCTCAGGAGGCTGTAGCACATTGGTTAAGAGTCACTGAAGTAGATGGCCCTGAAGTAGGTACCATGGACAGCACCAAGGTCAATATCAAGGTTTCAATAAGCAACAGTTAATACAAGTTGTTGTTGGAAACAGGGATTATGACACAGGTAATCTGATTTTATAAATGAATACAGTTTATACTAGTGGTGCTCGACCTTTTGTGGGCTGGATGGGTAATGTCTGGTTCAGCTGTAGGCTGGATCTGGAGGGTGGGCTGGATCTGGCCATACAGGAGGGGGGAAAGGTATGGTTCAGCCCTGGCCTGGCCACATGGGAATTGGGAATTTGGCAACATATTAACTGCTTCTGCTCCTCACCAATAAATTACTCAACCCATGGAGAGTCCTACAGGCCAGATACGATGGCTCAGTGAGCCAGACTTGTCTCATAGATGGGGGGGGTTGAGCACCTTTGGTTTTAACAATGAAGAAAAGGTCTAATCCATCTAGTGAGTCCAATACTGAAATGATATATATATATATAAAAAATAAAAAAATAAATAAAAGGTGGCTGCCCAGTAGGCCTGTGGTGTTATCAGTGCTGTCAGCACTGATATAGTCATGGGGCACATCCCAACAAGCATGCACATTCAGAGACACCCATTTCCCATGGGACAAATAGCAGTGGTACATATGTGTGTTTTTGGTATTTGTTCCTAGGCGTGCCCCTATGCATACACCTGGCATGCGGCAAAGTGACCTGGGTGGGGTAGGAAAAGTTGGGGCCAGCAGCTTGGGGTCCTGGGGGCCTCCCAGGGCAGAAGCAGTGCTCAGCCAGCCACTCAGAGCCTGGCTGGCAGTCAGAGCATGTCTCTGGCTGACCAGGTTCCCAGGTTCTGGCAGTGCACACTGTTACAATGTGTGCTGCATCACTTTTTTCAGTGGCAGTTTTTTGACATCAATGAGATACCAATGTCAAAAAAACCTACTGTGCTGCTAATTAGCAATGCAGAGAAGAGGTGCACATGCACTGTGTGTGGTTTGTGGCACCTCAACCTGCTTTGAGGCACTTCGAACTGCACATTCTTTGGGCTATGCTCATAGAAGCTGTACCAGGTGTTATCATGTCTGTGATGAAACTATGGATTTAGTTGGCACCGGTCTTAATATATCCAATAAAATTTGTACTATAATCATCTATGCCAAAAAGGGTTTGAAAAAAGTCAGATGAAAAATGAAATCTTCATCTTCATTTCGGGTTTTGCAGTCATCTGTCCTTGGACAAAAAGCACAACATCCACTCATGCTTACAGAAGGTTCTACTGGAGTGGATTGTGGCAATTTGTAATTTAGGTCAGTCGTACCAGACTTGATGGACTTAGTTTATGTGTATCCATCGTTCTCCATTGTATTTGTCTGTTGATCAACTGTTCTTTAAGTTCATGTTTCCTAGGCCTCTAATAATTTTTGTTACTGTCTGCTGGACATCTTGTCCACATTTTTCTTGAGGTTCAGTGCCCAAAACTGGATGCAGTAATCCAGGTGAGGCCTCACTAGTGCTAAATGTCACTGAAGAATATTGACCTTCCCCTCCCCCCCCCAACAAGAGCACACTGTTGGCACATATTCAGCTTAGGGTCCACTGTGATCCTCAGGTCCCTTCCCATGGTACTGTAGTCTTCCCTAGTCTGTATTTGTGTATGCAATTGTTCTGACTCAAGTGCAAAACTCTGCACTTCACCTTGTTAATTGATTTCAGAACTCTTCTCCAATGTATTGATTCCTAGATCTACCCTCTAGAAGGCCTGTGACTCCACCCAACTTGGTGTCACCTGCAAATTTTCCAGGTGTGCACTTACTCCCATTCTCCAAATTGTTAATGGCGATATTAAGCAATATTGGAACCCATGAGAAACCCCTGGGAAACACAATTCAATATCTCCTCCTAACTAGACATTGAGGAAATGATGAATGCTTCTTAAGCATGATGACCCAACTACTTGTGTATCTACTTTACAGTATATTCATCTAGTCTGCAATTCCTTAGCTTGTAAATCATAACATCATAGGAAATCTTGTCAAAAGCCTTGACAGCATCAAGGTGTAGCATGTCCACTGCTTTCCCCTTTATCTTTGTCAGAGAATGATATCAAGTTAGTCAGGCTTGATTTGCTTTTGATGAATCCAGGCTGGCTGTTCTCAACCACCTTGTTCTCCTGCAGGTGCTTAGAAATAAACTTCTTGATGACCTACTCCATAATCTTTCCAGATCAGAGTGACTGGTCTGTAATTCCCAGATCCTCCTTCTTCTCTTTGCCAGTATAATTAGCCTTTTCTAGTCATCACACCCGACCTCCATGAGTTCTCAAAAAGACCATCACCAATGGCTCTGAAATTACCTTAGTCAATTCCTTCAGTACTCTAGGCCATATCCTGTCCATCCCTTGTAACTTTTTCCAGCATTGTGATGATGTCTGTGACATTCAAAAATCATCTCAAAGTTTTTGAGTCAATGAGAAGGTGACATCCAATAAAACCTTTGACAAAGATGGTATCTACCACTATGGTATATAGTACAGATGTCTCTGAATGGAATTACCAGTCATCAGAACTTTCTTTTGAGCTTATTAACTTAACCTAATTCAAGTAAATAATCAGCTTTAAAAAAATTACAGAGAAAACAAAAAAAAAGGCAAGAAACCACAATGCAACATCAAAAGGAACAACCTGCAACAATAATGTTATAACATCGCAAAAAATTTATCATCATGGGCATTTAAATTTGTTCTTGAAATAATTGTAAGGTATTAGGGAAAAGCTATTCTGAATTAAGATATTAGCATCTTATTTTTATGAACATCAAATTGTTTTAGACCAAGTACTCCTAGAGTAGCTATATCAGGGAAACAGAAATTTAAATATGAATGTAGGGTCCTGAATTTTCCTTGTTTTTTCTTGTGCTTTAGTGTGTTTATAAGAAACATTACCATTTTAGATGAGTAATTTTTAGATGGTTGTCATTTAAGTTACTAAATTACATAAATTTTGTTTTCACAGAACTTAGTGAAGGTCTCTATATACATTTCTAAACTGCTTAGGTTATCTGTAAAACAAACAGGGTTCACCAACCCTTAATAACACTTTCTTGCCAAACTTTAAACTGATTCAACTATTTGTGATAGCACTTGATACTGATATAAAGAATATAGTTGGTCTTATCTAAAGAAGAGTATCCAGAAACAAACTACAAACCTTACAATTCAATCTTACTACAGAGAGATACAGAATAGATTGTAACTAAAATAGCTATGGCTTATTGTTCTTGTGTTTTATATTTGCAATTTTTTTTATTATTTCTTTTTTCCTACTTTTTACTTGCAAAATATTTATAAATGGGTCATGAGAAATCACAATTAGTAGCACACTAATCCTTGTCTAACTGTGCTATCCCTTACAACACAGCAAGGACATGATTGATGTGTCTACAAAATAGTGTTTTGAATTGGCATTAAAAGATCATTAAGTTTTCAATAACTGTTGTTTCTCTAGATAAAATGTTAGCGGTTTTGTAGAAAAAGTTACAACACCTTAAAACTCCCTTTCCCTCCCTCCCTCCTCTTCCTCCCCCTCCCTCCTCCCACAACCCCCACCCCCTGTCACTTCTTATTAGATTATGCCTTTAGACACAGAGTCCAATGCAAAGTTTTTTCCATTGTGTTCATCTTTTGTTCTGGGAGGCAGAAAAGCAGTTTGTTATCTAGCTTATGAAATTGAACTATGACTTTGCTCCTTTGTGCCAACTGGTTCATGAGAAAGAGGAGGATTATTAGGCAAAGGTTCTTTTTCTGTTGTACAATTGTCCAAGAAGTTCTTCATTATATAAGTTTCTCTTATACAGATACATAAAAATCAAGCTACAAACTATCACTGTGTTAGTTGTCTGGGAAGAACATTATTCTGCTGGTACTTTTAAACCAGTCTCATTCATACTCTCTCTTTCTTGTGTGTATATTGGTGTGTGTATATACATATACATTTATATTTGGGAGGGGAAAAAACCTTTCCAGCAACAATTTTCTGTGAATAATTTATACTTCTAATCCTGTATAGGCAGGTAATTAATAGCTAATAAACTGAAGATGAATTGGCAAGGGCCAATTTATGTACCATTTTGTATTTAAAAAATAATTTTCATATAAACTGATCCCATAACAATAACAACAATAATCCTGCATGCGGATCTGGGGGTCTGCACCCCAAGGAGGTCTGTGGGGCTGTGCTGGACTCCTTCCGGGGGGGCGGGCCCACGGATCTGTGCTCAGGATCACAGGAGGCTGCCGCTGCCACCTGGGACCGGCACTGGGTACAGCCCGTGCCCAGCGCTGGGAAGACTGGTGCTGCCATTGGCGCCAGGCAGCAGCAACAGCCTCCTGTCATCCCGTGTACAGATCTGGGGGCCCGTGCTCCCAGGAGGAGTCCAGCAGTACAGAGAGGGTAGGTTGATCTCTGTGGGGCTGGCAGAGCCACTTGGAGCACAGCTCTGGCTTCCATGACCGGGCTGCGCTCCAAGCGGCTTCACCAACCCCACAGAGCTCAGCCCGGTGGCAGGAGGCAGAGCGCAGCCCTGGCTCTCCCCCACCTCCTGCCATTGGGATGCACTCCGAGTGGCTCCACCAGCTCCATGGAGTTCAGCCCGGTGGCAGGAGAGCCAGTGGTGGAGCCACTTGGACTGTAACCCTGGGTAGTGGCTCTCCCTTGCCTCCTGCAGCCAGGCCCAGCTCTGTGGGGTTTGCGGAGCCACTCGAACTGCAGCCCAGTGGTGGGAAGTGGGGAAGAGCCAGAGCTGTGCTCCATCTCCTGCCGCCAGGCTGAGCTCTGTGGGGCTGGTAGAGCTGCTCAGAGCGCAGCCCTGGCTCTCCCCTGCCTTCTGCCACCGGACTGCTTTGAGTCTCAAAATGTTTCAAAACTTCCAAAATGTTTCACGTGCCCTCATTTTGTTTTGAAGCTGTTTTGAAGCCTTTTGTTTCATTTTAATTTCCCTGTTTCAAGCTTGAACCACGTTGAAACAGCTTCAAAATGAAACACTCGTCAAAATTGTGCACAGTCCTACTAAGCAGTATTTTAACTTTTAATTTTACCCTTGTAATTCATCTTTGATATTTTTGTAATCTATTATTTAACTACTTAGAAGTCAAATGCATAACAGCTTTTGCAATGTAGCTATTTTGTTTCATCACTTTAATTATAATTGAAATTAAAAGGTTACTTGGTGCACTGTTTCTGTCTATGTTCTGTGCTTTGTAATAAATATTCTCATGAGATTTAGTTCTTTATTTGAATTACACCTGTCTGTGATCTCAAATTAGCTTTTGGGACACCGAAAAATTTGTCATTGTAAAGATTTTGGCTTGCTGCCTTGAAGGCTGAAAAGAGTCCCGAATGTTTTACCTGTACTGGTACTCTTTCAAAATGACTATATTTTTCTTCTTCAGTGTTGTAGGGACTGCTGCCAGATACCAGTTAGTATAATGTTTCACTTAAAATACTAAGTAGGAAAAGGAGGCTTTGTTTGTGACATGGAAATTCTGGACAACTATTTTGGGAGAATTCATCTTCTCAAAGTCCACTTTTGTATGTGAGAAATGTGTTGTTTCGAGGCCTGAGCATCAGAATTGTAGAGAGTTCATACACAGTGCACAAATTGTGGCATCGATGAGCGCTTGTATACATGACAGGTTTTAGTCCTTAGGGTTGCATTCTATGCCCCCTATTGCCCCTAAATTGAAACGGTGAGTTTTTTATTTTGCCATCACTGCCCAATCCCTTTTTTGGCGAAGACTGTCCACTCCCATGACCAGGGGTCATTAATCTGTGCCATTAATCTGTGATCTCACCCTCTGGCTGTGGGAGAGGCAAGTAGAAAAAAGGATCAGGCACCTTGCTATTTCTGCCTTAGGCAGGATCCTGTGGCTGACAGGTCACCTGGGGCTGCCACAGGATTTTTGCCAGATGTACATCATGCCATCATCACGTGTACATGCCCGATGCTACACTTCTGAGTAGGAGATGGTACAGAGCCACCTGACCTCAAGGAACACCAGAAATTATGCTTCAAAAGAACTGAATCTCTGTCAAGAGATTGCCAAGGTTCAATATTTGCTTTTTTCATGTTAGAAATTCAAGCCATCTCTATATGATAAAGAGCAGCTCCTCACTCAGCTGGTGACTCTTGCATAGTTTGCTTTTGACCAAAAGAGTCTATGGAACCTAACCATCTAACTGAACAACCAAAATTATGCTATGTGTAAAGACTGGCGGATTGTTCATCCTGCTAATATCCCTTTTGTACTACTGCAATAGTCTTTCAATGAATCTAGCTGACAAATTCTAAGGACAGCTGTAGAAAACCTCAGCTAATATACCTCATGCAAATGCCATCTAGGTGTGCCACAGAGAGCCTATGTAGCTATAAATAATCAAAATCAGCTAACCAGAGGCAACAAGCTGCTTTAACTTACATAGGGTGTCAGTTTAGATGTTGGCTAGCCCAAGGGTCATGGGAAATGGAAAGGTGGTTTTAGAGTCACCTTTATTTGTTCATTATTGAGGAACCTGAAACTAAATCTCTGAAAGCTGAGCAAATGAGTCAGGGAGGAATATATACTGCATTTAGAATGTTCTTTGTTTTTATTACTATCTACTAAATACCTTTGACACTAGAAATGGGATGAAACAGGGTGTGCCTTAGCCCCCTGTGCTTTTTAACATCTATTTTTCATTACTGCTTCTTCATGCATACAAGGACAGCAATGGTGGTCTTTGTCTTTGAACCAGACTAGATGGAGGCTTGTTCAACATTGCAAGCTTAGTGTGAAAACCAAAGGGAAAGAACTGGTTCTGAGAGATATTCCTGTTTGTGGATGACGTAGCCTTGGTTGCCCACAGTGAATCTTTTCTGCAAAATCTCTTGGAAATATTTTTCTGAATCACTCAAGAGCTTCGGGATAGCAGTTAGTCTCAAGAAGACTGGTTATGTACCAAGGAGTGAAAGAACCAATACCTGACATCACTCTAGAGGACAAATCTCTTGGTGTCGGTACCAGTTTTGCTACATGGGTTCTATGATCAGCAGGCCTCTTGACTCTGAGACTGAACTAACAGAACTGTGGAAAAGCAGTGAAGAATTTTGGCTCATTACAGAAACACGCATGGAATAACAGCAAACTATCAGCTAAGGTGAAAATGTGAATCTACGAGACTTATGTGCCATCCTCCCTGCTTTATGTTTCAGAAACATGGACTACATAAGCTAGGCACATCAAAAGGCTGAACAGCTTCCACATGAGATGTTTGCATAAAATCCTGAAAATAAAGAGGGAAGACAGAATACTAAGTACAAGTGCTAGAGTGTGCAGGACTGACACAATTAGAAACCACTATTAAGAAGAAGAAATTGTGATGGACTGGCTGTGCCAGGAGAATGGAAAAAGACCATAACCCCAAGAATAGTTTGTATAGTGGGATTCAAGATGGCTCTGGAAAATGGGGTCACCCTCTATGGTGGTACCATGATGGCTGTGTCCAGATGAGCGCAGATGCGTGGTATATGGCGCTGCAGACCCATCTACAGTGCCACACATTGCACAAGCAGGCATTCCCCGTGATGCTACATCACAATGTGGGGTGTTTTTTTGACCCTGGGAGATCCCAGGGTAATAAACCTCATGCCCACAAAACTGGATGACCAGGGACAAAAAGCTCATGCTTCTGAAACCCAGAGCTTGGCCAGCTGAAGCCATGCTCCAGCTTTTGGCCAGGCTCTCAGGTGCAGGAGTGCCATGGTTGCAGCTCCCCCAGAACCCCAGATGCTGGGGCTAGCACAGTTGCTGGCCTCAGCCTCCCCTACCCTACCTGGGGTAACTTGCTGCATGAGACAGCGTGCATGGCATGGGCGTTCCTTGGGCACAAGAAGCAGTGGCACAAGGTGTGCTGCTGCTACTTGTCCCCTGGGAAACAAATGCTCGCCTGGATGTGGTTGATGCATGGAAAAATTATATGAAGTTATTTAATATCAACAGAGAAGGCTGAGAGGAGCGTGCAGAATCCTGTCCTATCTGGAGGGAACATCTGGCACTGGGTGCAGCTCAACATGAAGTGGCTTTGATCCAGAGGATAGAAGCAAAGCAATAAAAAAGAAAGCACCATGTTGTAACTTTGGACTCCAACTCAGACAACATGTGGAGCTGCGAAGCCTGTAACAAGCTGTGTTGCTCTTGAATTGGGCCTGTCAGCCACAAACAGGTTCACTGGGCATCTGACTAGACCTCTTATGTGTACACCGTGATCCAGATGCTTGACAGTTGTCTAGTAAACACCTCTATTTATGACCATTTTAGAAACAAAAGACATCTTTGTTCACAACATACTTGTTCCAAGCTCTGCAGAAATTCCTTTGGCTTTATGAGGGAAGGTAGGACTTAACATTTCTAATAGTTCAAAGACATTAAAAAAAAGAGAGAGAGAAGCAGAAACATTCATAATGCCTTTCCCAAAGATCTTAATATATTATAAACAAGAGGAAGAGGGCAACATTCCAAGGTTTAAAAAGTGCTTGTAAATCAGGCTTCAGCAGGATTCAAGCAGTTTTATTCCTTCCTTCTGCCCCCAGCTGAAACCCGTTTATTTGGCTTTTATACAAAGTGGGAATATTTGACCCCATATATCATTAGAGTTTTAGTTAGTTAGGAAAAATAAAGCTGACTGTGCACACATTTAATTTTATATATTAACCGGAGCTTTTAATTAATCAGATAAAGTCTGAGATGTGGTGTCATACTGACACTGACCTACTTAATGCTTTAAAAAGCATGACGCAATGCAAAATGATGTTACCTGATGTAACCTGAATGAAAAAAATACAAAGGCCTTTCCTTTTAGGCCTTATTTTGCAACACTTAACATATAACAAGATGGTTGCTGGTATTTACTACTGTGTTTTTAAAAGAGCCATATTTCCATATAGCAGGGATAAAAATGCCACGTATTTGTAATATTATAGAAAAATAGGGCTGGAAGGGACCCCACAAGTTCATCTAGTTCAGCCTCTGCTCAAGGCAGGATCATCTCCGACTAAACCTTACCAGCCAAGTGTCTAACCTGCTTTTGAAAGTTTCCAAGCATGGGATCACATTAAAAAAGTTGTCATCCTTTATTTAAGAAACAAAATAAAAGTGGGTTTAAACTTTTGTATTGTTGCTAGACTATTTAGAGTTTAAATACAAAGTATGCACCTAGTGAAAACTTATGCAATATTACTTGATGCATTCTAATACATATTTATCCTGAATTGACAAGAATAATGTTAAATAATAATTATAGTTAGTATGGTAATATATTGCACAATTCTATTATAACTATAGTTATACTAATTCAAAAATAATAATGAATAATTTTGTACAGAAAAACCTATACATTAATGCAACATCACTTTTCTTAAAGGTAAAAGGGATTAACTCTCCTTCTGTTTACATTGATGTAAAAATAAAGACTAATCCCTTTGAAATAATGATATTATATCCAATACAAAAACCAGAAAGAAGAATCTGGCTGCTGATGTTAAAAATAACACTGCTGAGAAGGGTTTGGATATTATAATGGATCAGAAATCCCCACCAAATCCACCAAAATTATATAAGGATGAACTAGAACTCATAGTTTTCAAAAACAGTATGACTTAATTGACGTTACAGAATTATGGGATAATGCCTACTGGGATATCAACATTAAGGGATATAACTTGTACCAGCCTTACAGATATATAGAGAAAAAGAGACAGCAGTGCACTGTATGTCAAGAATACATACATTTTTTTCCTGAAGTTCAAGTTGAAGAGGTACAGGACAGATGATCTATTGACTGTATCTGTGTGAAGATAAATGAGGAAAAAAATAGTCGTGATATTTTAGTGGTCTGTAATAAGCCCCTGTCATACCAAGAAAATTATGTTTTCTTCAACCAGGGAATAAAACCAACTGAAATATATGAGTTAGTAATAATTAGAGATGTAAAACTTTCCTGGTATTTGTTGGAGGAAAATATGGCAAAATATAAAATGTCCAGAAAGTTCTTAACAAGAATTAAAATACTTTTCTGTTTCAGGTATTAGGACTTCAGTGAGCTAAGGAGAATAGTTGGGGAAGCACTGAGGTCCCACAGGGGAGGGGAGTCAGGTGTCCAAGAAGAGTGGTCGCTCCTTAAGGAGACTATCCTCCAAGCCCAAAGGGAGGTAATCCCAACATGGATCAAAGGGGGCAGGAGGGCAAAAAAGCCCCCATGGCTCACCAAAAGCATCTGGGAATGTCTTATAGCTAAAAGGGAGGCTTACACACAATGGAAGGGAGGGGCCATCACCAGGGGGGACTATACTGCAGTTGCTCGAGGTTGCAGGGGGGGGGTCAGGAAGGCCAAGGTAGAGATGGAACTGGGACTAGCTACCCAGATCAAGGACAACAAGAAGTCCTTTTTTAAATACATAGGGGGTAAAAAGAAGGTACCGGGTAATGTGGGGCCCCTGCAAGACATGCTAGGAAATCTGCTTGTCACACCTGACGACAAATCTAACCTATTTAACAACTTCTTTGCCTCCATTTTCCTGAACAGGGACTGGATCAGCCCTCCCACCAGGACCCCCTCAGGCCCTAGGAGAGGTGCACCCAGGCCAAGGGTCAGTGAGGATCTAGTCAAGGAACTTCTGGAGGAACTGGATGTATTTAAATCAGCTGGTCCAGATGATCTCCACCCCAGAGTGCTGAGGGAATTAGCTGAGGTCATTGCGGGATCCCTGGAATGGCTTTATGGCACTCGTGGTGCTCTGGTGTGGTGCCAGAGGACTGGAAGAGGGCCAATGTGGTTCCCATTTTCAAAAAAGGGAGAAAGGAGGACCCAGGAAACTACAGGCCAGTTAGTCTTACCTCGACCCTGGGTAAGCTTTTTGAGAGAATTATCCTGGCATATGTCCGTGAGGGACCAGCAGGGGACCTTATGCTTAGGGGCAACAAACACGGGTTCATTAGAGGCAGGTCACGTCAGACCAACCTGGTGGCCTTCTATAATCAGGTCACCAAATCCTTAGATGCAGGGGTAGCAGTGGACATAGTCTTTCTGGACTTTAGGAAGGCCTTCGACACTCTCTCTCACCCCATTCTCATTAAAAAACTAGGGGACTGTGGTGTCGACACCTACACAGTCAAATTGTTTGCTAACTGGCTGGAGGGCCGCACCCAGAGAGTGGTGGTGGATGGGTCATTTTCGACCTGGAGGGGTGTGGGCAGTGGGGTTCCGCAGGGCTCGGTCCTCGGGCCTGCACTGTTCAACATCTTCATCAGTGACTTGGATGAGGAGGTAAAAATTTGGTGATGACACTAAGATGTGGAGGGATGTGGGCATGCTAGAAGGGAGGAATAGGCTGCAATTGGACCTAGATAGGTTACAGGGGTGGGCGAATGAGAACAGAATGGGATTCAACACTGACAAGTGCAAGGTGCTGCACCTGGGGAGGAAGAATCAGCAGCATACCTACAGGCTGGGGAACTCCCTTCTCATCAGTACAGAGGCAGAAAAGGATCTTGGAGTCATCATTGACTCCAAGATGAACATGGGCCGGCAGTGTGGGGATGCTGTCAGGAAGGCCAACCGCACCTCGGCATGCATCCACAGATGCCTCTCAAGCAGGTCCAAGGAGGTGATCCTCCCCCCTCTATGCAGCACTGGTCAGGCCACAGCTGCAGGCCATCCAGTTCTGGGCACCGCACTTCAAGAGGGATGTGGACAGCATGGAGAGGGTCCAGAGGAGGGCCACTCACATGATCAGGGGGCAGCATGGCAGGCCCTACGAGAAGAGGCTACAGGACGTGAACCTGTTCAGCCTCCACAAAAGAAGGCTGAGGGGGGATCTAGTGGCCTGTTACAAACTAGTCAGAGGGGAACAGCAGGCACTGGGGGAGTCCCTGTTCCCCCAAGCTCTACCAGGAGTGACTAGGAATAACGGTCACAAGCTGGCAGAGGGTAGATTCAGACTAGACACCAGGAAGCGCTACTTCACTGTCAGGGTGGCTAGGATCTGGAACCAACTCCCAAGAGAAGTGGTGCTGGCTCCTACCCTGGGGGTCTTTAAGAGGAGGCTAGATGTACACCTTGCTGGGGTCATTTGACCCCAGTACTTTTTCCTGCCATGGCAGGGGGTCGGACTT
The DNA here is from genome assembly GCF_052110815.1 of Crocodylus siamensis. Lineage (NCBI taxonomy): Eukaryota > Metazoa > Chordata > Crocodylia > Crocodylidae > Crocodylus > Crocodylus siamensis. The sequence goes on from NC_143396.1 coordinate 194,329,730, forward strand.
GATGATGTGCTCAGGTCCCTTCCGACCCTACGAACTATGAAACTGTGAAATTATGTTGAGAAAACAACTATCTTAAGTCATCAGTCCTGTATTTTAAATCACTTGTCCAAAAATGGATGAACTCACTGGTTGTGAAAGAGGCTGGGACCCATAGAAAAGGGGTGGACAACTATTTTGGCTGGAGGGCCACTTAACAAGTTTTGGTGAGCTGTTGAGGGCTGCACACCTAAAATCTTTCAGTAGGTATCATTTTAACAAATTATAGGTGAAAAAACAAATAGGATATTAAAAGTCAAACACCTACTATAAAAAGATATAATTTTATTTTAAAAAAATTTTTGTCCTGATTTATACATTTTTGAGTAGTGTATATAGAGGCAATTGCATAATAGCTCAAAAGGAAGCCGGTTTCGGGGATTGGGCTGTGTGTGTGGATGTGTGTGGGGGGGTCTGGGCTCTGTGTGTATGGGGGGAGGTGTATGTGGGGAGCTGTCGGCATTCTAAGTCCCAGGAGCCAGCTGGGGGTGGGGAGTGGGAGGGACGGTGGACGCAATGGTGGGAGTAGCCAGTGAGCACAGGCAGGATCGCGGTGCAGGCTCTCCTGGCCAGGAGCAGAAGTGGGGCTCAGCCACATGTGGAGTGACACGAGGGCAGCCACAGGCTGGATACAATCAATTGGTGGGCACTGACCCACAGGCTAGATCCAATCTGTTGGCAGGCCAGATTCAGGCTGTGGGCCATGTTTTACCCACCCCTGCCTTAGAAGATCGTATGTTAAAATTCCCAACTGTAAGGAAAGGAAGCACGAGACCAGCAAGACAAAGACACTAGATTTCAAAGGTCAGATTTCAACCAACTCAGAAATGGTATGGAAAGCTCCATAAATAAGTTAAAAGGAAAGAGAAAGGAAAAAAATAAAGGACTTCAAGAGGTCTGGACATTCCTAAAGAACATACTAAGGGAGGCTCAACATGAAGTCATTCCAACACAGAGTAAAGACAGTATAGCTACCTGAAAATATATAGAAAAAATATATAAAAAGGGTGGGGAAGAACTGGCATATCTCTAAGGAGATATACAAAGGAAATGCACCAAGTGTAGGGACAAAAATCAGAAAACCTAAGCTGAAACATGAGCTATAACTGACAAAAAATAATATTAGACAGCAGGAAGGAATTTGACAAATATGCCAGACAGAGCAGAAAAACTCAGGAGAATTATGGCTATACTCAGAGGCATACCTGGGCACCTCTGTACCCTGGGCAGCATGGCACACAGGGCAACATCAGCAGCTGCAATACCAGTGGTGCTAGTGATCAGCAGAACAATGTAGCAGCTGCTGTTTTTCAGCTGTCCCTTACCCCAATTCCAACCCTATAGCTGATGCTCTGGTTGCCCCACCCCCTTAGCTACAGTAATGACTATATTGATCAATAGAAAAGCTGAGTTGTAAATAGAAGGTGCAGCTGCTTAGCATCGACTTTACTTCAGTCTTCCCCCCAAAAAACTGTCATAAAAGCATTAGCAAAATTAACAGTGATGCAGACTGTGATGAGTCAAGAGCACACTGGCAAACTTCTGGCAAACTTGAATGAATTCAAGTCAGCAAAACCCAATGGAATTCATTCCAGCATGCTGAAGCAGTCTTGGAGCCATAGAAAATTAACAAATGCTTGGATGACAAGTCAAGTCATAGACAAATAAAGAAGGGCAAATGTAATGCCTACCTTTAAAAAGGAGAACCCTGAAAATAATAGATCAGTCAGCCTGATTTCAATACCTAGGAAGTTACTAGAACAAATGTATAAAGGCCATCAATTTGTAGGTAGCTGGAGCATGAGAGGATTAACAACAGCAGCTGAAAAACATTTGGAGATTCCCTTTTTTGACAAGGTAACCAGTTTGGTGGGTAAAGGAAATGCAGTGGACATAATATCCCTGCATTTTAGTAAAGCGCTGGATACAGTCCCAAATAATATTCTCAAAAACAAGCTGGAGAAATGTCAACTAAACAGAACTACCATTAGGTGGACACTGAGTTGAATGAATAACTGTAAAGCAAAAAGTAACTATTAATGGATCACTGCCAGATTGTCAGCAGGTCTCACAGGGGTTGCACAGGGGTCTGTTCCAAATCCAATTGCACTTAACCTTTCTATTAATTATTTGGATACAAAGGTAGAGAACATACCAATCAAACCTGCCGATTAGACAAAACGGGAAAGGGCTGCAAACTCTTCAGAGGATAGAGTTATCATTCAAATTACATACAGAAAAGAAAACCTGAATGCAGAAGAACAGAATGGGGGTAAGTGAACCAGAAGGGTTCGCTTCCAAGAGAAGTGGTGCTGGCTTCTACCCTGGGGGTTTTTAAGAGGAGGTTGGATGAACATCTTGCTGGGGTCGTTTGACCCCAGTATTATTTCCTGCCATGGCGGGGGGTCGGACTAGATGATCTACTCAGGTTCCTTCCAACCCTAGAAACTACGAAACTATGAAACTATGAAACGGCTAGCAGTAGTACTGCTGAAAAGGATCTGGCAATTATCATGGGTCAGAAGCTCAGCATACATAAGCAATGTGATGCTGTCATAAAATGCTGTGTTGCACTATAGGGGCTGAACTTGATGATCTTCCGAAGTCCCTTCCAGTCCTAATGTCTATGTAATATGAAATATGCAAGATACAGGCTGTGATAGCACCATTACTCCATGCTAGTTAGGCTTCAGCTAGAGTGCTGAATCCAGTTTTGGCCATCACACATTAGAAGAATGTACAGAAGCTAGAGAAGGTTCAGAAAATGATAAAGGCACCAGAAAAACAATCATCATCAAGAAAGACCACATAAAATAAGCATATTTAGTTTGGAGAAAAGGACGTTGAAGAGTGCACAATAGCAGCTTTCAAATAATTGAAAAGTTGTCACAACAAAAATGGAGAAATACTGCTCTGCCTTGCCACAGAGGGCAGGACATGCAGCAAAGGGTTTAGACTGCAGCAAAAAAGATTTAATTCAAATGTCAAGGAAAAAAGCTTTTGAACTGGAACAAACTGGAATGGATCAAGCTACCTAGGGAAGATGTGCTTCTGCTTCACTGGAGATTTTCACAAGGCTTGCTACGCATCTGCTTGCTTTGGTTTAGGAATAACATATCCTGCATGTGTGCAAGGAGTTGGATTAGATTTTTGTGGTTTGTTCCACCCTATGAATTTATGGGCAAATCTCAGGTAAACTCTAAAAGGTTTATATGATACATACATATCAAATCAAACCTCACAATTTACTTGTCTTATATTCTATGCTTTGCTATGTTAAAGGTGACTCTTCCCTGTATACAAATGGAATGAAACCAAACCAAACAGCACAAAAACAGGACTAACATTATTGTTCTCCTGAGAAGATCTGCTGGTTTTAACCCGCTACACTACAATGCCACGTTATGTTATCTTTACATGTTATGCTGTCAGTCTGGCCTATATTTTGAACTCCTTAAGACAGAATCATATATCTTTTCTTATTGTAACCCACACTAATGCATTAAGATTATTTATCAAATTATAACGGGCCATTTATTGAGGTTTATGAGCCTGCTACTACCTCTAAGCTAACAGAGCTAATCCTTAAGCATTATCAGTGAACCCTTCTACATCAAAAGGATTTGCATCGTATCTCTGCAAATAATACATTCAAAGGTGTTGCCTATAGATGGATTAGAACTGCTGTGGGTCTAAAATTCATCTAAAACTCTGAGTCTTAACTTTATGGACTGGAAATTAGGAAAAAAAACCTGTTTTCTAAGCTGAGCAAACCATTATGGAATTATTGAGAAAGAAAGAATAGAAAATACCTAAGATATTTTACAATCAGCTTTCAAAGCCTAACAATATAAGCATCCATGTTTACAGTCTTTTTACTTAATGCATATCAATACTACAGGAAAGAAATTAAAATCCACTGTAGTACAGGGTGCCTGTAGAAATGTAGGGATGCTGCTCTGGTGTTGGAGCAGACTCGATTAATCGAGTCCATTGGAAAGTTCTAAGTAGCGCACTCCAGCAGCCTCCACATCTTGTGTATCAGCATCCCTGTGTTCAAAATGATTTAACTAAAGCTTGTCAAACAGTCTTTAGTTGAAGTGCCCCTGCTGCTATTTAGAAGCTGATACACAACATGCTGTGGGTGCTTTAATTAGAATTGCTCTTGGTGCTGCTCTAATTAAACCACCCCCAGAGCATATGTAAAGACACACATAGTGACTACAGTGATTTTTGGAGGGAAGGGTTCCATAATCGGAGTAACGTATAACTAGCTGACTATAGTTTTTAAATAAATAGCTGGCCAAAGCTATATAAAAATATGGCCTGAGATCTTGTGGTGGCCAGAGGAAGCACTACAAGGACAGCTTGAAAGCATACCTCAAGAAAGTGGATGCCAACATCAAGAGCTGGGAGCAGTTGGCTGCCTTCCTACTCCAATGACATTGTAACCTCAACCAGGCGGCAGCCCATTTTGAGGTGAATTGTCTTGCCATCGGAAAAGAGAAGAGAGATTAGAAGAAGGAAAAGGCGAGGAATCTCAGCCTACTCTCAACCTATTCTCCCTGTGCAAAGACCTGTAACTTATATGGATGGATCCATGGTTTAAGGATTGGACCCTTAAGCCACCTCAAAAGCCATCAATAAGCCACAGCAGAAATCATCCTTGCATTGAGGGATTGCTGATAAGAATAAGCAGCTGTTTGGTCCAGTACATTTTTCCAACCATTCAGTTGCTTCACTGCCCAACTTCTCAGACATTTTTGCTGGTAGGCCTTTTGACATTGTGTTAAAAATCTCCCCCATCTTGGCCCTAAGCCAAAGCACATCACTTAAGCAACATGCCCAATCTCAGTGTGTCTCAGGTCTTACAGCTCAAATCTTTCTTTGAATATGGGCTCTGAAATAGTACCACGGTCATGTCTCCCAAAAGGTTAGTTGCTTTCCTTCTGTCAACCGTGTGCCAGATGAGCACTTGCACTCTCCTTTTCTTTGCAATTGCTCCCAAGATGACGAACAAAATGATAGACAATAATTACACGTAATGAAGTAACATAAATATTTTGCCAAAGGGGGGAAATTAAGTGAAATCTGCAAAATGTGCATTTATACCACACCTTAAAGAGCTTGTGACAACAATGAATTAGTTGTATACTTACTTCGTAGAGTGCCAACTGTGGCTAGACAAGGGGGGGTGGAAAAACAGTACTTAAAATTCTCCTAAGCAGAACTAGTCTTTATTATAATACAGTGAACACATATATAATTTAGTGCTTGTTTTACCACTGTAATTTAAACATTACTTGCTTTACATTTAAAAATGTATGCATGCATATGCTGGCCTTCAAAATTCAAAGGGGATTACTTTTGATGTAATAAATGGATCCAATACCTTTTATCTCATAGCAATGCCGGAGGTACAGGGTAGCTCTAGTGCCTAAATGGGAAATAACAACACTTTTTATTTCTATAGGATCTTGCATCTTAGGATGAATCAAAGTGAATTGAAATTTCTATTAATTAAGCTTCATTCTTCTGAGAGAGGCATGTTACCCACTATACATAAGGCAGAAGAGAGGTTTAGTAGTTTGGCCAAAATCATACAGTGCAGCAATGGCAGAGCTGATGGTAGAACCAGAGGTCTTGCAGAACTTGTACTCTTCTATTCTAACCACAGGTTGATACACTGGGGAACAGAAAAAAACAATGTATTTTTATTGCCTCACTAAAATTCTATGGAATTACAGGGTTTTCTTCATAGACTTAAAATACACTGAAGTATTTTGCTCTCAAATTAAGTAACACACTTTATTGCTTTAACTACAATATACTGAAGTCGGTTTTTATATTTTAATAAATGAGGAATTAACTGTGCTAGATATTCCCTTATCGTTTCCTGATCAGAGCTTCAAAAGCGTAGTTAGTGAAAATGTAGAAACAGTGCAGATATAAATCAATAAACACATAAAAAGTCTCAGTAGAAAATATTGTACTTTCATTTAATGTTAGCCAGTAATCTGGGACCCAAAAGTAAAATCAATGATACATACATTGGTATTCCAAATATTTTTCCTAAGTAAATACCCCATGATTTGTAATTATGCAATTGTCCCTTAATAGTAGAATAATTAATGTATCTATTTATTTTTCTAGCTAGAACACTTAGCTGGCATACACATCTGAAGTCATCACCAGACTTTTAACACAAAAACACACACTGGTTGAATTCTAGAGGTTATTTCTATCCCCAAGTTTTGTTTTTCAGGCAGTAAAAAAAAGACTGACATATTTTAACCTAAAAAACAGGTCTGTGGCAATAATTATCTACTCTCCATATTTCTGAACTGCCAACGACACCTCTTCATATGACATACATGTACAAAGTATAAGTCACAAAGCAGAATGAATATGGAATGATAATGTAAGGATGATCCACATTTGTTTTCAAATAAATCTCATCTCTTTAAGACAAGTGTCTTAGAGTCTGCTCTTACAGAAAATATTGTGAACTTGTTTTAGAATGCAGCATTATCTCAATGCCACAAACATCACATTGCCAGGTCAAACATTTGTATCTTATTCAAAAGATCAGTCACTCAAAAGTACATTATTGGCTCTTGGTGCATTGCTTTAATGATCAATTAGAGGAGAGCCAGGTACCAATATTGAAGCTCAATTTACTTAATCACTTAAGTGTTTTTTTGGAGTTTTCCAGTTCAGCCACTGACCAGGCCTAACTGTGAATTCACTGGGGTTTTCTGACCAAGATTGCAAAGCTGTTTTCTGTCAGGTATAACCACCACTAGAATCATATGCATTTATTTAACAAATGTATAGCAAAAAAATCCAGCATTTTATAAACATCCAATACTATTCATAAAAAAATGCCAGAGTAATAAGAAACACTTTACCCTCTGATATAACTCAATCTTTCAATGCTTGGGCATACAAGTGTGAAGCAGGATCATTTGACAAATGAATAATTTTAATTCCTTAAATCTCTGTATAGCTTTTGCTATGTCCACTGAATGCCAAGTGTATTTGTCTCAAAGAAACTTGCTTCCATAAACCATAAAAACTTAATTTCTATGTTAGAGGGTGATTTTATCCTGATGAATCATTAAAACAATTCTCAATAAAATGTAAGTGCTGAGATACTGCGAGTTCAGATATAGTACCATTATGATTTTCCTTTTATAGCTTTGCATTTCCTTTTTTAAAATTAATCAGTCAAACCTATTATGATTGACCTATTTTAGTTGTTTTTTAACATATACTTTAATGAGATAATAATTACATTAAACAATAACACTATTTCTTAATACCACAGACACTTGTCTGTAGTGTGAAGCTGTTGGCATTTGTCTCAAATGACAGCCTACAATCATGCTTCTGTGTGCAGTTATCCTCTCTGCTACCATACTTTCAGATTTTTTGCCCTGAATTCCAAGATAATGATGGTTCACACCAAGTACTTTTGTGACCATGTTCTTTGAATAGACTTTTTATTGTGGTTCTTGTTACATATAGTTCAATTGATTAAAAGGAGGAATCCTCCAGAGGTTTCTTACACAATATCCAGCTTAAAATTTCAAGTGTACATATATCAATTTCAGCTTTCCAGAGGCTTCATAAGTGCATTTAAGTTATTCAAATGCTGTATAAAGACAAGATTACTTACTGTGATCAGAATTCTCAGAGTATAAAACATTGCGGGCTCTACACATCTGAAACTGTGTACTGCACTGCTCAAGCCAAACTCAAGGTGATATACTCTGACCATGAAGATCTGTGTGTTGAGATGACATTTAGAAATAGAAAGAATATGTGCACTTTTCAAGTCACCTGCTCTGAACAAAATATTTAAGATGTGCAGGGGCAAATGGAAGAAGGTGGATTGATGAAAGGAATATACTGAGAACTCCATTTGTGGGCAAACACCTTTACTCTTTCATTATTCAGGTGTCTCAACAGGACTCTACTCCAGGGGACTAACTCACAGCCAGTTGTCTAGAAAAGGAATGGACTGTAGTTACAGAGAGAGTGTAAGAAACCCAAAGAGCCCACATGCGTCCCCCCCACAGAGCCCACATGCCTCCCCACAGGCCCCAGGCCCCCCCCTGAAGGGCCTGCAACCCACTCCTGCAGCACCAGCAGCAGCTGTGGGGCACTCAGGGCCTGCTGTAGCAATGGCCCCCAGCAGTGTGGCACAGCCCCAATCGGCTCAGCCAGCACCGCTTGTACTGCCTGTCATGGGACCAGTGCAGTGCTTGTACTGCCTGTCAAGGGACCTGGCTTGGTACAGCGCTGTGTGGGGCCATGCTGCTTCAGGCAGCTCTGGGGCCACTTGGGATGTCAGCTGGGGCCCTGTGCCGCTTGTGGGGACCAGGTGTTGCACCGGGCTCCGTCCTGCCTCTGGTGACAGCACTGCCAGGCTCGTGGTGAGTGTGGATAGAAAGCACTAGCCAGGTCCATTCAGCATGTACAGAGCCCAGGTCATACAGCGTGGCAGCGCCACTGGCTGTGCCTGCAGCCTACAGCTGGGCCACCACAAGGGGTGGATGGGGGGCAGGCTTGCATGAGCCCCTCCACAAACCCACCCACAGACCACACATCCCCCTGCCACTCCTGACACCGCCTACATTCCCCCACCGCTCCCCATACCCCTGACATCCCCTGCCACTCCTCACTCCCCCCACCACTCCTGACATCCACCCATACCCATAAACCCCCCACCCCCACATCCCTAAGTTACACCCGGGTCAGCAGGAGCACCATAGAGACGCTCTGGCTAGAAACCAGGGCATCTGTCTGGAGGACCATATCCCAGGTTACCTCAGGGCATGGTCGGGGACTGCTCTTTACATCTGGGTTTTATTTTGGTACCTGGATTTCCATACGCAGCACGTGACTAGCTCTGAAAAGGGAGCCCTAAAGAGAGATGCCGCAAGAGGTGCATGCAGGTTTGTCTGGACGCGCCCTAGGTGTCTGAACAATAAGGCTATCAAAATGCATGATCTGAACTCCATTTTGCCATCTATATTTGTTTCTGAAATGAAAATATAATAAAGTAAGACTAAAAGTTTCCATGTGTACAGTAGATTGGTAAAGTTTAAAAAAATGTAATTCCTGCTTCTAAATGAACACGCTTAAATACACTTCAGAATCTATGAAGAAAGCATAGATTATGTTAGATCTTTCACTTAGAACTTAGCTCCTGCATCCCCGCCAGGAGCAACAACATTAAACTTCTGGCCAAAGACCAAATAAGAAAAGATCTCTTTCAACAGCCAGTTTATGTATGATGAACACTCCTTGGGACAAGGAAGGACATGAGGAAAAACATAGTACACTGGCATATATGGAGTTCCAAAAACTCCCTGGGTACAAATCTGGACTGAGGATGAAGGACTACCACATAAGAGAGAGATGAAGTTGTTGGACATGAGTCCTTGGAATTCCCCTTTCAAACGATGTCATATTTACACGAACTACGGAGGAAACAAGATTCTCTTTCAGTGCTTCAGAGGGGGTATAGCTCGTTGTGCTCAAAACAAGAACAAATTCTTCTAGATGAAACTGATTCTTCAGGAGGAGGGAGTGATGGAAGTGATCTTTCAATAAACATTGATCTTCAGGGAATTAAAATACTTTGTCCCCAGTCATCTCGAATGGAAAGTTACAGTAACAACAAAGACTACCTATAAGCTACACTTAAGCAAGGATAGTCAAGGATTATAGAGAAGAGATATTTTGAAGCCATCTAGTAATGGTATGGAGCATGACAGAGATCACAGGTAGAATCCTGTCAGAGGAACAGCGTCGAAGAGCAAAATACGTGCTTTCTCCACAGCACTTATGTTTCTTAGGAATAACTGCCAGAATATACAATATAATTATATATGGGAGCAGGGATCAATAAAAAGTTTTAAAATTACTTCCAGCCCCAAACATTAAATTACCTCAGTTCTCAGGTCTCCCACAAAGAACTCTTTAGGATACATACATGTAAATTCATAACTGAAGAGAAGTTAAAATATTTGACCATGAGTATGAATCTATTTACTTTCTATTCTTTTCCAATTTATTTTCTTAAGTGCCCTTTCACACAATATTTCCCAATATTTACACAATGGTCACCTGGACCTGCTTTCCTTGAAGCAAGTTTCTATTGGCAGGCTCTCACAAATGAGTTCAACCTTGTCAGAGCTTGAAAGGAGCAGGAAATCCTTTCTGAAAAAAAGAGTCCAATCTCAACATGTTCAAGGTCTTAATATTGTGCAATTTGCATAACTTTTCTAATATACATATATGTGCCTCAAATCACTACACCTCTGGAATACAACATAAAAATCAACATTTTTTTTTTAATAAAAAAGCAGATTTTTGTAAGACTCATTACCATTTTGTTTGTGAGGAGTCACTGATTCAGATATAAAACTAACACTGACAAGACAGTGTTAAAGCTAGCAAGCTGTCTGCATGCTAAAATCTTGAGAAGGGGTAATTAAGTACTACATAAGTATGGATCAAACCGAATAGTTTTTCCAAAGGAAAATGAGTGATTGGAAAGCTTCATACTAGAAAAGAAACAATTCAATGTAAATATAATATTGATATAAGAGATAATAACTGGATTACATTTCAATGGTTTCACACCAGCATAAGTAGCAAATAATGCCAATTCCCTATTTATCAGGAACTGAAGCAAGAGTTTTCTCTTTAAAAAAATTCAGTATCATCACTTAACATTTAGAAACAATAGTAACGGTAATGTTTTGGAATGAGGTCTGCTGAATATAAATGTTTTTATTTAATATTGAAGTTCCAATGTCCACATTTAAAATGTCCTTATCTTTTATTAAAAATGTGCTAACACCTCTGTCACTACAGTGTATAATCTTGTTTCCTTAGCAGGCAGGGTCACTTCAGGAATCATGTCAACTTATTTTTACTCCTAAGATAAATGTTTTTGAAAGTGCTACATTTCCCCCAAATCTGACTTGTCCTGACATGTTCATAAAATACACAACATGTGACTAGCTCTGAAAAGGGAGACCTAAACAGAAGTGGTATTGTAGTCTTCATTTATGAAGCAGGAAGAAAAAGGGTGGAAGTTCAAAATGGAATTTCAAATTGATTTGGGACATTATAAGCAACTGAGCTCTATTCAAATCCATGTAGAATTGGAAGGCTTTATGTTCTGGACTGAGGATGGGAAAGAGAAATAGAAGTCAAATTCCAATTATTATTTATTTTGTTTTTATTTTGAAAAGGAGTCCCCGCACTCTAATTTACATTATTAATATTACAGCAATGCATTTAACTGACCTTTAGGGATCAAGGTCCAAATGATATAGGTGTAATACAATCCAGCAATGAAAGAGTTCATTTCAGATATAGTGCAAGATGTTTAATTTTACCCTAAAAATCGCTAAATAGTTTAGTTCAAAGTCACATGCCCAGGAGCCCCACATGCTCGTGGATGTGCAGTGCACAGTTCTGCAAGTGCTTGGCAGGGGGAGTGGACACAGTCCTCTTGTGCAGCAGCAATTGCAGAGCTGCATGCTGGGAGTCCTACATGGTGGGCTCCCAAGTATTTGGCTGTGAATTTGTCGAGTCAGGAGAGAGCCCATCAGTTCTCTCTTGTAAGGATTGGAGTGTAAGCAGTCTTGAGGACCAGTCTACTTACAGTCTTCAAGAAGTGTACCTCAACAAGTATTTGATCCTGCCGGGATTCCAGGTCAGGGGTCAAGGCTGAACAAATGTGTGAACCAGGGAATCTGAGTCATGTATCTAGTCCATTGTGATATCCACATCTACAATTTAGGATGTTGTTTCACATTACCCTTAGGCTATACTAAAAGCTCTTAATATGGGAGTGTCCATACATGAAAGCATGAAAATTAATGCTAAGCACCCTCTACTCATCTTAAAGTTACACCACTTTGGGTGAGGTTTATCTTTGAGCTGTTGCCCAGCTCACGTTACAGTAATGTGCAACTATTCCATGGAGATAAAATGACTGATTTTCAGTGCTCCAGCATCCCAGGATGCACCGTCCTCTCTCCTTGTTTTCTGTTGTGGACAGGCTTTCTACCCCCTGAACTTTACTGCCCAGGGGTGGTTCTGGTACCAAACCAATGCCCACTCCTCCGTCAAGGAGGTATGACCCCATGCAGGCAATTCAAGCAGACAGCTATTGCCTACTTAACTTCATCAACCAGAAGCAACCGAGGCAGAGAATGAGCAAAACACTGTCCTCCCTTAACTCCATCAGGTGTGCATCAAACTGGAGTTGCAGCAAGGAGCTGGAACTCACTGAAATCTGGGGTGAGGAGAAGATCATTGCCAAGGACACAAAGGGTAACAGGCAGAACCAAGTGATTTATCAAGAGATTGTAACACAGATGGCTGTGGATTCCAGCCAAGTCCATATGACAGTAACACAGAATATTAGGTATATCATTCTGTATTAGGGCTGTGCAAAACTTTGACTTAATATTTGATTTGACAAATGTTTGACCTATTCGACCTTGAAAAGTGAAAGTCAAGTCGAATACCAGCTGGTTGAATAGTTGTCGAATCAAATACTAGAAGTCGAATATTAACAGCATAGGTCAAATATTCGACAAGGGTCAAATATTCGACTTTGCCTATACTGGATTCCCTGTGGGGGGGAAAAAAAAGGAAAGTAAGGGGAGGGAGGGGGAAGGAGTGTTTTTATGACTGACATGTGTGGCTGGCCAGTGACCTGTCAGCATTCTCTGAGGTCCCTTCCAATCCCAGTGCTCTGGGGGAGGGCCAGAGAAAATGCAGAAAAGGCAGCAGTTTTTCAGCTCCCTGCTTTCTGCCTTGAGGTCAGTTTCTGAGGTGCTGGTGTTCTCCAGCACCTGTGCGTCAGACCACGACGGCTGGAAGCCCTGATCTTCAACAGATTCCCTGCTTGCAACGCTAGCAACAGGGATGTCTGAGAACTTGGTGCTTTTATTTTATAACTACTTTTCACATTAGTTCATGCTTATATTGGATAGGGTTAGTAGTAGCCTAGGATCTATTCTATATATAGGAATTTAGTTTTTTTATATATATATATATTTTATACATCAATCATTCTTTCCAGCACACCAACACTTCTCAATGTATTATTTACACACACAAACACATTTACATAACATCCAGAAATCTAATCTGCGGTGCACAGCACACTTAGAGGTTCCAGTTTACATACGAAGGAGCACTTTATGAAGCAGGGTGGAAAGGCAGGTGGCCACACTGGCTAGCCTGCACAAAGGGGAGCAAGGGGGGTTGCAAGCAGGAGAGCTGCAAATTCTCCCCCCACCAAACTCAGACACAGCCTCTTTCCTCCCGCTACAGGGATGAGGCTGCTACAAGCAGTAAAGAGAGGGGAGCAGCAGTGCCACCAGAGCCACTGCCTGTGCCTGAGACTCTCTCATGTCCACACACAGCAGCCACAACCATAACTGCAACCAGCACAGCAGCGCACTCCTCCCTTGCGTCACTGCCGATGCTGAGCCTTCCAGCGCCAGAAGAAGATCTGGCGCTGGATCTGGATCTCAGTGCCCTGGCAAGGGAAGTTCTGGGGAAGGAGGGGGAATCAGTCGAGTTTGTGCCCGACACCCCTCAGGTTATTTCCTTTCAAGACCCAAGGTCTTTCCCAGAAGGCACTTCAGAAGGTGCCTCTGTACAGGTGAAGGCAAGCGGCTCAGCTGAGTACGCTCTTTCTCTTGCTGTGCCTCTGACTGCTGAAGAGGGGGAGAGTTCAGCAGCATCCACAGATGCACCCGCACGCCAGAGGGAAAGGCCTAGTATGGTCTGGGATCATTATGAGCTGGCAGATGATCCCACATTTGCTATCTGCGTGCACTGCCGAACCAAAATCAGCCGGGGCAAGGGAACAAAGCACATGATCACCTCGGGGACGCTGAATCATCTCCGCAGGTACCACCCCTTTGCCACAGGAATGGCCCCTGCTCGCTCCACAGCCCCTGTCCCCCCACAGCAGAGGCAGGGCACCCTGGAACATTGGGGGCAAAAGGGACCAGTTGCAAATGCGAGCAAGGTCACTCAGAGCATTGGGGAGATGCTTGCTCTAAATGTCCAACCCTTCGCCTTTGTTGAGCGGCCAGGGTTCATGTGGCTCCTGGCACTGCTGGCTCCATCCTACCAGGTGCCCGCATGCACCATCTTCAGCAGGACGGTGGAGCCCTCCCTATACGAAGCATGCAGGGAGCACTTGAGGGAGAAGCTGCACAAGGCAGGTCTGCAGGTGACTGTACACTTCACCTCAGACATCTGGAGCAGCTGGGGTGGCGATCATGCGTACCTCTCCCTCACAGGGCACTGGTGTGGCCAGTCAGGCCATCGGTGAGCTCTCCTTCATGCCAAGGTGATGGATGAGTCCCACACAGCAGCAGAGCTAAGGGGGGCCATGAACTGCATGGTGCAGGGGTGGCTGGGCGTTGGGCAGGCTGAGCTAACCCGCGGCTTCATGGTCACCGACAATGGGGCCAATATGGTCAAGGCAGTCCGTGATGCCAACTTTGCTGGTATTCGCTGTGTGGCACACAATTTACATCTGATTGTGAGGGATGCCTTGGAGGGGGACAGGGCTGCCGGTGATGGCGCCAGCAACACCAGCAGGCTTGTTTCCAGATGCAGGAAGGTGCAAGGCTACTTCCACTGAAGCATCAAGGGGGGCAAGATGCTGAGGGACAAACAAGCAGAGCTAAATGTCCTGCAGCACAGACTCATCCAGGATGTGGAGACTTGGTGGAGCTCCACATACCTGATGCTCAGGAGGCTGGAGGAGCAACAGAAGGCCATCCATGAGCTGGCCTTGCTTGTGGAGATTGGGATCAGTGGCCCCCTGACCAAAGCTGAGTGGGATGCTTCCTTGAGACCCTCAGTGCTGCTGATGCCTTCCTCAGCCAGGTGGTCCCCATAGTGAAGGAGCTCCGCAGCCAAACGGAGAACTTCCTGGGGGCCAATGTTCCTGGCTGGGGCAGACCACTTTCATCAGATGTGCAGGCACTGGTGAGGCGGCTGAAGGAGGGCCTTAGGAAAAGGCTTGAACCCTTGGGGTCCAACACAGTGCATATGCTGACTGCCATCTGTGACCCAAGGGTGAAGGGCACGATACGTGGCAGCGAGACACTGAGTCACTGGAGGGAGGTACTTACTAAGAAAGTGACGGAGGCAGAATGGCAGAGGCGGGGGGAAGTGGGACAGGGGGATCCACTGCCTGAACCCAGCCTGCCACGCATGAGCCAGTCTTCCCCTCCACCACAGATGCTGCCAATATGGGCCAAGGCCATGGCAAACATTAGGGGGTCCAGACCCACCAGACCCCAGGATCAGGCAGACAGCCCTCACTCCACGGTGTCTGCCTATCTTGCTGAGCCTGTGGAGCCCCTGGACTGCGACCCCTTGGCCTACTGGGCAACCCACAGACCAATGTGGCTGGATCTGGCCACAGTTGCCCAGGAATACCTGTCCTATCCACTGACCAGTGTGCCAAGTGAGAAGGTGTTCAGCATGGCTGCGGATGTTGTGACACCCACCGCACCTGCCTGGATCCTGGTTCCATGGAGCACCTGGTGTTCCTCAAAGTGAACCTCCCGCTGCTCCCCAAGCTCCAGGTGCAGACGGAGCGAATGCCACCCTCCTCCCTCCATCAGAGTTTTGTCTGTCAGCAGCCTAAGGTGCAGTTTCCCCCAAACCCCTGCACCTGTCACTGTGAAAGCTGGCAGGCTTTGTGGGCTCCTCAGGGGCTAGCAAGCCAGCAGTTTTGAGCTCCCTGTGGCTTTTCACACAGAAGTCACAGGAGGTTTTCTCTCAAGAATTTGGGGTGCTGTTTCTCTGAACCCCCTGAACCTATCTTGTTGAAAGTTGGCAGGCTTTGTGGACTCCTCAGGAGCTACCATTCCTGCAAGTTTCATCAAGATCAGACAAAAAATCCCAATGTTATAGCTTGCTTCGACCTTCCCCATTATAGCCTATGGGGAAGTCGAAGCAGCTCAAATATTCAACTGAGCTTCGACCTCGAGTTGAAGTGGACCCGCTTCAACTCGAATCAGACAGCAAATTGAAGTGGGACCCAGTTTAATATTCAACATGGCTGTCGAATGGAATATTACCTGCTCTGTACAGCCCTATTCTGTATTTCTTAATCATAGATATAAAACTACCCTTGAAAATACCTACGAGGAGCTGGCCCAGATCCTTGACAAGGACCATGCCATTGCCTCATTATGCTGTATGCCTATAGAATGTGATGACAACAGTGAAGGAGACAGCAAAGGTGATGAAGTAGTCTCCTCACTGGCTGCCATGCAAGAGCAGGAGGATGTCTGCTCTGTGGACTTGTTTTCCAGTCAGACTGTGCCACTGACCTTGAACTTCCTGACTCAAAACTAACATCTCTCATAGCTTGGGGATGCTTCTGGGCTCTAGGTTTTAGGGTGTCTCATGGCTTGGATGCTAGGTTTTGGGGTTTCATTCATTGCTGATAGCCCCCCTTACCCTTTTGATTAACCAGGAGGGTGAGGGCTCCTAGTTATGTCCCTGCTCTCCACCCCCCTAGTAGCAAGTCACAGTTGCACAGGTCAGAGATGGCATTAGCTTTAACATGTGACTGCTCAAAGTTCATTCTAACATTAGCACTGCTTAACATTACAGAGCACTTAGTATTAGGGCTGTGTGAAATTTTACCAGCTGTTTCATTTCAACACTGTTTTGACTTATTTCAAGCTTGAAACAGTGAAATCGAAATGAAATGAAGGGCTTCAAAACAGCCGTGAAATGAAACGAGGGCAGTCGAAATGCTTTGAAAGTTTTGAAATGGTTTCAGTTTCAAAGCTGAAGCCAATGAGGTCTCCTTCTCCCCTAAAGCCCCATCCCAGGTCCATCACTTCAAATTACAATAATAACTTAGTCAGCAGCACAGCAGCACCAGCAGCATCTCAGCCAGCCAAAGTGTCACAGACTTGAGACTTTTATTCCTCTCTTTTATTCTTTTATTCTTCTCCAGCAGCTGCCAGAGAGCTGTCCCTGCCAGGCCCAGCCCTGGGGCTTAGATGTGCCCAGGGCCCTGTGTCCTTCTGGTCAGCTGACCAGGGACAGGTGCTAGGGGTGTTGGTCTAAGGATGTGGCACTGGTAGACAAGGTTCTTGGTCAATCTAACCTGGTATCTTTTAGTAGACCAACTGAATAGTTACAGAAATATATCATAGCAAGGTTTTGGGTTGAAAAACCCTTCATCATGTTGAGGAAGCACCTGCAGTTGGTGTGTGTGCTGTTCCTGGACGGAAGGAATAATAAAGAAGCCAGAGGCTGGCATGCAATGCAGGCAAGAAAGCCAGTCAATTAAAATGGAAATGGAGGTGTCAGGGGTGAGGGACAGGCTGAGGTGGAGGGGAGGTAGCAGCACAGGTAAAAGTGAAGAAGTACCTGGGGAGTCAGATGTCCAGCAGGTTGCAGTGTGTCAGAATTCCAATGTCTATATTGAGTCCATGAGTTTCTGTACCTACTCCCTAGGAGGTTGATGAAGTGCAGTTCATAGGCTAATCTGTGAAAAGTGGTTTGTAAATTCAAAGAAGCACTGAACCTCACTAACCTCATCACCTGAAGCCAACTTCCTACAGCCCAAAACACACCAAATGGATCCAGGCCATGCCATTCACTAAGTACCCTGATGGAAAATATGCGGAGACACCAAGCAACAATTGCACACCAGAATGAGCACATACCAAAAATCTATAAAAGAACAGAACATCACCTGTCTCCAATCTCTCAGGCCTGATCCTCAAATGGAATTTATAAACCACTTTTCACAGATGAGCCTATTAACTGCACTTCATCAAACTCCTAGGTACAGAAACTCATGGACTCAATATAGATATTGGAATTCTGTAACACTACAACCTGCCAGATATCTTACATGACACACATGGCAGCCAGTATGTGGACTGAACTGGACAGCAAGGGATCAAGCCGTCTCCTGATGCCCTCCTTCAGCCGCCTCATCTGTGCATGCATGTCTGGTGACAGCGGCTTGACCCAGCCAGGAACATTGATCCCCAGGAAGCTCTCCATTTGGCTCTGAAGTTCCCTCACTACAGGGATCACCTGGCTAAGGAGGGCATCACCAGTGCTGAGGGTATCAGTGGCCTTGAAGAAGGGCTTGAGGACCACCAAGATCTGGGAGATGGTATCCCACTCAATCCTGTTAAGGGGCCTGCTGATCCCAACCTCCCCGATCATGGCCATCTCAGGGATGGCCTTCACCAGCCTCTTGAGCAGGTATGTGGATTTCCACTGAGACTCCACATCCTGCATGATTTTGTGCTGTGGGATGTTCAGCTCTGCTTGTCTGTCCTGCAGCATCTTACCCTCCTTGATGCTCCAGTGGAAATAGCCTGCCACCTTCCTGCATTTTGAAATTAGCTTGCTGGTGGTACTGGCATTATCACCAGCAGCCCTGTCCCCCTCCAAGGCGTCCCTGACTACAAGGTGGAACTTGTGTGTCATGCAGTGGATGCCAACAAAGTTGGCATCATGGACCACCTTGGCCATATTGGCCCCATTGTTGGTGACCTTAAACCTGCGGGTGAGCTCACCCTGCCCAACAAGCCACCCCTGCACCAAGCAGTTCATGGCCTCCATGATCTCTATTGCCATGTGAGATTCATCCATCACCTCAGCTTGAAGGAGAGCCCACAGATTGCCTGACTGGTCGCATCAGTGCCCTGTGAGGGAGAGGTATGCATGATCTTCACCCTGGCTGCTTCAGATAACCAAGGTGAAGTGTAAGGCCACCTGTGGACCTGCCCTGTACAACCTCCCTCAAGTACTCCTTCCGTGCCTCATACAGGGAGGGCACCACTTTCCTGCTGAAGGTGGTGCATGCGGGCACTTGGTATGATGGGGCCATGAGCACCATGAGCCACCTGAACCCTGGTTGCTCAACAAAGGAGAAGGGCTGGCCATCCACAGCAATGCTTAATGCTCCTTAATGCTCTGGGTGATCTGCTCGCCCTTGCAATGCTCCCCCCTTTCTGTCTCCCTTTTCCTCACTGTTCCAAGGTGGGCTGCCTCTGCTTTGAAGGGACAGGGCCTTTGGAGCAAGAGGGGGACTTCCCTTTGGGCATGCTCCCACTGGTACCAGGATGAGGAGGAGCCAAGGCAAGGGGGTGGTGCCTGCAGAGATGCATCAGCATCCCCTTGGTTTTCATGTTTTGTTCCCTTGCCTCAGCTGGTTTTGGCTCAGCAGTGCAGACAGATAGCATATGTGGGATCATCTGCCAGCTCTAAATGATCCCAGCCTACACTACCCGCTTGCTTCTGGGGTGTAGGCAGATGTGTGGATGCTGCAATTTCCCCCTCCTCAGCAGGCAGAGGCATAGCAAGAGGAGGAGCAGACTCAACTGAGCCACTTGCCTCTGCAACCTCTACCTCAGCCTCCTCAGAAGTGCCTCCTGGGGAAGGAGACTTGGCTCTAGAGGAAACCTGAGAGGTGTGGAGCACAAACTCAGATGATTCCCCTGCCTTTACCAGAATTTCCCTTGCTAGGGCACTCAGATCCAGCTCCAGCTCCAGCTCTTCCTCTGGCACTGGATGGCTCAGCATGGGAAGTGAAATGGGGGTGGAGGAGACCATCATGCTGGTGCTGCTGCTTGTTGTCATTGTGGTAGTGAGGGGTCAGGGGGGTTATGGTTTGTGTCAAGGGGATGCAGACTCAAGCACAGGCAGTGGCACTACCACTGCTCCTGTCTCCTTGCTGCCTGTACTAGTGGAAGCCTCATGCCTGCTTGTTGTAGCAAAGAGGCTGTGTCTCAGTTTGCGGGGAGGGGGAACATACAGCTCTCCCTCTACCCTCTCTTCTGCCCCTCCCTGAAGGCTTGCCAGCTGCCTTTTCAGCACGCTTCATGGTGTGTTTCATAGTGTCTTATCTTTGCCTTGGCGTGCTAGAAAATCTGTCTCTTCTTCTTTTGTAATGTTATCTCTATCTGAATTGTGTAATATATGTAGATATGAAGATAATTGTATGTAGGTGTATTTATGTAATGTATGTATGTTTGTATGCATGTATTTATGTAATAAAATTAAAATATATAAAGGTATGTATGCGTTTTCCTATATAAATTTTATATTATAATATGCAATATAATTATGTTGTGCTTCCCTGCACAGTGAATGGAATGCACACTGTGAGAGAAATCACAGATTTGAAAAGAATCAAAATAGACTAAACAAAAAAAAGGATTTTAGGGGAGGAATAAATTTAAAGGAATCAATCAATGAATAATATAATAAAAGGGTATTGAAAGAAAGCAAAAGGAATTGCTGAATCCCACTTACTAGGCTAGCAAGTAGGAAATTCATGGTAGTAGCCTTTGTGGTCTAATGTTGCTGAACTTCTGGAAGACAGCTCAGTAACTGATCTCAAGGTAGAAAGCAGGCCAGTTCAAACAATGCTGCTTTTTATGCTGTTTTTCCATCCCTCCCCCAGAGCACTGGAAGTGGAAGGGGCATCAGGGAAGGATCACAGTCACTGGCCAGTAGGGATGTGTGAAGCTTTGGTCCCCAATTTGATATGGCGGAGATTCAGCCTGATTCATGGGCTGAATCTCCGAATCCAAATCAAATCAGAGGACCTTTTAATCTCTCCGGATCAAATCAAAACCCTCCAGAAAGATTTGGAGATTCAGACATAGACACAGCTTTAAATGCTTTTTCTATCTACCTCTAGGTAGCAGGCGACTCATGAAAACTGCAATGCTGGGGTGCATGGAGAATCTCACAGGAGCATGGGAGGCTCCCCAACACGCTTGGCAGCAGACACAGAAGTGGACCAGAAGCATGTCTGGTCCACTTCTGGGTCTGCCAGGGAGTCCCCCCATGCCCTCCCCAGCTCAGTGAGTGGTGCATCCAGGGTCAGGGAGGGGGCACCTGGGGTCCCCCCATAGCCAATCACTGAGCTGGGGGGGAGAAGAGGGCCCCCCCGTGCGCTCCCTGGTGGACCTGGAAGTGGACCAGAACTAATTCCAGTCCACTTCTAGGTTCACCACTGAGCACATGGAGGGGCACCCCCACACACGTGCTGGATGTTTCATGTGGCCCAGCATTGCAGCATTCACGAGCTGCGCTGGTACCTCAAGGTATGTAGAAAAACTTTTAAAGCTGTGTCTATGTCCAAATCTCTGATTCTCTGAATCATCATTGAATATTTAGAGTAGGATTCAGCCGAATCAAATCAGGGGCAGTGATCAATGAATCAATGAATTGATTCACTGTTCCTGATTTGGGCTGAATTTGAATCAAATAGGGCACACTTCGCACACCCCTACTGCCCAGCTACACAGTCAATATCAGAACAGTCCTCCCCGCCTCTTCCCCCTCCATCTCCTTACCTTCTGTTTCCTTGCAGGCAAGCCTCAGTGCCAGTGAGGGCACAACTTAACACACACAGAGTCACACGCCATGAGCTTTGTCAGCAACTTGAGGTGCAGTTTCCCAGAAACCCCTGCATCTATCTCATTGAAAGCAGGCAGGCTTTATGGCTTCAGCAGGGACTAACATGCTTGCAGTTCTCATCCTGCTGTGCCTTAACACACACGTGAGATAAACTCTTGAAAGCAAAACCTGAGATACAGTTTTCCAGAAACCCCTGCACTCATCTCCTTGAAACTTGGCAGGCTTCATGCCCTCAGAAGGGGCTACAATCCCGTTTTCATCCAAATCTTACAAAAAATGAGAAAGTTATAGGCAGTTTCATGCTTCCCCATTATAGCCTATGGACAAAACGTCAAAATAGAGTTGAAACAGTGAAACAGTTTTGACGAAATGAAACAGTGCTTCAAAATGAAACGAAACTCAAAACAAAACACTGTCCCATCAAAACAGCAAAATGTCAGTCTAAATGAAACAGTGCTGTTTTGCACAGCCCTACTTAATATAGCCTAAAAGTAACGTGTAACAACACCTAAGTCAAGATGTTACACAAATTGCCAATTGCTCAAATCATGAGCGAGACTTTATAAAGGGGGATAAGGCAAGGTGCCACATTTATTGATTACATGAGTTAGACATAGAGGTTCGGACACACCATTCATACAAACACACCCAAATCATCATATACATCATTACACACAGGCATAAACATACACAAAACAACAATTTTATACACACATACACCAGATATACCAGCAATAGTTGCTCAATATCAGCCCAGGGTGGCCAACCCAGGCTTATTGAGTAGATGGTGATGATTTGAAGATAGCAGATTTGAAGATAACAGCTGGAGCAGGGTGAACAGATGCATCTGTGCTCTGACGAAACAGCAGTAGAGAAAGATACTTACCCAACTTGGCATTTTCAGTGTTCTTTTATAGGGATTGGCATCCTTTGTTTCCATTTTTCCATACCCAGCTTCTGTTTTTGTGGTTGTTCTTCTTTTGTCTGCAGCTTATCTTAGCCGTGGAATGTTTTTGTTGCCCGTCTGGCAGAATTTCTTTTTCTGTTATGTCCTTTGTGCCTTTGAGCTTCAAAGGGATTCTTCAGCTGGTTGTTAGTTAGTTAGTGGTTGGTAACTTACATTTGGTGCCTTGTTGCTTACATAAACAGTTGAATCTTCTTCTCCTGTCTCTATGCCATTCTCTCACCATTCACCCTTTTACACACAATCATGCATAAAGGCTATACAAAGTTCATTCACTTATGTCAAGCAGAAGGATACAAAAATGGAGTTTTCAAGTTGCTTACAGGACAAGACTAACATGGTTACATTTCACTATTATTACACTCTATGTTAAAATCAGCTACATTAGTTCAGTTCATGCTACAAGGACAGAGGTCAGGAACCAGGGAGTCCAGAATACATGACAGGGTAAGTGGGAGTGAGGGACTAGGGTCCAAGACAGGGACAAGGGTGGAACAAAGTATGAGAGTCTCAAGACAGGAGCAAAGTAGGGTGTGAGGCATTGAGCAGCTGGAATCCAAACAAAGGGCCTGGACTTGTGCAGTAAGCCCAGCCTATCTTGCAGGCAATGAGCTTAGCCCCTGCAGTTGGTGCCTCTCTGATACCAGGTGGTACTGCAGAGGGTGCAGACTGACTTCTAACACTCTCTCCTTATACTGGTAGAGCTGTGCATCAGCTTCTCATATGTAGAGCCCCTGGATGTGCAGATTTGACCTTGCCAGGCAGGGAGAGACAGACACATCTAAGCCTGCCTGGCACTTACAGCCCCCTGATAAAAGACTCTGGGTTTCCTGCTTCCCCATGCCAACAATCAATGGGATGGGGCAACCCTGAGTCTGGAACTTGACAGACAGTGCTGTGCTCTGATCCTCACAACGAGCTGATTGTTAGCATGGGAAGGGAGCACGCCACACATTACGTTTAAGGCACCAAACAAACCAGACACAAAGATATTCTACATTATGTGTGGAACACCTTTCAGAATTGTTTGCCATTGTATGGTACCATAAATTGGAAAAATGATGCAACCTTAATAACATTTTTAAAATATAAAACTAGGACAGAAAAAGAAACCTAAGCCAAAATTGCTAAGGAAATTAGCAAAGAAGTGGAGGAGAAGAGAAAGGGGAAGCTGCATTAATTTCAAGCCTTAAGATGACATTATGGATTTTCTGCACTAAATAAACATCACAACATTTAGATTTCCCATTACACACTTGGCTAATTGCTTGAATGGGAGAGAGAAGTACCTGATGATATTTTATATGTTCATATGATGCTAGAAGTATTAGGTAAAGTTACTGACACTGGATGCTGCAAGAGCAAGAATATGCAAAATGAATAAAGAAGAGATGAGGAAGAATGAGAAAGAGGTAAGGGACAAATTGTGGTGAGTGGCAATAAGGAGAAGCAGAGG
This sequence comes from Crocodylus siamensis, assembly GCF_052110815.1. NCBI lineage: Eukaryota > Metazoa > Chordata > Crocodylia > Crocodylidae > Crocodylus > Crocodylus siamensis. Next base: position 194,353,684 of record NC_143396.1, read on the forward strand.
GGAAAAGGGTCATTAGAAAAAGGGAAAACCAAAAATGGATATAGACACCAAAGGATAGTAAGAGGCAAAAAATAAATTGCAAGAGGAACAGCACTTGTCAATCTTTGGAAACAAGGGAACATATATTGAAAGGTTTATTCAGGTACATGCCTTCATCACCCCAATAAGAGGGCTGAACCATCTTACTCTAGGTTTGAAAAAAGCAAAATTTTACTACGATCCTTACTTTTAAATACTAATTGTCATGTTTCAGTCATTTTTAGGGTAGTGTTACAATTAGATATTTCTGAAATGAGTTCTTCACACTACTTGTTTATCCCATCATAAAAAGTATACAAGTTTGGAGATAAACTAGAGATCTTAAATTGTTTGGGTTACATTTCTGGAGGGCTGCATGTATTTCTTAGTAATGATGATGGCTTTTTTAGCCAGCCAGTATACAATGTAGTTACTTTCAACTTTTCAGGGGTGAAAGGAGATGTAACAGGGAATAGCAGCCTGCAAACATTACTCCTGCCAAAGAAATGTCCTGAGAAATTGACACATTGCTTTTCTCTATTGTTCAGTGTTCTTGCAACATGCCAGGTGCTCCGCCTTAGATGCTGAATGCAACTGTACAATGTTTCCTCCCTCCCTCCCTCCCCAGTGAAGTGCTGAATAGGTTAAAAGGTATACATTACCACCAGCTCCACACAAAATGGAGTCAGCATTTGAAATACAAGATACTTAATTTTCTTTTCAGTGGTCTCGTAAGCCAGTATTTTATATCAACAAACGTAATCACCTGACCAAACACATATTGAGATATCACCGCTCAGACTAGTGGCACAAGACAAAACAGATCACCTAGCAACAGAATACAAAGGAAGAAAGAGTTTAAACTATATCTTAAGTAGTGGTGCTAGAAATATAGCCAAGTCACTGAAAATTTACTTTGAAAATTCCTCCAAGTCAAGAAAAATAACTTTCTTCTTAAGTAACGCTAAAGGGATTTATCGTTGTAACACGCACCTTTATTCAGATTCTTAACAACTAAAAGAACATAAAAATAAAAGCTATACAGAACACAGAACATTCACTGTAGCAAAATAAGCAATCTGTGTAATTCAAGTAAACACACACACACGCATGTGTGCACATACACGCACTGACATGATGACCTGGATTCCATTAACTCGACTTCCTTTCTCCTCCTACTTTTCTGCAAGATTAAACATATCCTTCTAATTATAGATATCAAGGCAAAATGCATTCACCTTTATGACTGACCACTATTACACCTTAAATCTTCTTGAAATATTTCACAAGTTCAGTTGAGTTCCTAAATAAACACATTTTAAAAAGTGAGAAGTTTAAATAAAACACTCATGTAACCAACCCTCTTTCATATGGAGAACATTTTTACTCCTATGCCCCCAAAATTTTCCTTTCCTAGAGATTGGACTAAATGAACCAGAGGTCCCTTATTTTCATGCACCTTTTACTAAAACACCAAGTCCCATATCTAGTAGCATAAAGAATTATTTAATAAATATCCACCTCAATTTTTTAAACAACACTTCACCATCCATCAATTTAATAAAGTAAAATTTGACAATGTAGAATTTTTGTCCTAAAAGATCTAAAACATGAAGACAGCTACTCTATACAGTAAAAATTATAGGATACTGATAATATTTTTAAAATGTTCTTTTCTAGATTTTTTCTTCTTGAGAATATTGATTTTCAAATCTAGTTAGAGAGCAAAACTGGAAAGAGAATACATCTATTTGCTATTTATTTTAAAATATCACCATATAAAAACTACCAAATGGCACCCAAGTACTTGGTGCTAAAGCTTTTTAAACAATATTACATATTGGAACAGTCCCTTAAAAAAATCCCAAATCCTGGGTGACACTAAGTACTTCCAAATTTGCATTTATTGAAATACTAATTGACTGAAATGGTAACTGAAGTTACTTGATTCTAGCTGTCTTTTCCAAGACCCCACAGCACCAAGCAGGGCTAGGGCCCTAATCCCAAAACTACTGCAGTTAAGATGTTTTTCTATTAGTCATCCAAGCACATTTTTAACAAATAACTGGTAATTGAAAATGCTCTTCTTAAACTTTCCAAAGCAGACTTAGTAAGCAGGGCTTGCTCAGGAGCTTAGAAACTCCTTATTAGGACATCACATTGATTTTGAATGAATTATTTTTTCAGTATGTCTGCATGCCCTCCATAAAGATTTAGGTGAAATGTTATGAAAATAATCTCTTCTGGAATATTAAACCTATTGCATTTTTACTGGGCACATCTTACTGCCACAGAAAAGCCACAATCATGACTTTTTTATTCTTAGAAACAGAATTGTGCTGCCTAGAACAAAAGGAAGCAAATGAGACCAGTTTTCAAAAGAGAGTTTTCAGATACTGAAATTATCATTTATATTTATTGATGCAGAATTACAGAAAAAAATAAGTTGACAAGAGATGAAACCAAATTTGGTATGAGAATTACTACGTCCAAGAGAATGTTATCTATAATACAGTGTCATTTTTGTTAGTAAATATTGGAACAATTCTGTTAAAGTAAAAATAGGTTCAAATTAATGAGCCTTATAATGAAAGGCTGTCAAGAGACAATTTTAATTTTTGCCTTGAGTAGCATTGAATTTTAAGTGAAGTTAAAATGCTGACTCTTCTCAAATTGTAGAAACGGAATAGCAGAAATAGAAAAATTACATAAACATTTTTTTTTTATTTTGGTTGCAACAGTGCACCAAGCATGGCAGGCATTTCTTGAATGCTGAGGAAGGCATAGTATCTCCCTGAAGAGAATTTTTTAATGTTAATAGCCCAGTAAAACTTTTAAGTACAACAAATTTTTAAAAATACAGAAAATTTGTGATAAAATCTTTTTCCGACTAGCATTGTTTCGCCATGCAGAAAACATAGTAGATTAATGCAGTACATAAGTTATTATTTTTGTTTTCTTAGGGTTATTGTACATCTGGGTTTTTCCAGTCATGTCATCTTTTTGAGTCCTCCCAACTCTGTCCAAGTGTTTTTTAAAAATCTGAACAAATGTCCATGATTTTGCTCTGCTCCACTGGTGGGAGTGGGAGAGGGCGATTGGAGGCAGGGGCATCACATGCATCTGCAAGTAGGTCTATGGGGAGTGGGGGTCAGAGGGCCAGGGTTTGGGGTGGGGAGGGGATGGGTGTGAAGGGGGCCAGGTGCCTCTGGTGTTGGAAAATGGTGTCTAGGTGCAAGGGCAGCAGCAGGACACAGGGTCAGGGGGAGCTAGGGGTGCCCTTGGGGGCAGCAGGGACCTATCTGGTTGGGCCAGTGGCACCGACACTGGCCCCAGTGCTTGTGCTTGCAGCAGTAGGGCTCCTGGGAGACACTGTCCAGGGGGTGCATAGCTAGGCCACCTGGCATGGTGCAGGAGCCCCAGCCTGGGGCAAGGGATGCTACAGGCATCCCCGCCTCTTTCCAGCTCGCACTGGGGCAGGTGCAGTCTGTTGCCACCCTCATGAGCTGGAGCCACCACTGTGCTCCAGCCTGGTTGGGATGGGGGCAGCTGGAAGCCCCCTCCAGCAGGGCTGGGAGGAGCAGGGGGATGCAAGTTAGGAGTGAGGGCCACCAGTAGGGCTGGTGGGGGGGAAGCTGGGGGGCCGTGGGTCAGGAGTGAAGGGCACCGGCAGGGATGAGGAGGCTGTGGACTGGGAGCATGGGGTACTGGCAGTGCCAGAGAACTGTGGGCAGGGAGTGAGGGGCAGCAGCTTGGCCCAGCGGGGCTGGGAATTGTGGGCAGGGAATGAGGGGCACTGGCAAGGCCAGGGGTCTGTGGGTCGGGAATGAAGGGCAGCAGCAGGGATGGGGAGGCTGCAGGTTGGGACTGAGGGCACAGGCAGGGTCTGGGGCTGTGGTTTGGGAGTTAGGTGTCCCCAGAAATGTTCTCTTTTTTGGAACTGGAAATATAGTAAGTCTAGTTTACTTATTACTTACCTGTAAGTACAACGAGCATTGATTACATCAATAGACTTCAGCATGTCAAGAGGACTACTCACATGAGAGCTATTCAGTGTTAGACTTGGAGAATCAGGACTTTGGAGAACACATAGAACACAAAAATACATTAATTTACCTCCTGGGAGTACATGTATTTTACAATTTGAATCATGTTTTTAATATATTACAGTGGAATGCAGATACTTTATAGGGTAGGTTCCTACCCCGCTGCAAAAAGAGGTTTTGCAAAGCATGCAGAGGTATACAGAACAGCAACAGTGGTGTGAGACCACTGGCATGTTCTAGGTGTTTGTCATAGCTTTTACTTCAAAGGGTGCCACATCTCCCATTGGTTGTGTGGGATATACTTCAGCTGCTTGGAGAAGCAGCACCCTTTGAAGTAAAAGCTAAGGCAAACCTTTGAGCAACTCATTTTTCATTCAGTACTGCCTTGCATATTAAGCAGATTTTAGGCCACCCAGATACTAATGACCCAGGCTCTACCGTATTACATTTTTTGTACTTATACAATAATGACAATGTTATTTATTTCTCATTACAGTTAGGGGAATCTGTCATTTTTCTAAAAATCAAGAGACTGCTACCCTTGTCCATTTTTCATTTTGGGTCAAAACATATCATATTATTTAATTGCTTCCCAAAGTTATTATATTTGGCACATTACCATATAAGAGCATGAATCACTCTGACTACTAGATTGTATCTCTACAATTTGTCATTGAGCAATAATTCTTTATTGAAAAATAGTCTGGATAGATTCCAGTAAAACTTGTGGAAAATTTTAAACTATTATAAAACTTTAATTTTACACCTTGATAAGGAATGTTTGGATTTCTTTTGGTGTCTTTTGAGTCTTGCAAAGTATAAGCAATTTCCATTTTAGATTCTTTTATTTTTATCATGCTGGTATATGACAAGTATTTGTTTCACTTCTGCTATTGGTACTGCAGCTGTTAGCAAAAATTATAAGAATACTTTGAATCTCCACTGCTGTAGTCCCATGGATTCTGCATATTCAGAGCTATTGATTTTGCCCTAAAGCCTATCCCTTGCTGAAAATAAATGCAGCAGAATCTAAGCTTTCAGTAAAACAAAATAATCATAGAACCAAAGAAAGCTAGGGTTGGAAGGGACCCCAGAAGGTCATCTAGTCCAACCCCCTGCTCAAAGCAGGACCATCCCCAACTAGGTCATGCCAGCCAAAGCTTTGTCTAGCCAGGTTTTGAAAACCTCCAAGAATGGAGCTTCCACTACCTCTCTGTTCCGGTGTTTTTCTACCCTACTAGTGAGAGAATTCCTCCTACTATCTAACCTATACTTCCCTTGCTGCAACTTGAGACCATTGCTCCTTGTTCTGTCATCTGCCACCACTGAGAAGTCTAGATGCATCCTCTTTCGAACCTGCCTTCAGGTAGTTAAAGGTTGTTACTAAATCCCCTCTAAGTCTCCTTTTCTCTAGACTAAATAAGCCCAGTTCCCTCAGTCTTTCTTCATAAGTCATGTGTCCCAGCCCCCTCACCATTTTGTTGCCCTCCACTAGACTCTCCAGCTTGTCCACATCCTACCCCCTACAGAGTGAGGGGCCCAAAACTCGACACAGTGCTCCAGATATGGCCAGACCAGTGCTTAATAGAGGGGAATAAACATTTCCCTTGACCTACTGGCAACACACCTACAATGCAGCCCAGTATGCCGTTAACCTTACTGGGTACAGGTACACACCATGATATTTGAGCTGCAACTGCATGTCTGTTTACACAAACGAGAGTTCCCAATGTTTTAAAAGTCTTTCTGGTACATTAAAGTAAAACTCCTTGGTAGTTTAGTTTGGCTCACTGTCTCAGGGCACTAAGGTGCCTACTCCTTTAAGGGCTGAAACTGCCTAGGGAGAGAGCCCTAGAAGTCAGTCAGGAACCCCTCAGCTGCAAGTTACCATGGTAGCAGGAATAAGGGAATTAGCCCACACCTGCAGGTGGAAGAGGCAGGGCCTGGGGCATATATAAACCCCAGGACTGGGACCTGAGAGTCAGTTCTCTGCCAGCAGCCAAGGGGGAAGGCTTGACTGCCCATTCCGCTTCTGGTAAGATTAAGGGACTTCAGGAGCTCAACAGATACCCTGGCCTACAAGGCATGTAGTACTGGGGGGAACGGTGATTCTTTTAAAGGGACAGAGCGCACTGTGAGCTGCTTGCATTATGTTATAGCCCAGGGGCTTGTATTTTGATTTCTGTTTGTAAACTGGTGGATTGGGCCAAGGCTATTGGGGAAGAAGGCCTCATTGGGGGACAACTGCAGTGTGGGGACCCTGGAGCCAGTGTGGGTGCGGTATCTGGGGGTGAGCAGACCCAGGGGTGCCAAGAGAGAGACAGGGCTGTGGAGAGGCCAGTGATGACCGGAGGCCAAGTTAAACTGAGGCCATGTTAAACTATGTCAGAGGGACACTCTGTGACTGCCACCTGCAAGGCTTGGGGCATGGTAAAGGGGCAGTTCAGAGCCACACATCTAGCCCATAAGGATGAGGGTGTCCCGAAAGGCATCCATTTTGGAGCAGGACCCAAAAGGGGTCCGAGAACCCACAAGGTTCAGTGGGGTCCATCAGGACAATACAAACTTGAGGGCAGCCTCCCCATCTATTATAGGTTCAGCAAAGCATCCATGCCAGAAGATAGGCGGGTGATCCAGGCTGACCTGGACAAGCTCAGCAAATGGGCAGACGAGAACCTGATGGTGTTTAACACCGATAAATGCAAGGTTCTCCACCTTGGGAGGAAAAACCTGCAGCACCCTTATAGGCTCGGCAGTGCTACGTTGGTTAGCACTACAGAAGAAAAAGACTTGGGGATCATCATTGACCACAAGATGAACATGAGCCTCCAATGCGATGCTGCGGCTAGTAAAGCGACCAAAATGCTGGCGTGCATCCATAGATGCTTCTCGAGCAAATCCCAGGACGTCATTCTCCCCTTGTACTCGGCCTTGGTGAGGCCGCAGCTGGAGTACTGCGTCCAGTTTTGGGCTCCACAATTCAAAAAGGATGTGGAGAAGCTTGAGAGAGTCCAGAGGAGAGCCACGTGCATGATCAGAGGTCAGGAAAACAGATCTTACGATGACAGGCTGAGAGCCACGGGACTCTTTAGCCTGGAAAAGCGCAGGCTCAGGGGTGATCTGATGGCCACCTATAAGTTTATCAGGGGTGACCACCAGGATCTGGGGGAACATCTGTTCACCAGAGCGCCCCAAGGGATGACGAGGTCGAATGGTCACAAACTCCTGCAAGACCGTTTCAGGCTGGACATAAGGAAGAATTTCTTTACTGTCCGAGCCCCCAAGGTCTGGAACAGTCTGCCATTGGAGGTGGTTCAAGCACCTACATTGAACACCTTCAAGAGTAAATTGGATGCTTATCTTGCTGGGATCCTATGACCCCAGCTGACTTCCTGCCCTTTGGGCAGGGGGCTGGACTCGATGATCTCCCGAGGTCCCTTCCAGCCCTAATGTCTATGAAAATCTATGAAAAGACATGGCAGATGAGAGAGAAGGATCCCGTTGGGCAGGACTGGCATGGGCAAGGAGCCCTAAGGGTATCACGGCCATCCCTAGGGACCCCCATTCCTTGGCACTCATTGTGAATTAAAGCATCACATCTATGGCTTGATTTTGTGCAAACACAAAGGCAGTCAAAGACATGTAATTACACTCTTTTTCCACCAGGTGGCACTATGCTGTACTTGTAGTTCAGGCCTTTGTCCACTAGATGGCACTTGTTGTTGCTACTGTATTTATTTTGGCCCCTGCTCATCTCACTGTCCTGAACTACTGCCTGGCCCCCCTGCTCCTACAACTGTGTGCAGGCAGGGCACAGTGTGGGGGTCCCCATCCAGGCGGGGAGCAGGGAAGATCATCCCACTGTCTTGCACTGCTTCCCGGCTCCCCTGCTCCCACAGCTCTGTGCAGGCTGGGCAGTTTGGGGGTTGCTGGGCAGGAGAGCAGTTGTCCTGGGCACAGTGTGGGTGGGGGAGTACAGTAAGACCGGGATCCCAGGGCCCCAAGGAATCTTAATGTGCCTCTTCCCCCACCACCTCAGTATGCCATGCAGTTGCTGCTCAGCTTGGGCATTTCCTTGGGGCTCAACCTTCTCTACTACTTCATGTGAGGATACAAAAGGCAGGAGGCAGATCATTCATTCTCTTTTAAAGAATTAACCTTGAATGTTTTATTCACTCTTTTCTTTCTCTTTCTTTCTTTCCTTGAAAGACACAAGTGACATAATTACATTTGTAGAAATCCAAGCAAAGAACTATTAACAGTTTAACAACTAGCAGCTACATAGATTGAGGCCACCCCAACTCCATCTAGGTGGGACATCAACTAGAACCAGAGGTAGGCCAGGAGGCAGAGCACAGTCATCCCTGGAAGTAGGACACACACGGCATGCTTCACAGCCAGTTCTTACACTGACCAGATATACAATGATTCTTATTATTAATAAACTAGCAAATTGACCATCATGAATGATAAGGAGGGCAGGGATGGAGCGCCACCAAGTGGTGCCACCACTCTGCCTGTGGACTCATGTGCCTCTCCCACCCCCTCACATCTCCCCCCACCATGCCACCATCTGGCCCTGTGCACCCCCCCACCCCCTGACACTCCACCCCACCCTACCACCAGCTCCCAAGAATGGGGGGAGGAGGGGAGGTTGCATGTGGCAGCGGCAGCTGACACCTGGTGGCAGGAAACCTGTTCCTCTCCCTGCCTCTCCTGCCTTCCTCCCAACTGCCTCCTCCTCTCTGCTGGCTGTCATTGGGACTGTGTTGCGGTGGCAGCAGTGGGGGGGGCGGTGCAGTGGTGGCAGCAGTGGGGGGAGTTCCTGCTCTTCTCCCTTCCCTCTTCCCCACCACCTCCCCCTCCCTGTCAGTTGTGGTTGGGTTGGTGGAGGAGGGCGGTGTGGTGGCTCCCTCACCCCCTCTGTCCATAATGCTCCGGGCCCTCACAGCTAATCAGCATGTGCCTTCTTGGCGGTGCATGTACATTTGGCCCAAAGCATTATGGACAGGCAGACAGACTAAGGCTTTTATTCTATTAGAATAATAGAATGTTACTATTTAAAAATAAATTTTACTGATTTAAAATTAGCATTTATCATGGCCCTGTTTAATTTACTTCTAAATTAACACCCACTAGGCCACTTCTGTCTCTGTTTAGAAACTACTTACCTCAAGGAGGAGAGAGGGTTCTTTTTTTTTTTTCTTCTTTTTTTTAATCATCTCTCGTGCTTTTTGGAGCAAGGCTGCCTTAAACCATTATTAGCATTATCATTATGGGCATCGTCATTATTAATCAAATGATAATTATTGCAGGCAGGCATAACAATACTGATAGGTACCTGGCAGGTAGACATTGCAAACACTTCCAGTCTTGTGAGGCAGCAAATGCATACAAGGAAATATCTGGCATGTCAGGTGTCATTCTCAGATTTCATATGTGGTTGGTCTGCTTCTCTTCTGTGGCGGTGGTGGGCAGTGTCGGCGGTGGCAGCGTAGCAATTGGAGCTGAAATTAGGAAGGAAGGAATGGTGTGGGGGAGGGGGAATAGACAGGGTCAAGGAAATTTTATTGGAAAACCGGCAAGAAGGGCTTCCTTCCTTGAACTCCTGGGCAGTAATCACCGGCTGCCAGAGAGCCTCCATGCTGTGCAGTGCCCTAGTGAGGAGCGTGTGTGGGGAGAAGCAGCTGGCTTCTGCCCAGTCGGGGTGGGAAATGGGACCCAGCTGCAAGTGCCTTGTTTGGGGTGGGGAACGGGGAGGGGAGAAGGGCAGCTCCCCTCACTGCATGAGCTTCCGGGTGAGTAAGGGGGGGCTGTTTGTCCCCTGGAACTATGTACTGGGCAACAGCGACCTGCCCCTGTGGGCCTTGTTCTGGATGCCAAATCTCATTGCTATGGCACCGATGCTGTGTGTTGCCCTTCCCCTTCCTTCATGACAATCAAATCCACCCACCCTGTTTCCTTGAAAGTTGCAGTAAAGAATGCCCCCCTCCTTCCCCTTACCCTGTCACTTGTTTCTCTTTCTGCATCCAACACCACCACTCCAAGCCCCTATTGGGGTCCAGCCTACTGTCAGGTGTCACTTACCAATGCATACAAGTGCTAGTTGTGAAGGATGCTACAATGTCCTTTCACAACTCCCATGTCAGAAAGCAGCTCTCATCATGCACTCAGCCACTGGACTGCACTGGACTTCAGCCTACACTCAACTCAACCACTGCATTTGCATTCCTGTGCCCCCAGTAGGCTGTATCCTTCTGAATCTAGTATGCTGTCATCTTTCCTCCACCTCAGACATCTCTGATTTGATATGGCATACATGTGCCCCAACCCACAATTTACAGGCCTTGAGTGGGTCAGGCAAAGGTCACCCCCACCCTAGTTTCTGTGGGGAAGTGGGGGGGTGGGAAATCAGTCCAGACATGCTGGTGCTGTCCTGGCAAAGAGCGACAAAACACTTGCAACCTGCTGTTTGCCAGAATTCTGACATCCTGGGCAAACTGTGCCAAAAGACTTCTGTGTTGGGAGCAACTTGTGGTAGGTTTGCAAGCTGCAGCATTCATTGGGGGGGGGGTATGGGAGATGCAATACTTGTGGTACTGCACAACATAGTGGAACCCTAGCAACCCAGTACCCACCAGAATTCTGCTGCTTTTACCTTCCCCTGCCCCCCTGCCAGCCAAAGCCCAGGCAAGAAAAAGTACCCCCAAAAGAGCAATTCCAGAAACCTGAGCAATACCAAATACACCCTGGGCAAACTGCACCAAAAGACTTCTGCATGGGGAACAACTTGTGGTAGTTTCGCAAGCTACAACATTGATGGGGGTATGACAGATGCAATTGTTATAGTACCCCCCCCTTATAGGCTCAGCAGTGCTATACTCACTAGCACCATAACTGAAAGAGACTTGGGGGTCACAATTGATCACAAGATGAATATGAGCCACCAATGTGATGCTGTAACCATCAAAGCAAGTTACATCCTGGCTTGCATCTACTGATACATTTCAAGCAAGACCCAAGATGTCATCCTCCCAGTTTACTTGGCCTTGGTGAGGCTGCAGCTGGAGTACTGCATCCAATTCTGGGCTCCACACTTTAAAAAGGACATGGAGAAGCTTGAGAGAATCCAGAGGAGAGACACACACATGATCAGAGGTCATGAGAGCAGGCCTTATGAGGAGAGGCATGGGATTCTTCAGCTTGGAGAATCGTAGACTCAGGGGCACTTGGTGGTTACTTGCCTAGGTTGTTGGGAGAACCAAAATCCTCCTACAGGTATCTGCTGTATCCAGCTGCTTTTTGTCCACTTTCTATACTCAACTGCAAAGAACACTTTTTGGAGTAAAGAAAAGGTCTCTGTTTACTACACCATTATTATTTATTGAGGTGCTGAAATGCATCTACACGTGGAAAGATTGGGAGGGTATGAAGTCCATATTCAACCCCAATATTCAACTCTAACACCAACACCCCAACATTTCACAGAGCTGTACGCTGCATAAAATGTTGGTGTGCCTCAGGTATTCATGGTGTCACTGGGCAGGGAAGGGGAGAGGAAGAAGCAGCCTCTGTCAAGGGTCCCTATGGAAACTGTTCCAAGCCTGGACAGCTGGGAAATGCAGTCCTAAAACACAGAAAACTAACAACAGTTGGATGAAACCATGGATTCCCCTCTCCCCTCACTGTACTATTACTACACTGTTAAGTTTTGTAATAAGTGTTCATGGCACACATCTGTTTTGGCAACACACTGCCACCACCAACAGTCACAATTGCTAACAGTAATGTGGAGGAGGATGAGGACCCAGAGCGGCACCTGCTCCTCTCACCACATAGAAATGTAAATTTCTGATATGATATATATAGTTTTAAAAATTAATACATACATTTATATTACTTTCTAACATGGGAGGGGATGATGTACACAGTTTGGCATCGGGATCCTCGCTATGAGAACTATAGCCTGCTGGAGACCAGATGGAGCCTAGAGGGGTGTAAGTGTTAGAGTTTTGGGATGACCATGGCTTGACATGGGCGGGGGTAGGGGAAGCTTAGCATGAAGCTCCTGGCAGGGGGTGGAGACTGTGGAGGGAGGAGATTAGTAATACTGGGGTATTACTTACAAGTTTACTGCTGAACATGCACATCCTGCTGTAATTCATTAGGAAAGACAGCACCAGGATAAATTGGTATTTGGCTACCCCTGCTGAAATTTATGGGGAATTGCACATCGGGCTTAATTCATTTGAAAGCCCTGTCCATGCAAACACAAACACACCAAAATAAACTAGTTTAAAATTCATAACCCTCTTCAAAATTAATTATGATTAAATGCTGTGGTGTGTACAAGCACCCCTTGGCAATAAAGACACACTGCTGGCTCATATTCAGCTTATTGTCCACTGTAACCCCCAGGTCCTTTTCTGCAGACTGACCCCTGGGGCCCTCCACTTCATACCAGCTGCCAACTAGACATCAAGCCACTGATTACTACTGTCTGAGACAGATGCTCCAGTTTTCTATCCACCTTATAGTCCATCCAGCCTGTACTTCCTTAGCTTGCCTGCAAGAATGTTGTGGAAGACCTTGCTAAAATCAAGGTACACCACACCCACTGGTTTCCCCACATCCACAGAGCGAGTCAACTCACCAGAGAAGGCAATCAGATGGGTCAGGCATGACTTGCCCCTCGTGAATCCATGCTGACTGTTTCTAACCACCTTTTTTCTCCTCTAAGTGCTTAGAAAGTGCTTAAGATAATGTTTCTATCCTTTATGAATATAAATAAATTAAGTGTTTTGATCCAAGGTCTGCCAACTCTCTTAAGCAATAAGCTCTAAGGAAAGTGAACTGGCACCATTCATCTGGCCCCATTCAAGGGACCTGGACCTCTTCAGCCTCTGCAAGAGAAGTCTGACAGGTGATCTTGTGGCTGCCTACAAATTCATTAGGAAGATGCTCTGTTCACCAGGGCACCTCTTGGGATAACAAGGAACAATGGTCAAACTGACAGACAGCATATTTAGGCTAGATATCAGGAAAAGCTTCATGGTAAGGGTAGCCAAAATTTGGAATGGGCTTCCAATGGAGGTGGTGCTCTCCCCTACCTTGGGGATCTTTAAGAGAAGGCTGGGTAGGTATCTGGCTGGGGTCATCTGACCTCAGCACTCTTTCCTGCCTAGGCAAGGGGTTGGACCCGATTATCTGTTGAGGTCCCTTCTAACCCTAGCATCTATGAATCTCAGCAGGCTACTAACTATGAGCTAAATATGACAGTTTAAGTATCTATGTTTACAAAATTCAGGGAAACTGCAGGCTATTATTCTAAATCTTGATCTAGGATGCCCAAAGGAACAACTGTCTATAAAGCTGCTAAAAACTTGAGCTGGCCCCAACTTCTACTGTGCAATTATGTACAGATATTTGCATGAGACTATAAATAGTGCCATACTGGCTCACATAAATGATCCGTATGAGGGCTGTGCAAAGCTGTAGTCCCTGATTCAATTTGGCAGAGATTTGGCCCACTTTGGTGGCTGAATCTCTGAATCTGAATCAAATTAGGAGACCCTTTAATCTCTCCAAATTGAATTGTAGCCCTCTGAATTGATTCAGAGAGATTTGAAAAGATTTGGATATAGACACAGCTTTAAATTTTTTTTCTACATACCTTAAGGTACCAGGTAGCTTGTGAGTGCTGTGATGGTGGGGTGGATGGAGCATCCCACAGAAGCGTGGGGGGCTCCCCAGCACACTCGGCAGCAGACCCAGAAGTGGACCAGAAGCACTTCTGGTCCACTTTTGGGTCTGCTGGGGAGCATGCAGGGGGGTCCCCGTGCCTCCCTGTCTCAGTGACTGGTGCCTCCTGGGTCTGGAGGGGCATCTGGGATCTCCCCACAGCTGATTACAGAGCTGGGGAGTTATGGGAGGGGGGGCCCACACACTCGGCGGTGGACCCAGAAGTGGACCGGAAGTACTTTTGGTCCACTTCTGGGTTTGCCACCAAGCACGTGTGGGGGCTTCTTGCTCCTGTGGGACACTCCATCCGCCCCAGCATTGCAGCATTCATGAGCTGCACCTAGTACCTCAAGGTATGTAGAAAAAACATTTAAAGTTGTGTCCATGGCCAAATCACTGATTCTCCGAATCAGCATTGAATCTTCAGATTCAGATGCGGCCAAATCAAATCGGGGACAGTGATCCAAATCAACTAACTGAATATGAAGGAGAATACCATGGCACGTCTAGAGTGATCCATCTAGTCACACCCTGCCTAGCATCCACCAGGACATATTAATATTGTGACATATTAAAAACTCCATGTGTGGGACAATATACAATAAACAAGTTTAAATTTGAAAACTGAAGACAGAAGGCAGGCTTCTATTTCCTTTTGTGCATGTAAAGGCAAACTTTCTAGCCACAGAAGTGGTGTTTTGGCAGTTCAGCACAGGCTGTGATTCAATTGCTTCTGCACTGTGGACATGTAAGCATATGCATGTGTAGACTGAGCCTGTGTGGCGTGCTATGCACTGGCCAAGCACACATGTCCCTAGCATAAGTCTGGAAAAAGTTTAAAGAGGAGGGCACTTACCCAGTGTGGCAGGCCTAGCCCTGTGGTGTGGGGGGGAGATTATGTGACCCAGCAGCCAGCCAACCTGCCCTCTCCCCCTTTCTAGCACTTCTGATCTGCCATCCTCCATCTTGTATACTACACCTTGAAGGAATCAATTAAGTGGGAAGCACCTGAAGCCTTTGAAGGGATGGGGGGATTCCTTTGGGTGACTTGGCTTCCCCGTCCATATTTATCCCCTCTTGGCTGGGGCTTGATTTGCTCTAGGTGCTCCTTTCAGCCCTGGGCCCACTCAGTTCTCCAGTAGCAGCAGCACAGTTGGAAATTAGGCTCCATAGTAGGGCTCTGGTCCTCAAGGTTCCCCAGCTTAAAAGAGGTTAAATCCTCCCCACCCCACCTACCCCCAGTTTATGAGCCCTCAACTTCAAGTGGTGAAAACAAGCAGGGCAATTTAAGGTGCCTGCAAAGCAACCTCTACCTCCCCTCCCAGTTGTTTACGGTCCTCTGGGCATCCGCTGCAGAACAGAAATGAAAAATCCCAACTGGAAGTTCTTCTCCTGCTTCAGAGTAATGGACATATTCTTTACTCTGGGGCTTGCTCCACAGGCCTGCTGCCTAAACCACTTGGAAACAAAAAGGAAAAATCACAACAAAACTCACTCCCCCTTCTGTAGCTAGTTGTAGTGTCCATTTGAGCTTTCTCTTCCTCCAACAGGCACTACTCTGTCCTCTCCATGATCAGGGCCCCACTGCCCCTCCAGACTAAAGGTAAGTTTATTTGAGCCCTACCCCTTGCAACCAATCTGGCCTGTTCTCATTAGTCTCATCCCTGCCAGCTGCCTTTTCCCTGGGCCACAAAAACCCTTCTCTTAAAGGGCCCTCACCAGTTCTCCTGGCTTTGCAGCTCTCCTCTAGTCACAGGGTAAGGGAGGCACACCCAGGAATCCAGAGGAAGAAGTTTAGTATTTTAACCTGTGGTGTGGGGGTTAGAAAGCTGTCAGAAAGACAGGCATTTATTTATTAGCTTATATTCTTCCCTCCCCAAAAGAGACTCAGGGCATCTTTCAATAAAGTAATAGATAAGTATGGGCGGTTACTTCACTGTGCATTAGTACTTCTAACAGGAAGTACTAAAGCACAGTGCCATAGCAACATCGCCCTACGATAACATATAGACGTGCCCAAAGAGAAACAGAATTTTGTCATCGGTGATTTTAGTACTGGATGTTTTCTTGAGACACTTTACTGAACAGTAGATTAGTTTGCTGTGCAGTAAAGCATCACCATCTACATGTGTGCACATTTACGGCACAGCAAATAATTCTGCTGTGCAATTAGCTCCTACCTGTAAATACAGGTAGTAAACTAACTGTGCAGTAGACGCTGTGCAGTAGTGCATGTGTAGACACTGACCAGGAGTAAATTTGCTCCTGCTCAGCCCCAATACTAGGGGGCTACAGGGAACAGGGAACTCCCCTGGTTCTGGCACTACTCAGTTCCATGATCCCCACAGGAGCTGGGAAACAAGCAGCACCAGATCTTGGGAGCTCCTTGCTTCTCCACACAGCCTAAGATAGGCTTGGAACTGTCCCACTTCAGGGGCAGATCCCAGAAGACCAAGAACCGTCGCTTCTGAGGCATGTCCCAGCCAGCTCCAGGCTCTGGAAAGATTTCCCTGAGTAGCCCAGAGCTGGCTGAGAACTGTCCCTTCTGGGGCAAGTCCCAGCCAGCTCCAGGCTGCATAAGGATTTCCCCAAGCAGCCTGGGGCTGACTGGGAACCAACCCTTCTGGGGCAGGTCCCAGACAGCTTTGGGCTGTGCAAGTATTTCCAGCTGCAGCCTTGGGCTGGCCAGGAGCTGTTTTGCTAGGGACATGTTTATGTGTTTTGCTTCTGGGGCAGGTCTCAGCCAGCTCTGGGCTAGGCAGGGAAATCCCCATGCGGCCAGGATCTGACTGGTACTTGCCCCAAAAGGGATAGTTCCTGGACAGTTTGGGGAAATCCTCATGCAGTCCAGAACTGCCTGGGACCTGCTCCAGAAGTGGGACAGGCATAGACTCACTCACTGAGAGGAGATTTAATAGCAACCTTCAACTACCTAAAGGGTGTTACAAAGAGGATGGAGCTAGTCTGTTCTCAGGTGACAGATAACAGAAAAAGGATCAGTGGTCCCTAGTTGCAGCAAGGGAAGTTTAGTTTAGATATTAGGAAAAACTCTCATTAAGAAGATAGTAAAGCACTGGAACAGTCTACCCAGAGAGGCTGTGGAATTTCCATCCTGGGATGTTTTTAAGACCCAGCTAGATAAAGCCTTAACTAGACTGATCTAGTTGGGGATGGTCCTTGAGCAGGGGGTTGGACTACATTACCTCCTGAGGCCCCTTCTAACCCTAATTTTCTATGATTCTATAACTCAACTCTGTCTTCAGTAGAAAATGCTCCAAATCAGAAAAGTCAAAACAATGCGCATCCATAATTTCAGAGTGGCCAAATTAAAGTTAGCATAAACAGCAGCATTGTAATGCTGCTCCCAAAGAGAAGATCAAAGAGTTTTAAATGAAACTTTATCTTAATTTCCTGTCTTTGTAGCTACAAACTTCCTTCCATAAAATCCAGTATATGTGTAAGGACTGGGTTGTGGGCCACAAGCTGAGTTATGTCAGGAACCAGATACAGGGACAGAGGGAAATCCAGGGACAGAGACCAAGTCACCAGACATGAGTCAGAAGCCTGTACTGAAGTCAGGATGAGCCATGAGTCAGAGCTGAAATCAGGGTACACCAAGAAACCAGTGCTGAAGTTAGGGTGAAACAAGAATCAGAGACCAAGTTACCAGATCCAGGGTAAATCTCCAAAAAGCCAAATCTAGGATCAAACCTAAGCAGGATCAGGTATACCATATCTATGGAAACTTAGCAGAGCAAATCTTCAGAAGAACCTGACCTGCAGCCTGCTGCTTCAGGTGGAACTAAATGGAGGGGCTGCTCTCCTCAGCAGCCAATCAGGAGGCCCTAACAGTAGCCAGCTGGATCATTGGCTGGGGTAGGGCTGCCAGCCAGAGTCCTAGGTAGGTGAAACATAATTAGCTAAAACATACTTAGAATTTAGCTAGAGCATACTTAGAAATTACAGAATTTTAAAAAAATGATACCTTACTTACCCCAAGTCAAAGACAGCGGTGCTCAGTTGAGCGCACATAGTATTTTTTCAAATAGGCTATTACATAAATTAGTATTATCCCTTTGGAGAGAGAATGCTTATTTAAAAGAACTGGAAAATATTTGAAATACATTCTCTATGCTGGATACATTATATAAATTGCATAATGAAATTAACATGCATTTACTGTATTCCCATTTGTTTACAGAAATGTCGATTTTTCAGTACTCATAGCTGGTATTAAATGTAAATATTGTGGTACTCTGTTCTATGCCTGACTTTCATGTTATGAAGAAACTCTAGTTTTATACTGTTTTCAATAGAAATCTGAAAAAAGTCAGTGCTTTTTATTCAACCAAGTAACCAACCACTAGACTTATGACCTAGATACTTTGTTCTGGATGGACCCAAACCCCTCAGACTGACCATGACCTGTCCATTCGATAATAGGCAAATTTTATTGATACGCAGTGAAACCCCTCAGACTGACCATGACCTGTCCATTCGATAATAGGCAAATTTTATTGATACGCAGTGAAACCCCTCAGACTGACCATGACCTGTCCATTCGATAATAGGCAAATTTTATTGATACGCAGTGATAGTAGATAAGAATAATGAAAACAATTCTATATCTACCAGTCCTAGATCTGTCACAGGGTAATAGTATGTATGGCCAGTACATGAGCTTCACCATGAGGTTCATTCTTGAACATCACGTCAGCAGCCTGGCAGTCAAAGGCCAAGGCCCACTCCCCCCAGTGGGGTGGATGAGATTGTCTGGTGGTATGCCCTCTGTCCATGGTGGCCTCAGGTTTGCCTCTTGGGACTCTTTGCTGCTTTGAACTCATCCTTTTGTATTCTCTCTCCCCTTCTGACTACTCTTCATCTCCAGGCATAGTTGATTAGTCTGCCTGTGGTTGTCATACTATTGAAGTTCTGTCCTGTCAGCATATTTCTTTGTTTTACAAACCCATCACATGCACATATCATTACTTAGTTATTTCCCAGGCCTCCTAATTTGGTCTGCCACCAAAACCAGTAACCCCAAGGGCTGTGCACTTGGGCACTATGACCTGGTGCCAATGTTGCAGAGTCCATTATTTCTGTTATGAAACAGTATGGAACATGTCTTCAGTTTCATATCCTGTCTCTCTGCTTGCCTGTGTCAGACACAGTGGGCCTTGAAGGAAACTTTGTCACAAATAGTCTTAGAAATCAATTAATCCTTGCCATTCCTCTGGACCATTGTTCTAATACAATAAAATTATACCTCTTTACCTACAAGCCATCCCCTAAAGCAAGCCTCTAAATATCATGTTCTAGCTATCAGTAACTTCCCAAGGTAAAAAAAATAAATAACCCTGTCCTGTAACACATAGACACAAAAAGCAAATTCATCTATTTGAGAAAACTGAGATTCTAAACACTATTTGCTACTTACCACCCATTCCTTTTTAAACAGTTTACCCTCCTCACCCTATAGATTCAACAGCTATATACAGAATACCTGAGCAGTGTCAAATGCCAAATAGGCTCAGTGAAATACTTTTTAACAGGTCTAGCTGCCCCCCCACATCAGTAAAAAATATTCTGAAAAAACCTATGGTGGAAAATATTAAAATACTGTATTTGCTTTTAGGAAATAAGTTAGTTTGAGGAATGGCTCACAGGCTATAAAGTTGACCTCAATCCCTCCTCAGTTTTCTTCTTGTTTTTTGGAAAGGCAACAGGCCAAGATAAAAATGGGTAACTGTGTAAAAGAAGTCTTGCAATAGTTTACAGTTGAACCCGTAAATCTGCAGCCTCTATTTTCAAATTAATCTCACCATGCCAGACGTAGAAGAAGGAAATACAACCAAAGGGCACAGCAACTACCTTCATATAACAAATAAGACAAGTATGTAACTTTTTAAAAGGCGCTTAAATTACATCTTCCAAACTGACTTAGACCCTGAGGGCCAGATCCTGTTTCACCTTTTAGGTGTCCAAGTGAACTTAGGCACCTAAATGCAATTCTAGTCCAATGTGTTCAAGTACCTGAAAATCCATGAATGCATCTACATTTGAGATGTACTATCGTATTATTCTTAAGATCAGGTGCATCTACACAGGCACTTTAATACACAGTAGTCTATTTTACTGCTCATTAAAGCAGCACGTACAAACCATACTATTATGCTAATGTGCAGTAAAATAGGATGCTGCACATGAAACATCACCTAAAAAGCTGTGCTTGCACCACTGTGCATTAAGTAGGGCAGCTTAATGTTTATTAATTTAGTACCTCACTCTGGAGGGCACTTTTACATGTGGTCTGAGGATGGGCTTGGTGGTGCTTTAATTAGAGCAGCAGCTCTGAGAGCCACTCTAATTAAAACACTTACACATCTCCTGTATCAGCATCCCCACCCTTAAAAATGGTGGTGGGGGAACATGAATTAAAGCTCATTTGAGGAGCTTTAGTTCAAGCACCTCCACTGCCATTTTTAAGTGAGGGGATGCAGATATACAAGATGCTGGAGGCTGCTGGAGCATGGCAACAACCATGCTCCAGCAGCCTCGATTAGTCAAGCTTGTTCTGACACTCTGGAATTCCAGTGCATTGGAGCAGCCTCTGTGCTCATGTAGGCTCCCAAAGGTACTACATTTAATGCACATTAGAAAAAGTGCATCAATGAATGTGTAGACTCACCCACTGAGTCACAAAAAACAGTGAAGAAGAGGACCAGCAACCTTTTGTATGGAAAGATCTTTAGAAGATTAAGCAGAATAAAGTAGAATCACACTTAGGGACGTAAGATCACTTAAGGGCTTAGCAGGTGGAATAGAAACTGGCTGTTAGTATAATATTTGAAAAAAAACCCTTTGAAAATTTAAGAACAAAGTCCAATTGTCATAATTGGGTTGCTCATGCAGTAGCCAAACTTAAATGAAAAGTAATGGGATCTGAACGCCTAAGTATTCTGGTAGCTTTTTAAAATGGGGTTTAGACTCCTAAATCACATAGGGTAATTTTTTTAAATGAAAACATCCGTTAATATTTTATTTTAAATGCTGTACCATTATAAACACAGCTCATCAATAACCTATGTTTCAAGAAAGTCAGACAAATTGTAATCCAAAGCTGTCAGAATCTCTTCTGAGACTTGCCTGGGATCAGACAAGTCATCCAGGTGTGGGTTGGCATGGATTTCTTTTCTTCTTAAATGTGTGGCCACAGCTGCCAAGTATTTTATGAATACTGTGATATGGAGAATCCCCATATTTGTAACAGTTGGGCTTAATGTAGGTATGTCCTGTGAGCTGGATAAATAGCTATACAGAAGTGTGCATTCCTACAAATTAAGACCCACAAGCAAATCTTATACTTGTGGAGATGCAATGGTGGAAGCAAGGGTATTACCATAATGAATTTTTCATGCCATGTATTTATTGAGTCCCTTTCAGTACTGGAAAGGACCTTGATATAATCCTCATCTTTGGAACGAAAATATAATGGGAGTACAAGCCTCTTTTTGTCTTTTCTGGTGGATCTTTTCTATGGCTCTTTGAGAAACAATGATGTCAAATGTACTAATGTTCCTTAGGAATGGGATGCATTGTAAAGGAAGAAGAAAGCTGAGATCCTGATGCAATGACATCCTTTTTCTGAACTGGGGCTGAGGTCAGTTGAGCTTTGGTATGTCACTCATGAATAAATTCTCAGGAAACATATGATGGCTTTTATGTCATAACAAGTGCATATCATTAATGTCAGCCTGTCCACCAAACAGTGTTGTGCCATCAAAAAGTAAATCCTTGCATTGTAGACTATGCCTCCTTCAGAATACTCAATGCCTAAAGGCATGATGCCCATGCACTGACATGGTAGATGGACACAGCTTTGGAGGTGCCATTGCCACCTGTAAAGCCACTCCTAACTATCTCTCTTGGATTAAGGCCTATCCAAAAGGGGAAAAGGTCATTATCACCTTTCATTCCTGGGAAGAATTCAAGAATCAGGTAGATTATAATGTGCCATAAAACCAGTATCAGTTTGAAGTCCTTGGTTATTAGTGTCCAATCAGTTTATTAATTTTTGTTCTCAAATTAACCTTTTAAAGGTGCTAGGTGGATTTTCCTTAATCAGTCATGAGGCCCCTTGAGCTGACAGTGAGGTCAGAGAGGGATTGGTTGCTCTGTCAGAAATGTACTTCTAATGGTGATCCTGAAGATTCATGAATATTGCTTCTTAACAACAGGTTTAACAATTTATTTGCAGATGGCGACAGAAATGGTAGCTTTTTGTTGAAGCAAATTGTACCTGTTAAACTACAATCAGATTATTATCTCACCACTGAATCATAAGTAAGATTATATAGATCCTTACTGAGAAATGGAAAGGTTTCCAGCCTCGATTTTCTTCTAGAAATCTTCAAGGACTTTGTTGACCAGTGGTGCCCAGTTCTGACCAAAAAAATTAATATAATCATTTTAGAGGGCATTTATCCAAAGCATTGAAATAAAAATACAATAGACCCAATTTTTAGAAATGGTGATAAGAGATTCTGCATCCTGCTGACCCATTAGCCTTACGTGTACTCCTGCCAAAATACTTGAGAGATACTTACTACTTCATCTTCAGATGTGGATCTGCATGATTGCATTACATAACATCTAAATATGTAAACAGCAAATTATGTGCATGTAGCCTTCACAAATCTCAAGGGAGTCTTTTATTAACATTTTGAAAGAAACTGGCAATAACATCAATAGACTAGTCCATGGGTGCTCAACCACTGGCCCATGGGCCAAATGCAACCTGCAGAGACATGGTATGTGGCCCACAGGGCACCTCATTGGTTGGGAGATTTGGTGGCACTGGAATGGTGGTTATTAATAAGGCCAATCTCCCCGCAACCAAATTCTCAAGCCTCAAGCTCTGCACATTAGGTTGGGGCTGGGCCACCCCCCCTGCAGCTGGATGGGGCTGAAGCATTTCCCCTTTACCTCCCACCCCCTGCAGCTGGATGGGGATGGGTCATGCCCTTCCTCCCCAGTGGTCAGATGTGGCTGGACCATACTGTCTTCCCCCTGTAGCTGGATCAGGCCATGGATGGAAAGCAATGAGGAGGTTTCTGTCCCATTGGTAACAAAGGTCCAGACTAGCACCCAGGACCTGCTTCCTACTAGATGGTCAACCATCTTCAGAAAAGCCAACTTTGACAAGCTCAGAAGGCTTGTCAGTGAGGCCCTAAGGAACCACGACCCCAGGGAGAGTGGGGTTCAAGAAGAGTGGTTGCTCCACAAGGGAGCAATCCCAAGTGCACAAGCTAATTTTTTCTAACTTGGAGGAAAGGCAGCAAGAGGACACAGCAGCCCCCCTGGGATCTCCAGGGATCTGGCAGACCTCCTGAAGCTAAAAAGAAAGGCCTACAAAGGATGGAGGATGTGATTCACCTCCAAGGAGGATTATTCTGCACTGGTCTGGTCCTGCAGGGAGGAAACTAGGAAAGCCAAGGCTGCAACTGAACTCCAACTAGCTCTGAGCATCAAGGACAATAAAAAGTCCTTTTTCAGATATGTGGGGAGCTGGAGGAAAAGGAAGGGTAATATTGGACCCCTGCTGAACCAGATAGGGCAACTGACAATTGATGCCAAGGAAAAAGTCTACCTATTAAACAGGTACTTTATGTCGGTCTTTCATCAGTCCCATGGGACGACCATGCCCTCTACGGGACAGGGAGGTCCGGGTGAGGGAGATCCCCTGCCCTCCATTAATGCTGACCTCATGAAGAAACATCTTGAGAAGCTGGATGACTTCAAGTCAGCCATCCCCGACAATCTACACAGCTAGATAAAGAAGCAGCTATCATTTAGTGCATAAAGTGAAACAGGATACTGATGTAGGTGAGGATGCACATTTATACCATAGTGGAGTTCACGTGCTATATGGAGAAGTCAGTCTGGACAACAGTACAGGCAACCCCCGCTTAGCACTTAGCGCTCTGAAAAACTAAGCATTAAGCAAATCAAGCGTTAAACGAAATGAAGTTTCTGACGACCCAAGATGGTGACTGAAAGTATTTTTAATGACCCAAGATGGTGACTGTGAGCCTTATAACAAAACTCACTGAGTGCCAAGTGGAATCAGGTATCAATTTAAAATGAGTGTTACAGTGAAATAGCACTAAGTGAAACAGCTATCAATAGCTATCACTGAAAATAAGATTTCCTTTCTACAGTTTGAATCCTCTGAAGGTATCTTCACCATATCTGCACACTTAAGGGATCCATTTTAGCCAGTTGTAACCCACAGGAACCACTGTAGTTTCATAGTTAATTAGACTGAAAACATGCAGGTGCAAATATACCCATTTTTGAAGCCCTCAGAAATGGTTTATTTCTGTCACAAAAGTCAGGAAAAAAGATATGAACTAAAGAGAAGACAAACATTATTTAACAATTCTATGCTAAAGAATAGGTTATATTTTGAATACTCAGGGGATCTTAAAGAACTTTATATGAGTTAGTGACCAAATACATAACAAATATTAAGAAAAAAAGCAGTTGTTATAAGTGAGGGAGAAGTATCGGATCAGGAGACTCTCCAGGGAACCAACCCCTGAACCAAACCCTCTATTCTCATACTTACCTTGGAGGAAGAAAGGAACGGCTGGCAGCCTCTCATCCGGGGTGTGTGCTGGCTCCAAATGGGGTCATGCAGCATTGGAAGGGAGACTTCCAGCTCCAGCAAAGGAGAGGTGTGCAACATGGAGAGGAGCAATCTTTCCTGTGAGCCAGGTAGACAGAGCCAGATGCTAAGGGGCAGGGCACACCCAGGAATCCCCAGCTCAGAGCTGGGGAGAGAGAGCAGGATGCTGAGGGGTGGGGCATGCCTGGGGATCCCCAGCCTGGAGCCAGGAAGGGAAAGATGGATGCCGAGAGGCAGGGCATGCTGAGAGAGCCCCAGCTCGGAGCCAGCGAGAGGGAGCAAGGTGCCAAGGGGCGGGGCATGCTTGGAAAGCCCCAGCTCAGAGCTGGTGAGAGAGAGAGGGATGCCCAGGGGTGGGACACACCCAAAAATCTGAAGCTGGGAGATGGAGGAGGGGAGCTGGAAGAGGGGGGGCAAGGTAGGCACAGAGAAGTCCAGCTGAGGAAAAGAGAGAGCCAGACAAGGAGAGGGACAGTAAGCCCAAAGATACCCCGCTGGGAGCCCAAAGGAGAAAGCAGCATGTGGACGGGTGTGGCAGACCTGAAAAGTCTTGAGAAGGCTGTGTAGTCAACAGTCTCCCGGTGGAGAAGAAAGAAGTGCAAAAAGGCAAAGCAACATTAAAATAGAGAACAAGGGATTGAGAAGTTTTGTTGAAGCTGTAGAAAAGGCCAGGAACTGTTTATTTTTATTTAAGTTTTTCTTGAACTCAGAGTTTTACCCTGAAGGGATTCTCAGGGTTCAGGTGGCATAAGGAAGGGGTGCAGGGGATGGTGGAGCCCAGTAGTTCTAAATTGGGCAGCTGCATGTTGCCGTTCTGTGCCTTTGAGAGCATAATTCTTCTGCTAGTGGAACGTCCTCTCAGGAATAATAAAAATAATTACTGAACATCCAAGTCATGGCAGGAGAGATATTTTCAACTGGGAGGGGCTAAAAAGGAGGTAATTTATGACCTTTTTTCCCCTATAAAGCAGAAGAGGAAGATGTCATCACATAAGAGTCATAAGCCGTATAGCATCTAGAGTTGACATTATATAACATTAGAAAAGAGAAGACAAAAACGTTGGGGGTTTTTGTTTGTTTGTTTTTTGAGGAGATTTTTATGTGAAAAAAGTTCTCTCCACACATAATCCAATATTAGTAATTTTTATGTGCCATGTTCTAGCATAACTAATTTAAAACTACCCTTTATCCATAAATAGGACTTACAGCTTTTGCTACCATAAAGGGCATGCCCTGTTTTTGGTCCAGAGAATCTATGCAATTGTTTTAAATGAAAAAATCAGAATGTACTATTAACAGGACTAAATAAAATCCTGATTGAGAGTTAATTGTTTCTTTCCTAACCTATAATCAAGTGACACAGGATTCCTTAGAAATGTCTGTACCTTAAATAAGGAAAAAAAATGGTTGTAGCACTGAGAATACTCCTAAATATCCAATTAATGTTACATTTCTCACTAAATGCAGAAAATGGATTTTAATTTTATCTGTTTAAATAAAAGTTGGCTTTCTTCTGCACTTGATTAATGAAGAAGATAATATTCTAAAGGATATGTGCCAACATTTAAAGAAATTTAAACAGTATGATAAAGTTAATTAAATCATTTTTACATCTTTTGAAACGTAAAAAGCATATACCTTGGGGGGAAAATTGTGATTAATCCTTCTGAAGAAACTGAATGAAAGGAAGAATTTTTAACCAAAATACTTAATTGCTATAAGACCATAAAGTGCAATGGATGGTCATTCTTTGCTTCAATGGGTTTGTTTTGTACAAGATCAATGAATACACAGGTATTCTGTCGCCTTCTTAGAACAATATTTCAAATTAAGCTTCTAAAACAGTCTCATAAAATTTTAGGCACACCCATTTTCACATAGGAAAACGACCTATAATTTGGCATATTTGAAAATCTCTTTCATTAAGGTATCGTTAGTGTATAAATAGGTTGGGGGGCACACACAAACATTTGGTGAACATCTCAAGTTCTGGGGTTTTTAGACTGGTTAAGATCTTAATTGCAAAGTTCACTCAAAGTTACTTGGCTGTTGCCCTACACCCTCTTCAGTCCACGCACAAAACCATCTCTTCAAAGTTTAGACATGCTTTAAATTCAGGTTAGCTGATCTAGCTAGGAATACAGATTAAAGCCTGGACATTACTTTCACTTGGGCTGGCAACTTGTCCATTTTACAATGAGGCTGTAGGCTAAAGCACTCCAGTTCGGACATGATCTTCACCATAATTCTCAAAGGAAATATATGTTCACCCAACAGCTCACTGGGAAAGAATCATAGAGCAGTTCAACTGAGGAAGGGCACAGTAATTTGGTATGGCTTTGTAGAGTGGCTACCAAAGCCTGGGCTAGGTTAATCCAGGTCCTTCTTACAAATTAAATCTGTATTAAAGACATACTCTAAGGCATGGGTAGTGGTGATTAGCATTAAATTCCATTCATAAACTACAAGTATTTTTTGAGTTGCATAGAAAACAATTATTTGGACCAAACGGCACTCAGAAATAAACAATTCCTTTACAAAGTGAATGCCAAAAACATCCTATAGGATAATAGGAAAATTACTACCTCAATAAATCTCTTCTAACTCTGAGAGGGGGAGGAAGTAGAGGACAGGGCTTGGATTGAGAGAGGTTGTGCTAGATGATCAACCATCAAAGAAAAGTACTAAATTACTGTTTTGTTGTATAGAGTTTGAGTTTTCATTTTTAAGTGGATGGGCAAGCTTCTGATACCCAAGCTCAGGCTGGGCATATCTATATGAGACACTTTACTGTGCAGCAAACTAATCTACTGCACAGTAAAGTGTCACTGTCTACATATGTGTGGCAGTAAATTAGTCTGCAGTAAAACAGTTTATTGCACAGTTAGCAAGTAACTGTGAATACAGGTAAAGCACTCACATAGGTGCTGATTGGAAGCAAATTTGCTGCAGGTCAGCCATACCAGCAGGAGGTCACAGGGGATGAAAGAGTTCTCTGTCCCCGGTCCTAGGACTGCACAACTGCTTGCTCCCCACAGGAGCTGGGAGCTGATCTGTGCCAGGACTGGGGAGCTCTTTGCTTTCCTGCTAAGCCAGAGGTTCACCAACAACAGGTGTCCTGCTTCTGGGGCAATTGCCAGGGAGCCCAATGCCAGGCAGGGATTCCTCAACCACCAGGGGCTAGCCAGGGCTTGTCCCACTCCTTGAGCAGCTGCCAATGAGCCTCTGGCTGAGTGGGGCTTCCCTGTCCAGCTGGAGGCTCAACAACACCTGCCCCAGAAGTGGGACAACTCCTAGTGAGCTCCCAGCTGGGAAGAGAAGCCCCACCTGGGTAACGGGGCTTGCTGGCAGCGGTGTGTCCTAATATGCATAGGGCCAGCAGAGCTCTGTTGGCTGCAACAACAGCTGTATCCAGGACCCATCTCGATGTGCGCAGGGTCAGGAAACAGATGCCGCTGCAGCCAGAAAAGCTCTCCTGGCCCTGGGCAAATCAGGACCAGCCCTATGCCCCCATCCAGCCCCTGGCCTTACACCTAAGGGGAGCCTGGGGTTCCCTCTGGTTGCTGCAGAGAGGCAGAGCCCCTGTACTGGGCTGCTCCTCTTGGAAGCAGATTTGCTCCCAACAGGGTGCATGCATAGAAGCACTCCTGGGGAAGACTTACTGTGTAGTATCACTACAGTATTTTACTACTTCAGAATATCACATTAATAGCATGCGTAGATGCACCCTCTGACCTGTACTTTATCCCTCCAGGGATTACTTGTAGAATAGTGAGAGAAAAGATAGATGACAAATGCTAGAGTACCTACATTTGCTGTAGACTGGACACATCTGTTTGCTAGTATAAACAAATTC
The DNA here is from genome assembly GCF_052110815.1 of Crocodylus siamensis. NCBI lineage: Eukaryota > Metazoa > Chordata > Crocodylia > Crocodylidae > Crocodylus > Crocodylus siamensis. The sequence continues at coordinate 194,382,035 of NC_143396.1, forward strand.
AGGTACTAGAAAATAGCATTTTAAACTAATGCACTGAAGCACATGTGTAGACACTGACTAGGAACAAATTGCTCCCAGTCAGCCCAGGCAGCAAGGGTCCATAACTGCTGTCTGGCTAAGCCCCAAGCTGGAGGGGGTGGGGGAAGCAGTCCCTGGTTCCAGGGGCAGATCCAAACTGCATGGAGCTTGGGGTTAGCCCCAAGTTCCCAGGGGGTGGGGCGGAGCTGTCATGGCAGCTCCCAGCTCAGAGCTAAGCTCCGCATGGCTGGGAACTGCCTCAGACAGCTGGGAGATGCTGAAACAGAACTGCCTGCTTTCTTCCCCCTCCTTCACACCAGAGCTCAAGGCTAACCACAAACTCTGCATGGCTCAGGCTGCCCCCAGAGATCTGGGAGCTGCTGTGACAGCTTACTGCTACCCCCTGGAGCTTGGGGCCAATGCCAAGCTCCACACAGCTGGGGCATGCCCCCAGACAGCTGGGAGCTGGCAAAACAGCTCCTCCCCCCCTGCCCCAGAGCTTGGGGCTAACCCCAAACTCTACATGGCTTGGAGCTGCCCCCAGAGCTGCAGACAGCTCCCCACACTCACCAGAGCCCAGGCCTAACCTCATGTGCTAGCCTGGGTGTGTCTGAAGCTCCCCCTGGCTGCTGCAGGGGGGCAGAGCAGAGCAGGAATAACCCTGGACTAGGCTCATTTTGCTCCCAGCCTAGGCACATGTGTAGGCAGTTTTATGCACTTGAATTTATTGTGCAGTTAATTCAGGTGCATTAATTACACTTGTAGATATGTCCATTGTGTGCTAAATATAGACAGACAAGCTTACAAAAAAAAGCATAGGCCAACCATAGCTCAAAATCAGTTATGTAAAAAAAAGTATCCCCCTGAAGAGTAAATGTCAAGCAGTAAGACCACCTTCAAAAGCAAAAACATTAAGGAAGTACAACAATTCACCTACTTGAGAAGTATTATATTAGGTCACAGAATCTTAAGGAGGAAAGATATCAAAGAAAGAAAAGAAAGACTTTCACATAATTCACTAAAATCACCAGCATAGAAATCAAAGCTACACAGCACTGGAACAAAACTAAGAATGACTGCTGCAAATAGTATTTGAATGCTAATATGGCAACTAGAAATGGAGACCAAGGCATTAAGGATAGCAAAGACTCAGGTAATAACTGCTGAAGAGATGAGAGAAACTGCCAGCAAGCAACTAAACTCCACCACACTCAGAAGCAAGCTATAGGCAGATTTGGACATGTATTTCAAATACCATTATGTAATTAAGCTGTGTATCAACTGATGCAAGGAAATGAGGGTACCAACAAGAAATTCTAAGAAATCTTAGCATACAGAGAGAAGACCACACAGAACACATGGAAGCAGCAGAAAATGACAGAAAGGACTGAAAAAGAATTTTTTGACCTCAACGTTGGCAAAGGAATGGAGGAAACTTTCAGGGACTTGAAAGCAACTATATGTCTGTGAGCATCAGCAAGATCCAGAAGAGATATGGAGTCAATTTCTTCTAAAAGAGGCACATTGGCTTCTAGAGGTGCTTGTACATGCCACAGCATTTAATCCTTGTTAACTTAATGAGCATTAAAAATTTTAAACTGTTTTTTTTTTTGGCACATTGGGTTTGTGTTTACACGCACTGGGCTTTCGAATTAAGTCCTGTGTGCAATTCCTTGCAAATTCCAGCAGGGGGAGCCAAATACCAATCTACACTGGTTATGTCTTTCCTAATGAATTACAACAGGAGGCACCTGTTCACCAGTAAACCAGCCTCCACAGTCCCCACTCCCCACCCCACACTGGGAGCCTCACACTAAGCCCCACCCCAAGCTGTGGTCACCCCAAAACCCTGTCACTTGCACCCCACTTGGCTCTGTCCAGTCTCCAGTAGATGACCCCATGGCAATCCCAATGCCAAATTGTGTGCATCATCCCTTCCCCTCCCCCATGTTAGGAAGTAATGTAAATGTATATATGATTTTTTTTTAACTGTATATATCAGAAATATACGGGGTGAGATTAGTGAGTGCCCCCCAAGTGATTGGCAATTTAGGCCATTGGTGGTGGTGGTGAGGTGGACTGGTGAGTGGGTGGTTGGTGTTGTGTTGCCAAAGCGGATGTGTGCCATAAATGCGTATTATAAAATTAATGGTAGAGTAATAGTACCGGGGAGGCACAGGGGCATGGGGTGCCAAATCCAGCAGCTGTTAGTTTTAAGACTACATTTCCCAGCATTCCCTAGCTGTCCAGGCTTGGAACAGTTTCCATGTGGACCCCTCACAGGGGCTGCTTCCCCCGCTCCCCTTTTCTGCCCACGTGACACTGTGAATATCTGCGGCCTTGTGTGTGTGTTTGTTTAGTGCAGCATACGTCTTTGTGAAATGTTGTTGAAATGGTGGGGTGGGTATTGGTGGGGTTGGGGTTGAATATTGACTTCACTCCCCCAACCCCATAATCTTTCTATGTATAGTGGTTCAGTAAAACAGAGACCATTTCTTTACTCCAAAAAGCATTCTTTGCAGTTTTATATGGAATTTGGGAGTAAAGCAGGTGGATACAGCAAAAACCTGTAGGAGGTCCTATCTTGAATATTTCTTTTACTGACTCCAACAAGTGTACCCAGTTCCAGGTGTCTTAGCCTTCCACTTTCTTGAGATACCAGTAAGTAACCTCTCTGTCTTTGCATCGTGGCCTTGCTGACTTCCGCTGCAGGGGGATCTAGTCTCTTCTGGCAAAGAGATGTGCCCCAGAAAGCATTTTTCAAAAAGAAAGCATAGGTTAGGGCAGCATAACAGCTCTTACTAAACAAGTGTGACCTGACCAGAGCCATCAGAGATAAGAGACTGCTAGATTCTGTTTACATTTTCTGATATATGTTAAAAAATAATTTAAAGGAAATTAGTCTCAGAATTCTTTGGTAACATAAGTCACAGACTGTTGCACTGAATTAGCATGTTTGACTACATTAATTAGAACAGTTTCTGTGGCCAGATCAGGTAAAAACTGTCACTTCTGTCTGTGCCCTAAGAGATTGTGAAAATCCTGATAAATTTGTGGAAAGGAACAAGATTGGAAAAAGTTTCCTTATTTTTTTCAGAATTATATTGGACTGCAAAAGTGTGTTGTTTCTAAGTAGGTCACATCTAAATGAAAAGCAAATAATAAAGAAGGTAGAAAAATCTAAAATAAACCAAAGTTCTAGGAGTTAAGTACACATGCAAACTCCTCAAAAAGACTTCTAAAAAAGTGTCCTGAACAATTCTTAACTCTTTTTCTACTGCTGAAAAACTATACAGTGATCTATTTGCTGGACTGTTGAAACTTGCTCTGTAATTGGTGCCAGAAACAGAAACAGTGTAATGACATTGAATGGGTAATTAGTATCTATTAAAGCAGTATACAAACTAGGGCGTTGTCAAGGTACTAGCATCTGGTTAAACCACCTGGAGGGATTTGGCTTCTTAACAAAGCAAAGATGGTGGTGCCTCAGTAAAATTTTTTTTATAAATCACTCAGTCTATCAAAGCACATAGCAACCCCTGAGTTTCGTGTTATATCCTATAACATAAAAATATGCAGCAGAAGAACACTCCTACAGTTTTTCTACTTTTTAAAGGGGAAAAAATCATTGTAAGTTGAGTTCCTTTATAGGAGAACAAAGCAAATGTCCCATTGTTCTTTACTCAGAGCACAGGAACAGAGGAGGAAACCAAATTCATAGATTTCATAGACATTAGGGCTGGAAGGGACCTCGGGAGATCATCCAGTCCAGCCCCCTGCCCAAAGGGCAGGAAGTCAGCTGGGGTCATAGGATCCCAGCAAGATAAGCATCCAATTTACTCTTGAAGGTATTCAATGTAGGTGCTTGAACCACCTCCGATGCCAGGCTGTTCCAGACCTTGGGGACTCGGACAGTAAAGAAATTCTTCCTTATGTCCAGCCTGAAACGGTCTTGCAGGAGTTTGTGACCGTTCGACCTCGTCATCCCTTGGGGCGCTCTGGTAAACAAACGTTCCCCCAGATCCTGGTGGTCACCCCTGATAAACTTATAAGTGGCCAACAGATCACCCCTGAGCCTACGCTTTTCCTGGCTAAAGAGTCCCATGGCTCTCAGCCTATCATCGTAAGATCTGTTTTCCTGACCTCTGATCATGCGTGTGGCTCTCCTCTGGACTCTCTCAAGCTTCTCCACATCCTTTTTGAATTGTGGAGCCCAAAACTGGACACAGTACTCCAGCTGCGGCCTCACCAAGGCCAAGTACAAGGGGAGAATGACGTCCCGGGATTTGCTCGAGAAGCATCTATGGATGCAAGCCAGTGTTTTGGTCGCTTTACTAGCCGCAGCATCGCATTGGAGGCTCATGTTCATCTTGTGGTCAATGATGACCCCCAAGTCTCTTTCTTCTGTAGTGCTAACCAACGTAGCACTGCCGAGCCTATAAGGCAGGTTTTTCCTCCCAAGGTAGAGAACCTTGCATTTTTCGGTGTTAAACACCATCAAGTTCTCATCCGCCCATTTGCTGAGCTTGTCCAGGTCAGCCTGGATCACCCGCCTATCTTCTGGCATGGATGCTTTGCCCCAAAGTTTGGTGTCATCAGCGAACCTGGCCAGTCCACTCCTGACTCCAATGTCCACATCATTAATGAAGATGTTGAACAGGATGGGTCCCAGGACCAAGCCTTGAGGTACCCCACTGGTCACAGGGTACCACGATGAGTGACTGCCATCGATGGGTGACTGCCCTCTGAGTCCGACCACGGAGCCAGTTTCCCAGCCAGTGGATCGTGGTGGAGCCAAGGCCACAACTGGCCAGTTTGGCCAACAGGTGATTGTGGGATACCAGATCAAAGGCTTTTTTGAAGTCAAGATATATGACATCAATCTCTTCTCCCTTGTCCAGGTGATAGGTCACCTGGTCATAGAAGGAAATGAGATTGGTCAAACAAGACCTACCCGCAACAAACCCGTGCTGGCTATCCCAAATTAAAGAATATCTCCCTTTGGTCTCTTGAAACTTCAGGAGACAATGGATCACTGAATAATTGCAATGCTCATCCATATTCCCTTAAGTGCAAAAACCTTGTTTCTTCTGGAAGCAGCAGCAACTTCTCTGAACACATCCTTACTTCACTTCTGAGCTGCAGCAGATTCCTCTTCCTAAAGAAAGTGCTAGTGGCAATGTTTTGCTCCTCCCCTACCAAAGCAGCTGAAGGAGAGGTAGCAAACTCTTGTGAATATTACGCTTAACATCAGAGACCTAACTGTGCAGTTTTGTGCCCTGGGTAGTAGTGGCACATGGTGCAGGGGCAGTGGCTGGCACAAAGACTAGGGGCAGAAATGATATATAAACTGGTAAAAGTGATCAGAAACTAGTTCAAATACATAACACAACAGAAGTTCAGTGCACATAAACCACTTTCAAAATGGCCAAAACCAGTTTAAGGTAAATCTGGATGAATGTAGTATTAGATTTAACTGATTTAGGCTAAATCAGTTTATTAAACTTCTGTCCCAGATCCCCTTCAGATTCAAGTTAACTCACAGTCCCACAACATCCCAGGATGTTTTGTAACTCTCCTCCAAAGCCCTCAATGCAGATTGGGTGGGCTAGCCTTGGCCCAAGCTGTCTGCTCCAGCTGAACAGGGAGATGTGCTCTAGAGCCCCTGGTTTCTGGCTTGAGCTACTGCAGGCATGTGGCTGCATTTCTGGAATCAAAAGCGAATGTCTGTTCACTTGCTTATCGGTTCAATCAACACAGGTTAGACGGCAAGAGGTCACTGCTGTTGGGAGAGGTGTCACTTCCTTTGTTTTGCTGTCCATACGCATCAAGCAGGGACTTATAAAAAACAGTTTACAGCAGCATAAAACAAAAAGGAGTGGAGGGGGTTAACCTTCTCTGGTACCTCCTCCTGCAGGACTCTGTTTCTGCCAGCCACTGTCCCTACACCATGTGTTGTCACTAGGCATATGCCTCAAACGCTATTGCTGCTGCTCTGGCCTTCCCACTTCTGAACCTGAAGCCAGAACTGCTACATGGAAGGTGCAAGATGAGCAGAACAGAGTCGGGGTAGAGAACAGGAGGCTGAAGTTGAAGCACCCACACCCCCAACTCCATTCCAGCACCCTCCCTTAGGCAGCATGCCAGGCTTATGTCCCACTCATCCACCTGTTGTAATGTTATTGCTTAACATCTATCTAGTAGGTCATTATTTCTTTGTTCCAAGAAGATTAGTGCAGGCATTCATAATAAAGTAAAGCTTCGCTATTAGCAAAGTCCTGTACAAGATATGAAGAGTTCTCCCAGGGTTCCTCTTTCCTTGAGAATGTTACTGTTCAGATTTAGTTAGTGAACAAGATGTGGATCATACAGTAAGCCAGACCACATTGTGTTCATCACTGTGTCAACCAACTGTGAATAGAATTGTTAGTTCTCTAAATCATCCTTCCCTCCAAACATATCTGAAAAAGAAAAAGCAATTGTGTTGAGCAATGGGGGCTTGACTCACAAATGCATTATTCCACTTTTATACCAGTGTAACTCCAATGTTACATAAATCTAAAGTTTAAATATTTGGGTTACTCAGGCCCTCAAAGTTTTAAACAAGCCCTTACCAGAATACTAAATAAAAAGAAAAAGCTAATGGAATATACCTTTGATCCATCCAAAAGTCACTGTTGGATAAGGGGAACTGATTCTCTGTTCTAGCTGATTCACCTACCCACACAGTGATACAAGTTTACCTCCTTAGAATCATAGAATCATAGAAAGTTAGGGTTGGAAGGGATCTTAGGACATCATTTAGTCCAATCCCTACTCCAAGCAGGACCATCCCCAACTAGATCATCCCAGCCAAAGCTTTGTCTAGCTGGGTTTTGAAAACCTCCAAGGATGGAGCTTCCACTACCTCTGGAAAACCTGTTTCAGTGTTTTACTACCATCATAGTGAGAAAATTCTTCCTAATGATCCTAAAAGCACAAGGGAAGTCCATTCTGACCTGTAGAAAAGGTAGCTAAAGGGCTGGGAGACCCACATGGCTCAGTAGGGAACTCATGGACTTCCTGAATCTGAAAATAGAAGCTTATAAGGGATGGAGGTTGGGAACGACCACTAAGAAGGATTATGCAGCACTGGCCCATACCTATAGGGAGCAGATCAGAAAAGCTAAGGCTGAATGTCATGGGGAGAGACAGAGGGGAGGACCCTGAGGAGACAGGGGGGAGCCCCGGGGCCAGGAACCCACCGAGGAAAACAAAAATAAAACAAAAGAAACAAAAAACTTCTTACCTGCAGCAGGATCCACAGTGAAGCCAAAAATGGAGTTGGGACCCGAGCAGCTCATTAGCCGTGTCTTTATACAGCTGTGGCCAGTGGGTAACATCAGCGGCAGGAGTCGGTTGGCGGATATAAAAGAAGCCGCTGGCAAGAAAGCGGGGGAGAGACCCACAGGGACCTCAGCAGGGAGGCTTCTCCTGGAGCCCTACGAGGGGAAAAAAGGTGGGAAGCTGCCTCTCCCAGCACAGGTGAATGCAGTGAAGACCACTGTGGGAACAGCGCTGCCAGCAGCAGCGCAGTGAGCGAGGAAGCTGTAGCACCTCGCTCAGAGCAAGAACCCAGCTCTGAAAACTGGGAAGAGTGGAAAAAGCATGACGCGAGGGGCTACTACTGAGGAGCCAGAGGGAGCAGCAGTCACCAAGACACCAGACCAGGTAGGACTGTTGTGGGCTCTGGAGGACTTGAGGAGGTGCCCTAGGTGGGGGATGAAGGGCATAAGCAGTGCAAGGGGCTGCGGAAGATGGGCCCCAGTGGCACAGAGCCACCCCGATGAGGGACATGGGGGAGGAGAAGTGCCACTGTGGGTTCAGTGAGCCCACAGGCTGGGCAAAGAGGGAAGAGGAGGGTGCAGTAGCCTGCAGTCTAGCCCAAACCCAGTTTAGGGACCTTGGGTATCTAGGGCCTTGCATCGGTGGGCAGGCCGTGAGTGTAGATGGCAAGAGGGCAGAGGACCCACCCCCCCCTCCTTTGTATATCTTCATATTTCTTTCTTGTTGATAACTTTTCTTTGGTTTTCCACTTTTGGAGGGGTTGCGGTGCAAGGCATCTAGAGCCCAAGTGTTGCTTAGGCTTAAAAGGGGTTACTAGCCCCTGGGAGGCAAAGTAGTGGTTAGGCGCTGTGGGCAGAGGTAGGGTTAGGCCTGGCAGGCCAATAAAACCACCCCAGCGAGCATATGCAGAGCCCCAACAGTTGGGGGAACCAGCCAAAGTACATTGTGAACCTGTCAAGGCAGGGTGTAACGGCGAGGTAGAGGGGAGGTGGAGCCTCACAGAAGATCACCATACAGCTGTCCCATAGTCGAGAGACCCCCGGTAGTTGGACACCCACTGCTGGAACAAGATCCAAAGTCGTGGCGGGAGAGATTGGGGAAAGACTACACAGGAGAGAGACATCCATTCGGCGGGACAGTGGGGATGGACAGATGAACACCCCTGAACATCCGGGTCCGCGCGGCGCATGATCGGATGTTCGAGATCAGACGGGCACACTGAACTCAAACTGACTACAGGAATCAAGGACAATAAAAAGTCCTTCTTCAAATGCATAGGAAGTCAGAAAAAAACAAGGCCAGCATTGGACCCTTCTGAACCAAATGTGTCAGCCGACAGCCAACCCCCAGGAAAAAGCTAATCTTCTCAACGATTACTTTGCATCAGATTTCCATCAGCCCAAGGGGATCACCCTGCTTGACAGGATGCAGATCTACCAGGATAAGAATAATCATATGTCTATAATTGGCAAAGATCTTGTGAGGGAACAGCTTAAGAGGCTGGATATCCACAGGTCAGCTGGCCCAGATGGAATGCACCCAAGAGTGCTTAAAGAGTTGGCTGACATCATAGCAGGACCAATGGCGAGGATATTTGAGAACTCGTGGCACTCAGGAGAGGTTCCTGAAGATTGAAAGAGGACCAATGTGGTGCCTATCTTCAAGAAAGGAAGGAAGGAAGATCCAGGAAACTACAGGCCAATCAGTTTGACCTCAATCCCTGGAAAGATCTTGGAAAAAACCATCAAAGAAACCATCAACACCAGGCTAATGGAAGGCAACATTCTGAAAGAGAGCCAGCATGGCTTCATTGCAAGTAGGTCTTGCCTGACTAACCTCATTTCCTTAAATGACCGGGTGACATATCACCTAGACAAAGGAGAAAAGGTTGATGTCATGTATTTAGATTTCAAAAAAGCCTTTGACTTGGTCTCCCATGATGTCCTCATGGTAAAATTGTGGAACTGTGGCCTCTACAGCCTTATGGTCCGATGGGCAGGGAACTGGCTCCATAGTCATACTCAGAAAGTGACAGTCAGTGGAACCAAGTCAGCATATACATGGTAACCATTGGCATCTGCCAAGGCTCAGTACTCAGACCAGTACGCTTTAATATATTCATAAATGATATGGATTCAGGTGTCAGAAGCAAACTGGCTAAGTTCACAGTTGACACTAAATTATAAGGAAGTATGCTCATGCTAAAGGATAGGCTGGAAATTCACGTTGACCTGAACAGTCTTGCAAGGTGGGCAGATCAAAACTTGATAACATTCAACACAGAGAAATGCAAGGTGCTCCATCTCAGGAGACAAAGCCTACATCATACTTATAGGTTTGACAGGGCTACACTCACTAGCACCATGACCAAAAAAGACTTGGGGGTCATGATTGACCATAATATAAGCCACGAATGCAATGTTGCATCCAGCAAAGCAAATGAAACTCTGGCTTGCGTTTACCAATGCATCTCGAGCAAGGCCCAAGAAGACATTCTCCTGGTTTACTCATCCTTGGTGAGGCCACAGCTGGAGTACTGCATCAATTTCTGGGCTCCACACTTTGGAAAGGATGTGGAGAAGCTTGAGAGCATCCAGAGGAAAGCAACGTGCATGATTAGAGGTCAAGAGAACAGGCCTTATGAGGAGATACTGAGAGGTATGGGGCTCTTTAGTCTGGACAAGCAAAGGCTCAGGGGTTTTTTGGCAGCTATGATGGGGGGCCGGCTCAGCACTGGGTAGCAATATCGGCCCACCTACCTGTCTCTGGGCTAACTGCCCACCTTCCTCTCCTGCCACGCTTTGATAGTAATAATTAAGATGTCAATCAGGCGGGAAGCTGCCCATTTACTTGCCCTGCTGATAAGGGCATTACACACGGCTTCAACCTCCCCTTATTGTGTTCCATGCCTCACAGATGACAACATAAGTTGATGATAGCTCCGGCACATGGCCAAGCCAAACTCTGCCCCTTGTAGGGCTTCTAACATCCAACACACTTACTCTGCCCTTCACTAGGCCCCTTTCACACTACCCTCTCTCACAGGGCCTCTTGCACTCCACCCACTCTCACTGGGCCTCTCACATGCTGCCCCTTCCCAGGCCACTCTCAGCCTGCCTTACTCCATGCAGTACTTTGGGTCCTTCTCAAGCCCTACTCTTCATGGCACTTTGGGCTTCCTTACCCTCCAGCTGGGGTACACGCAGCACTTCAGGCCATCTTCTCACAGACCCCACTCCAAGTGACCAACGACCTTAGGACAGTGTCCACATAGGGCATTTTGAAGCTAATCAACAGGTGAGATGGTGATGTCCCTCCATTCCTTCCTTGGATAAAGTTGTTTAAGAAGAGCTTGAACTAATGAGAAAGGCTTTTGTTTTCTTGATGGGGTGCTAAATTCAGGAGCAGCAAAAGCATGGGAACACCACTCCCTAATCAGAGTGTATTGCTGGGGCCTGGCCACACCCCCCACCTCAGCTCAGTACTGTTGAAGGGAAGGGAGGGCTGTTCAAGCAGCCCCTGGCTTCTAGCCTGAGTCACTGCAGGCATGTACCTGCATTTTTCTTAGTCCAGAGGGAATGTCTGTATGGTTGCAAACTGGTTTAGCCTAGCCAGGTTAGACTAATCTGCAAAGATTGAATCATTTCAGGCTCAAGCTTTTTGAATGTCTCTCCCTAGCCCAGGTGGCTAATGTGTGGCTGTGTGGAGGCATAAGATCCAATAGCTGCATGACTGGTGGGTAGCTCTAGCAGAGAATATGGTTACTGGATTGTCCACTTGCACTGAAAGCAAGAACTAATTAATTACACCTTCAAAAACCTGAAATACAGCTTGAGTCTTCAGAAATTTCTACTGTTTTTCCAGCAACAAATCTGAACTAAAACATCATAATAGCTAGAACAAACCAGGTTCAGACCTACAGACTACCAATTAGGTTAGAAAATGTATGAATTGGGTGATGACTTCTGAAAACAAAGGCAGCTCTTCAAAATTCTCAAAATCTTAGAGCACTAAATGTGGTTTTGGAGATGATGGCATAAGAGCAGATGTGTAGATTCAAACAGGTCTGTGTAACTTAAGTACAGACAGTCTAAAAGCTTGAGGCTGAATCAATTCAATCTTAGTCTAAACTACATAGATTGAACTGATAAACATGTGAACAGACATTCAATTTTGATTCTGAACATTCAGCCACGTGCCTGTAGTGGCTAAAGCCAGAAGCCAGCGGGCACTCCATGCCTCCCTGCTTGGCTGGAGCAGACAGCTTGGGTCAAATCTAGCCCACCCATGCTGTGATGGGGAATTTGCTGGGGAGCTGCAAAACATCCTGGGATGCTGGGGGACTATGAGTTGTGGGGTGAAGTGGACACACTTGAAGGGAGAGAGAGGCTGCAAATAGATTTAAACAGACTATAGAAGTGGGCAAATGAGAATAGAATGGGGTTCAACATAAATAAATGCAGGGTGCTGCACTTTGGGAGAAGGAATCCACAGCATACATACAGTCTGGGGAGTTTTCCTCTTGAAAGCACAGAGGCAGAACGGGATCTTGGAGTCATTATTGACTCCAACATGAACATGAGCCGCCAATGCCAGACCACAGCCAGCAAGGCCAGTCATACCTTGTCATGCATCCAAAGGTGCATGTCAAGCAGGTCCAGAGAGGTGATACTCCTCCTCCCTGTGACTTTGGTCAGGCCACAATTGGAGTACTGCATCCAGTACTGGGTGCCACACTTTAAAAAGGATGTGGCCAGCCTGGAGAGGGTTCAGAGGGCCACCCACTTGGTGAGAGGGCAGCAGGACAGGCCCTACGAGAAGAGACTGAACCTGTTCAGCCTCAGCAAGAGGAGGCTGAGAGGGGACCTGGTGGCTGCCTACAAACTCACCAGGGGAGATCAACAGCAAATAGGTAGAACCCTTTACTCCCCAGCACCACCCGGGGTGATGAGGAACAATGGTAACAAGCTGATGGTTTAGGTTAGAGATCAGAAGGCAATATTTTACAGTTAGGGTGGCCAATATCTGCAACCAACTTCCCAGGGAAGTGGTCCTCACCTCAACTTTGGGCAAATTGAAGAGGAGGTTGGATGATCACCTGTCTGGGGTCTTGTGAATCCAGCATTCATTCCTGCCTGTGGCAGGGCGTCAGGCTAGATGATCTGTTCAGGTCCCTCCTGACCCTAGCTACTATGAAACTATGAGTTAACTTGAATCTGGAGGGGATCCGGGACAGAAGTTCAATAAACTGATTTAACCTAAATCAGTTAAATCTGATACTGCATCCATCCAGGTTTATCTTAAACTAGTTTGGGCCTTTTTGAAAGCAATGCATGTGCACTGAACTTCTGTTGTAGTATAGATTTGAACCAGTTGCCGATCACTTATATTGGTTTATGTGTGATTTCTGTCCCTAGCCAAACTGTGTAAATTGGTGTTATGGTTAACTTGTAGAACTAGTTCCAAAAAACCCCCAAACAAACCCCACATGCTGTGTGAATGGAGCCTTAGGGAAATACCTTAATACTAAAAGATAAATCAAAGGACTCTCAGAATGGATTTGTTTTCTATTCCTCCTTCCTTATGCCAATTACTCCTGCACACTTAACAAGCAGCACATCTGGCTGTTTAGTAAGGTCAGGAGATACTATGATTTGAGAAGCCTTCATAATGGTTTTATTTGCTGCCAAACATGCAAGGGCTTGGTTCAAAAATTCAGCAACAGGCAGCCAGCTGCAAAAGAAAGGGTGTCATGAGTTCATACTTCATTATTAAAACTCACTCAGCCATCTCCATAATGTACATTAAGGAAGACACATTCCTGGCCTCAAAGACTTTATGATCCAAGAAAACCATTACTCATAAATGCACACAAACATCACAACAAGAATGTGTGTGCATTTTCTCCACTTCTCATAGTTTAATTCTGGGCATGGCCATATCTTTATAATGAAGCAAAGTAAGAGTGACCTTCAAATATTCTGAGATACACCAGCCACTCCTTTCCCCATCTACACTACCTTGCTTCCTGCACAAAGCCCAAGGGAAGAAACAAATACTTTGATTGCATATTACATGCACCTTCCCCTCCCCACCCCCCGACCCCGCCAAAATAGCCTTCCAGAATTGGGGTGCATGTCTTAAGTGGTGAAGCTGATTTTTCTGCCCAAAATAGCAGCACCAGCATTTCTATTCAGACAAAGATGAGGGAGTCAATTAACTTCTTGGCTCATTATACTCTACTTGATTCCTACTAATTGCTCTTCCCTCAACCGGTTAACAACCCCCTTTTTTTCGTCGTCTTCATGTTCCACTAAATAAGCTACTCTTTCTCCTCCTTGTTTCCCCTCTTATTTCTCTTGTTTTTTGCTCTCTGTCCATGGAGTCCAGTCTTCAGCAGGAGCTATAATGTCAATTTTTGGTTGAGCAGCCAAGAGCTGTTAACCATTATCTATGGAAGAATTAAAAAACTATAGCTTTTGCCTGAGCAGGAAAGGGACAATGAATGAACTGAAGTTTAGGCTCTGTCCTTGCTGTATGTGGCCATAACTTTGGAAAAAACTTTTTTCTTCATTATCCCTTACCAAAAAACAAGATAGGAGTCTGTAAACAAGACCTACCTCCAGATGGCATCCATAGCATCTCCTAGTGGCCAAAGCAACCCTGTTTTGCCCACTAGTCTCCAGAGCTTCTGTCCTGCCTTCACCTGCCACACCTTTTCCTGGTTAAATGTAAATTTTATACATCTGAGAGACTGCCCTCAGAATTTCAGAATGAGCTGTGGGTGCTTCACTCAGCTCTGCTAATCATTGGGCTGCCTTGCTCTAGACCAACCTCTTAACTCTGGTTCAGAGCAAGGTATTGCACCCTATGGCTCATCCCAACCAACCCCTTCTCCTAGTTTCACTTTCTTTGTGCCAGACCCCCAGGACTGCTTAGTGTCCCAGACCCTGTCTAGCTGGACTGCCAGCTTCCAGCTCTGCCTTAGCACTCCAAGCCCACTAACTGAAAATGCTCCATGCTCCACTGCCACCAGTAATAGCTTTCTTCCTCCTTTTAGATTAGAACCAGAATGACTGCCATAGCTCTGGAGTCCCTTTCTCCTCCCCTTTCTGTTCATTTGATTCCTGCTTCTCAGGGTCAGGCATAGAGGATTCCCACTAGCCAATCTAGCCTTGTCACTCAGCAGCCTGCCTCCCAGTAAGGTGGCTCACAGCTCTGTGGCTAACTTCTGAGCAGGCAGCCTCTGCACTACTATGCAGTCAAGCTAGCTCTTTTATAAGCTGCCCTCTGGAAAGTCTTGCAGTTCCTCAGGTTTGATGCTTGGCCCTATTTTCAATAGCAGAAGCTGTTTGCTTGCCTAAGTAGCAAGCCTGCTTAGCTCTGCTACTGAAAAAGAAAGAGACTATGAGGGCTGGATTCCAGGCAGGGAGCTCCCTACCTGGAACTCAGCCCTCATAGGCCCCCTTTTCCCACCTTGTTCCCAGTAACTAGCCTGTGGCTTTCCTGGAGCTTTGGAGCTACTACTCCTATTTCACTCTCAGCTGTCCATTTCTCCCAGCTGGCCCCAAGTCAGTGCTCTTAATTGTTTTTAAGGTAACAATGGGTTGGGACTTCCTGTTATAGCTTCTTATTGGGAGTATGTGCCGTGTGAGAAAATACAGTAGTAGGTAGAGGCAATGAACAAGCATTATATCTGTAGGAACAGACAGGCCTCCTGCTGACTTCTCATGGCTGGAAGGCAACAAATCACTGCAAGGGCAGGCAAAAGTGTGTTTCCAGCCAGGGCACATAATAGGGCGTTTCTTGATCTGGCAGGTATCCCAGCAACTGATCCACTCCACACCACCCTCATGGGGTGGGCCACCACACTGTCAGTAAGCATGCTACAGCCCAGTTTCCTAGCTCCTGAGAGGAACTAGAAGACCAGCACACTCTTTGATTGTCCACCTGACTCTTCCTAGTGTAATAAACACTAGTGCATAGAAAAACTAATATAAGTAGCAATAATAAGAGAAGATATGAGCATGCATGGTTTTAATTTTTAATACTACACCACCCAGTATTCACAAGTGGTCTCCAACCCAAGTACTAACTGAGTCTAATCCTGAGCTGAAGGAGGAATAGGAAGCAGCTGGATGCAGATTATGAGTTGGGAACTAATGGCATATGGAATATTGTGAGAGAATGAGAGGATGTGAGAGAGAACGAGGGGACGCGAGAGAGGACATGAGAGAGGATGCTAGAACACTAGAAATTAGGAAAAATCTGAACTTTAAGCAAAGAAGTAAGGAAATCAGTGAAGGGATATAAATTATTGAGTAGAATATCATCAGTAAAGCAATGGAAGATGTTTTAGCTGCTGCATGTTGGAGAGAGAGAGACAGAGAGAGAAGAGTGGATGAACGATCTAGGAGGTCTGAGAAATCATGGCATTCTAGACTGGTCAGAACCATAGTGGGAATTTTCTTTTGTGATGGGTCTGGATAAAGGAGCTGTTTTAAATGTAAAAACAGAAAAAGAAACAAGATTTAGTGAGACCAAGTAAAAAGTAAAGTTAAAGGGAGAGTGTCCAGCTTGTATGAGGAGATAGGAAAAGTGGAGCAAAAGATAAATTCAATACTTAAAAGCCATATTATCCAAAATCCCTACTTTCAGTTTTAAAATGCACACTAGTATGAAATGCAAATTTTCTGTAAAAGCTTGAGTTAAAAAGAGTTGTAAAATAAAATGAGCTTTAACATTTCATAAATATAAGGAAAGATTATTTTAATTTATGAATAAGCAACTTAAATTGTAAGGGAGCTCTAGAGAAAGTACTAAAGTACTTTATTCTAAATAAGGCTCAATTCAAGGCACTTTTTAGTACTGTAATATAATCATTTACTTGGCAGGAATTGAATAAGATTTCCTAAATGAGATAATATAGTGTTTCCAACTCTGGATAGCCAGCTAAATTCCATTACTCTGTTGGCTCCAGTTGTTGCACATGAAAAAAAAATGCTCTGATCAATTTTATTTTTCCTGGACTGTCTGAACTATGGCTAGTTCAACACGCCAAAAAATATTATTAGCAATGCCAATATACCCAAGATGAACCAACAAGCTGTTTTTCAATAGTTCATTAACCTAGTTTTAAGGCAGTCCATAGAAAAAAGAGCTTAGAAGCACTTACAAGAGACAAATGAAAAATAGATATAGATTTTTGTCTAGGTTCTTTCTTCCATGTTTATATAAATAAGGGTGAGCAAGACGGCATTTTGATTTTCTATCTTTCTTTTGAAAGATGTTTCCTTTTTTATATACACAGTTCTCCTAACAATCCAAACACAAACTAACAGTGATGTTAATTACTTCTTTAGTCTAATAAATAATCTATGGCCTGAAGTGAAAAAGTTCACACACAATAAATATTTTTGAAATTAACAGCTTCAGAATTGTTCCCAGAAGAAAAATTAAAAACTAAATTTACTTGATAGCCCAGCTTCTAAGATTTCTAAAGCTGACGGAGTCTCAAGTTAATAGAGCCAATGGAGGCCGCTGAGGCGGTTCTATGGGCAATTCATTGAATGATCAGGGCTCAACTAGGTATGACTTTAAAAAATAAATTATTCCTGAAAAAAGTTTTATGATCAATCATTATATTCAAAGTGGAAGTTTTAACAAGATTCAGAATATCACTATCCAGTTTGTATTCCCTATCATGTTACAACATCATCCACTTTTCAGCTAACTTGTTTATTTTTAATTCAAAGAAAAAAGCATCTGATAAATGGTTCTGTTTTTTTCTAAATTAGGTTTAATAAGCACTGGTCTAAAAAAATCAAGTGATCATACTAAATATTGACATGTTAGTTTCAGTTCACCATTTAACTCCCTCATACTAATCATTTTGCTAATTCATATTTTTTTATGAATATTGGGCTAGGAACAGAAGTTACACATAAACAGGTTTAAGTGATTAGACATTGGTTTAAATCTGTAACAGAACAGAAGCTCAGTGCACATAAACCAGCTTCAAACTGGCTGAAACTGGTTTAAGATAAACCTAGCTGAATGTAGGTTCAGACTGAACTAATTTGAGCCAAACCAGGTTATGAAACTTCTGTCCCAGACCCCTTCCTAAATCACAGCATCCCAGCATGCTTTCCACCCCTGGGCTGGGGTGTCTGCTCCAAAGAGCAGGACTGGCCCTGCCCCTCCGCTTCCTAGCTGGAGCAGTGAGGGCTGGCTGACAAGGGGGTGGGAGGGCAAACCCAGTTGGGGATGCAGTCCAGTCTATGGAGCCGTACTCTAACACCTCCTGGCTTCTGGGCTCCGCCACTGCAGGCATGTGGCTGCATTTCCTGAATCAAAGGTAAATGTCTGTTCACTTCTGTTTCAATTTTAGACTAACTTGCAAAGAGTGAATTGATTTAACCTTAGGCTTTTTCACTGTCTGTACTTAGAACTGATGAATATAATATTAAACTTTTTTCTCAAAATACCTTACTTTTTCTTTTATACAGCTATTTATAAAGACTATTCATAAGTTTGGATACAACTTTCTTATTAATCATATGAGAAAATCCTGCTATTCTCCAAATTCTCTGTGTTGTGGGTAATGGAACGTTGCTAGAAACCCATTCTGGATTCAAAATCAATGAGATGATAGATAAAGATACTAAAACCAATTTGTGTATGATATAAAATAATGAACATATTTGATTTAATTGTGCATACTAAAAGTCAACTCACTGTGCATATCTGCTCTTCAGGACCAGGCTCTGATGTTAGTTGCACTGATCTAATTCATAACAACTCTTCAGAATTTAGTGGACTGAGCAGACCAGAAAGAAATATGAGCTATGCTGCAACTTCAGTGCAGAGCAGCATCCAGTTCTTAATTTTGTTAAATGCTTGAGACTATAATTTGGCCCCCAGTTTGTCCATTTGGTAAGTTTCTCTCCTCCAGAATTCAGAATTCAGCTGTTTTACTAGTGATTCTCAACCAGGATGCCACAGCACAGAAGGCCTTGTAATGGGTGCTGCAGGGTGCCTCACAATAATACCACAGGGTGTTAGGTTTACAGGTCTACACATGATCCACAAGATATTTCAAATAGAAATCCATAGTGTCAAAAGCAGTCTGACCTACTGTGGCTGTGGCTGTTCTTTGCAACAGAAAAATTGCTCTATTATTGTTTTATTATTTTTCTGCAGTCAGAGCTAAGAGCTGGCATTTTCTGAGGGCTACCTTGAGTCAAACGTGATTGAATCAGCAGGTAAGACTTTATAGTAGTTTGCAGAAAAAGTATAGATGAAAAGTAACTAAGCTTGCAGTCTAGTTCTACAAACTTATTCATGTGAAAATTCTTTACTCAGGGGGTGAGTCTACACATGCATTTGATCCAGGATCAGTTTACTCACAAGTAAACTTCTATGGATTAAGCACTCCTGGGAAGGTGTCTACACATTCAGGGACTAGGCAGCAGATTTGCTGCTCTTAGCACCAAACTTCCTGCAGCCATGCAATGGGCCCCTGCTGCCACCAGGGGGAGCTCCAGTCTCCAGCTACAGCATCTTCAAACAACAGTCCCACTTGCTGCTGTCTGGCCAGTGACTTCCCTGACCAGAAGCAGCATGCCCAGAGCAGAGACTGCATGCAGCAGCTCTCTCCTTGCCCATTCTGCCTCCCCACACTATGGCTGCTTCAGCCCCTGCCCCTGGCAGTGATGACAAGCATCCCGGGCTCCTTCTGGCCACTGTGCTGGTCCTGCTGGCCCATCACACTGACTACAGCCTGACTCATTGACTGTTTGGGCCCTCCCAGCTCCCCCACATGCAGTAACCACCTGCCATACCTCAGTGTGCCATCCCAGGTCTCCCACTGCTCAGCTGCCATTGGCCGCAATGCCAACAATGGACTTCTGCACGCCAGTGCCAGGGCCACCATTGCCCTCCTGGGCCTCCAGTCCCACTGCCCCTGGACCCACTGAGCCAGCCAGGGCTGGTGGCTGCACATCATCCAGCACCTTCCACATGACATGGGCCACCTTTTGGGACCTCCTTGAACAGCTTCAGCCCCACCTGGAATGGCAGCACACTGCCATGTGGCCACCACTCCCTACGGATATCCAGCTGGCCCTTGCCCTGCTCAAGATGGCCACGCCACCAGCATCCACTATGTGAGCCATCTCTTTGGGGTGGGCAAGGCAATTCTGGAGGTGTGCGGCACTTTCCAGGATATGTTGGGGCCCACAGTGCTTTGCATGCATGACTCCCTGGCAGTGGTGGTGTGGTTCTGTGTTCTGGGCTTCCCCCAGTGCATCATTGCCCTGGATGGGACCCACATCCCCCTCATCTGCCCATCCCATGGAGACCAGTCACTCCATGGTGCCTTCACACACGAGTGCCAGCTGGGTGGGCAGTGCCCAAGACACCCATATGTTTCAGAATTCTACCCTGCTGGGCCTAATGGAGAGTGGGCACTTCATGTCAGAGGTGCTAGACCTGCAGCTGGGCACTGTCATGGTCCTGCTCCTCCTTATCAGGGATCCTGCCTACCTGTTCCTGCACTGGCTTATGTGGACATATACTGGCCACCTTGACATCTGCCAGGCCTACTTTAACTGGTGCCTGGGCCGGAACCACACCCTGGTGGGATGTGCCTTTAGTCATCTAAAAGGACACTGGCACTCCTTCACCTCCCACCTCAAGTTCACCAAGGACAACCTTCCCTTGGTCATCATTGCAGCCTGCATGCTGCATAACATCTGTAAGGTCCAGGGAAGGTCTTCTGTGAGGCCTAGGTGGAGAAGATGTGGTGGGCAGAGGATGCCTGGCAGTGAAAACACCACCTGCGATAGCAGCAACAGTGAGGGGCACCCTCCATGGAGGGTTTGGGTGAGCCACAGTGAACCACCAGTGGGGACCAGGGCACCAAGTGAGGGAGGCCCTGGATGGCCACCTCTTTCTGAACTCCTTGCTATAGCCAACCTGGACAGCCACCCACAGATTGCCCCTTGCCCACCCCCAGCACCATGCTACCATGCTCACTGCAGACATGTCTCACAAGAACAAGTTTTTATTCTCCTCACATCAAAGAGAGACCCCTCCCCCTTTCCCCCAACAAACAAAACCCCTCTCTTCCCTCTCTCCCTCCCAACAAACAGAACCCTTTCACCACACACCCCACCCACCAACAATAAAATACCCTCTTTCCTGTGCAAACTATTTACAACGTGGGGTGGAGGGCTGTGGGGTGGGGCACCTAAGGGAAAGAGCCTGGGGAAAGGAACCCAGCACCCCAGACTCTGTCTGTTCCCCTGTAGGTGTTCAAGCAAGTGCGGCAGGTGGGGGGCACGCCCAGGGCAACAGAGGTCATTGGTCCTGTGGCATGGGTGGCTCCCACTCCAGCAACCAGTGACCAGGCCCAGCAGAACTGGCATGCGGTCCTGGCCCCACTGCAAGTAGCTCTGGCTCTGCACCCACATGGAGCTGGGGTGAGGAGCAGGGCTGGGACCAGGTTGGGGGTCTGAGTGTACCCAGGGCAGGGGCCAGGCCAGGGGCTCCTGAGTGCTAGACCTCAGGACCTCCTCCCTGGCCCAGGTGGGGGCCTGCTGCTGGGTGGTGGGAGGCTGCCAGGGGACAAGCAGGGCTAGGGTCAGGGCTGGGCAGTGGGTGGCATGAAGCTGACTGCCAGGGCCAGAACAGTGTCCAGCACCTGGTGGTCGTTGTCCATGGCCTGCACTGCCCAGGCCAGGATCATGTTCTGCTCCCACAGCAACTTGAGCCACTTATGCTCCAAGGCCAGGAGCTGTGCCCAGAACTCTGGCAGACCTGGCACATCTGCAGGAGTTATGGGCACAGCTCCCCAGGGGCTGGTGGTGACTCTGAAGCCACATCCTGGCTGCCAAGTGTGGCTTCTCCCCTGCGTGCAGCTGCAGAACCTGCAGAACCATGACAAAGAAGTTGTTTATGAGAGTTTGTAATTTTTCTCAGATAAGATGCTCTGTACCAGGGACTGTGCACTTCCTGCCCTCAGATCAGGGGTCGGGTGTGCACAGGTGCCCAGGGACCATGGTAAGTCGGCCAGGTAGGCCGAGCCCCCCATCCCCACTCACTCCTCAGGGGTAGTGAGTTGCTGGGGCTGGCCATAGGCAGCTTGCCTTCTCCACCTTGCTCCTAGGGTGGGAGAGGCCAGGCCCTTGGCTGCCATGGCTCCAGACCCCACTGCATCCCCCCCACTACAGGCCAACTGCTCTGCTGTGCTGCTGCTGTGCCCACAGCACCTGGGCTTTGGGAGTGTGGGGCTTAGAGATGACTGGGACAAGGACATGTCCATTCCCTTGCCCTACACGCTAGGGGCTTCTCCAAGGAGGTGCCCTGGGGCTCCCACTGCACCCTGAGTATGCCCCTACTGTGCATTCTCCAGGCAGTGTGCAATGAGCTGTTTGCACTGACTGAGTGGTGCCCGACCCACTCTACTCTGCTGCTACTGATCCTCATGGTGCCCCAGGCGCACCTGTGCCCCGATATAGGGACCCTGAACTACAACGGCATTGCCCCGCAACCTCCATTGTCACTTGGAGAGCTATCTGTGGCTGCCCTACATGTCTCTGCCTCCCACAGCTGAGGAGGACATTGCCGCTGGCATCAATACCTTCCTTGGCATGTGAGAGACCTGTGTCTGCATAGGTGCAGGAGCACAGGGTGCTCAGTAAGGTTTTGCACTGTCTCCCACCTCCCTACATGCTGTGTGGGTGGAACCCAGGGCCAGGAGAACGCAAGTGGACTGGGGCCTCCCCCCAGCACAGGACTTAACATGTGGCTGGGACTGGAGTGGCTAGTGGCTCCACTCAGTCCTGGCTGGCAGTGATGGTGTGCAGCTCTGGGTGCTGTCCTCGGACAGTGGGGCATGGCATCCAGGCACCCGGCTGGGGCCCACCCCCCTGGGGAGAAGCTGGTGCTGATGGCAGCTCGTGGTGTCATGGCCGGCTGCACCTCATGGCTGGCCCTGAGGCTGTGGAGCTGGTAAGGCAGGTGCTGGCTCAGCAGGGTGGGCTGCTGGGTGCCCGAGGGAGCCTTCTCTGGTGATGTGTCATGAGGGATGCCATACTGCTGGAGACAGCATGGCTGCGGCCTGGGTTCTGGGGTGCCAGTATGTCCATAAGTTTCTGCATAAAAGGCATGGACTTGTGGGCACTGCTGGACCAACAACTGTGGTCAGTCATGGTGATCCACTGTGCCCACAAGGCCTCGACCTTTATGCAGTACTGCTGTGCTAACCATCACTGTTGTGCCTGTGCTCTCGCATCCAGCCTGACAGTACCTCATAGATGTGGGCATTAGAGCAGCCTCCCTTCTCAATTTGGCGCTGCACCTCTGCCTCACCCCATAGTACCATGAACTCATCACCAGTCACCTCCTTGGATCAGTTGGGGCCCCAGGTGGCGGGCATGGGTGTGGGCAAAGGCCTTGATGAGGAGGATGTCATGAGGGATCCAGCACTGGCTCCCTGGGCCCCTGCATGGCTGTTTCTATGCTGGCAGGCCTGGACAGCTGCCTGCAATGCCCAGCACAGAGGCCCAGAATTGGACTGGCAGCCACATGGCAGAGGTGATGTCCTGCACCTGCAGGCTCTGGACAGTCTGCTAGGGGTGTGCTACAGGCTGGTGCAGCTGGCCTTCCTAGACAGAAACTGCCTGCAGCTGGCCCTGGGGGCTGATAGGCCTGGCAGGAGGCTGCAGCACTCTGCAGGCCTGGATGGTGGGGGCCAGGCAGGCGTGCAGCAATGTGGTGCCAAGCAGCAGTGCTGGAGTGCAGGCAGGTTGGTGAGACTAGCCTGCAACCTGCCCAGGGGGACACAGGGGCCTGGAGTAGCCTCAGACTCTCTGCTGGTGTGCCCCAGGGCTCAAATGCCTACAAGCTTTTAAAGCTTGAGGCAAGAGCTGTCATAGAGGCAGCCTAGCCCTGAAGCATGAGGCTCCACAGCCTGGAGCCCTGGGGTTAGCCTCAAGCCAGGCGCTAGTGGCTGGGCTGACCTGGGAGCAAACTTGCTCCCAGGTCGTGTTTACACATGTGTAACTGCTCAGTAACTAACTGCATGTAAATTTGCTACTTGCATCTGCAGGTAGCAAATTTACACATGATTAGGGGTTTCTACTACATGGTGTATGCATGCATGTGTGGATGTGCATGCTTATTGTGCAGCACACTAGGGTACTGTGCAGTTAAATGTCTCATAAATGTGCCCAGGTAGTACCAGTGATCATTCACTCGGTATACTTGCATAAACAGAGATTCTTCTTGTAAAGACTACCATATTAGGCCCAAGTGTTACTCCTTTGGGAGGCAAAACTTAAAAGAAACCTGATAACAGAAAATTCTCAACTAAAGAGAGAGACATTAGCTAATGAAATCAACCTATGGTAGCTATTGATATCATGTATTTACTATTTTCCTTACATCAAATAAGAACAGGCACTAAAGCTAATATGTTCAAAAGTAGCCATATGCCTGAATGTGCCTGTATTGAAAAAAATGACCAGATGGGTGAGACAAAGTACTTAATCAGCTTACTTCACAATAATGAAGTTTTTTTCACCTGCCCAACAAATACTGGATTAGTTATGAAACCTATCATGACAAGTGGCACTCCCCCCCCCTTGCAGCTACTTTAGCAAATCTACACATAACAAATGAAAATAAAAAACTTAGTAGGTTGAACAGCCAAAGTTATCTAATTACATAAGCACTTAAACATGTGGAGGCTTTTAGCTAACCAGACTTAAATGACGTAACCATTATACATACAATCAGACAGAATGTGTATACATACAGCTCCAAAATTATAGAAGGAATACAGTGATGGGAACAAAATTAAAATACAATAGATTTTAACATTTATACCCACAGTAGTTAAAATTCTCTGTACAACCTGCTTAGTCTCTTATGTTCCTGTATCTCAAGTTATGGTCATTTTCCTCATAACAGTTTGTAAGTGATATAAGTCTATCTGGGGACTATATTTTCAGTATGTATTTAGCCACCTAAACATATATAATGTTAACACAGAGCACATACATGATGAAGTGAGCTCTTGCTCACAAAAGCGTATGCATTTGTGATTCAATTAGTCTATAACAGTACATCTCTTCCCTGCCTTCTGCCCAACATTTAAACAGATGAACAGTTAAGGGTCTCCTGTAAAACCCACTGAATAGCTACTTTACTCCGGAACAGAAATAGTCACACAAAGGCTTAACAAGTTCTAACTGTTGCACCTTTTCTTCACATCTTTTATTGATTTGTCTGAATTTTCATGATTCTCCAAGATATACAAACCATAAAATATTATTTCAGGTCAGCTGCTATGTGAAATGATGCTAACTGCAGCTGGTCATATGGGACACATAGTAATAAAGAACTATAGGCAAACTGTCCCATGCTACTTAGGGGTTAAAATCAAAGCAGATCTTGAAGTGCACATGCTGTGTACTAGGCAGCTAGTATCCCCCTCAATCTGTACTATCTTGCTCGAAGAACAAACTGCAAGCAACTGACATGCTGCACATATCACTCTCTTAAAAGTGGTTTGCAAACAGAGCCCTGCAAAGCTATACTGGGACAAAGCCCATATCAGATTTTGAATGTTTCAGTAATGAAAAGGTTTCTTGACTATTACCAAGACCTCAGTTCAAGTTTCAACTTGTGACCACAAAGAACTTTGAGGTTACCTTATCAATTTATGATGGCAAAACTTAGCAACAGTCTCAGCAACCAGAGAACAGAAAGTCTCCCATGTGCTTTAATCGGAAAGGGTTATCTTAGTCTACCCAGGTTGACTTTTTACCAAGTGTCATGCACTTTAGTCAGCAAATCTTGATCAGGCAACCTAAACATCACAACAGGCTTATGATGGCATAGTTGGACAATGTAGCTTTTATACATGTGATAGGCTGGGCTTTATTGTAATATTTCTGTTGATGCTGGAGATACACAATGCTGTGCGTCTTCCCATTATGTATCTATGCCAAAAACTACTACACAAGGAGAAAAACTATGCAACGTTTGAGAAGGAATGTGGGCCCTTGTGTGGGATCTTAAGAAATTGCAGCCCTGTTTCAGCCATTTTACTGTGTGTACCCAGATCACTCACCACTGACTTGGTTACATCCGCTGAAAGAATTCAATGCCAAACTGATAAAGTCGAGCCTGGCTCTCCAGGAGTATAATATGGAAGTCATTATATTAAGGGCATTGTAAATATTGTAGATGTTTTGTTACAAAAGTGGGCAGGGGGCTGAATTTCCCTATATCACTAGCCAGATTTAAAATTGAACCAAGCAGGATCAAAGAGGAAGAGATGCAATAGGTCATAGGTTTTATTATAATATTTCTGTTCTCAATCCATGTTCATATTGTAATGATGGTGTGCATCTCAGTTTCCCTGACTAGCCTGTACATGGGGAATGAAGGGTTAGTTGAGTCAGAAAGCTGCCTACGTGTAGGACAAGGCAAGACGGATCCATCCCTAGCATCAACAGAGACTCGACTAGTAATGCTGACACTTTAACAAGGTCCGATTGCCAGGGACATACAACAGTCATCTAATGGAGAGGAAAAAAATATGACAATGGACAGAGCAACCAGAAAAGGGGTTTGGCCATGTGTCGGTGTGTAAGGAATGGGGGGGAGAAGAGTGGAAGGGAAAGGGATACTTAAAGATACTGGGTGTGTCTACATGTACCTCTGACTGCACATTTGGTACTGTGCAGTCCCTGCAGAGCATTGTTATTTTTAGATACTATGTCACCATATCCCACTGAGTCTTTTATAACATTGTTTAAAAAGATCTATAACTCCTTTGATGTATATCATGCAAAGTACAGTAAGTTAGTTTTTTGGTTGAAGCAGCTGCAATTAGATCTGTGACAAACTCCTTCACAGATGGTCTTTCTTTATCTTTTCAGTACCTTAATTGGATTTTTATTTGGCTACTATTAAGCTTAAGATAGATTTATTTTACTGTTTCCCCTCTTAGGGGGTAAGGAACAGGAGGCAGAGATCCAGAACTACACTGTAGCCAGAGAGCAGATTCAGGAGCACCTATTCTGCATGCTAGTGGACTTAGGTGCTTAATTGCAATTCTGTTTTACCCTGCTTGAGTCCTGAAAAAAAATGTTGAAAAGGGTGGACTGTTTTTTTGCGATTCAAACTTAAAGCTAAAATGATCATATTACAAAAGTAATTACATTAATGGAGTTTCAGGGACTTGAATAGGATGGAATAGTATCACACTTAGGAATCTCCATTCATTTTAATGCTTAGTAAGTGGATAGAATCCCACTGCATATATGAAGAGGCCCATCACCATGGTATTTGATCAATGTTTAATAAATACAATATAAAATATTTTCACTGCTTCCCCTATTTACCTAGTTCCATACTCCCTTAAAAAGGATCATGTGTCTACGGTCTTTCTTCAAGGCAAAAATCTTACATTGTGACATAGAAAAGACACTGCTGTTTCAGAATGAATTCCAAAGCTCATGACCCCTAATTGCAAGTAAGCTGCTACCAGTCTCAAAGACCTTTGCTTGAGAAAGAACAGCAGGCCACCAAGCAGATCACACTTATTCTGACAGGACACAGGGGAGGAGCAGTTTGTAAAAAGTAGGAAATTAGCTTACTTTGTATTCTGAAGAAAATAAGCACCACCTTAAATTGCACTCAGAACTGAATCAGCTAACAGCATAAAGTATTATTTAATGTGTTCTGTCAGCATACTGCATCTGAAAGGCAGTTTTATACTAACAGAGTGCATTACAATAGTCTCTGGAGATAACAAAGCCATGGTCCACAGATAAAAGGAACAAATTTCTTGCTTAGCACAGATGCAGAAGTC
Organism: Crocodylus siamensis; assembly: GCF_052110815.1. Classification (NCBI taxonomy): domain Eukaryota; kingdom Metazoa; phylum Chordata; order Crocodylia; family Crocodylidae; genus Crocodylus; species Crocodylus siamensis. The sequence goes on from NC_143396.1 coordinate 194,409,270, forward strand.
ACTCCTGGTCTATAGCCAATATCAAGCAATGCAGGTGCATTGAAGCCACGGTTTTCTGAAAGTCACTTATTTCTGATCATCTGATGTATTGCTAGTTTGTGATAGTTGTTAATAAATTTATTTCCAATGAAAAATTTGTTGTGGTCTGTAAGTTTCCATTCTAATCATGGTCTCATCTCATAATTGTGGCCTTCATACTAACCTGCAAAGAAGGCAGTATGATAGCTTTGATATGATTTAAAGGCTATGCCTGTCCCCTAAAAGCCTTCCATATGATCACTTCCAAAGCTGTATAACAGACTAAATACTAATGAGATTAACTTGGTATCAAGTGTAACATGAACTAATAACAGCTAATGAAATCGTTCAATGCTATTGTTTTAGATGAATAAATCACAAGTTCCTTTTCCACTTGCCCAGCACCCTATACATTTCTGGGGGGCATTTACACCAAATGAGACTTTGAGTGTGGTGTAATATTGGCAGATCAGCACACTGTAAACAAGAAAAACATTTACCACATTCAGGCATTGTCTCACCTAACAGTCTTCTCTGTGGAGAAATGGCTCAGCAGAGAAGAAAGTGAAAAAAAAATGCACCAAATTTCTCCACAGCAGTTTACAAAGTCTTCCTGTCCTATATCCCTGCATGGAAGGGAATAATGATGCCTCTAGTGACAACAACAAGGAGGGGTTTTTTCCTCAAAAAGATACAAGGCACTTTAGAATTCCCTGATAAACAGAGGAGAACACAAGGATCACAGCACTTGCTGCTACTTAATTTTAAGTAAGAGCTGAAACACAGACCATGCAGGCTGGCACAGCGAAGTTTTGAGTCACAGTTTTGAGTCCATTGATTGTCTAGTGGTCAGGCTGGTAGTAGCAGGATTTCTGTCCCTGATCTTCCTTAAATTTTGGTTCCAGTCTCTCCTTGCTGTGTACTTTTACTTCAGTCTTCCCTTGCACCTCTGTATAAGGGCTAGCCAGCTTTATCTAAAGACTACAGGACTAAAGAGGTACCTTAGCAAGGTAATGCTACATGCATGAGCCTTCTTCCAAGCACAAAGACTACTCATAATATAGGTCAAGTTTGAAGTGTCCAGTAAGGGTACATACATTTAATCAAATGATCATATATCGGACATTCACTAAGATGACAGATTTTTTTTTATCTGGTTTTACAAGCATCTAAGATGTATAACTTATATCTCTTTGGTCTGAGACATCTTTTCTTCCCTTAGGACAAAAAACAAGTAGGAAAAGAACACCGAATAGGAAAAGTAACTATAATTTTCCTGATATACATATTAAACATATTATATTCCTGAGTATTCAAGTGGTGCCATGTTTTTTCTCATATTCCAAAAATCTCTTGCATTCTGTTGAATATAGACTTTGAATAAAATTTTCAAAAGTACATATGGGCCATTTAAAGATGCAGATAAACACCTCAAAGAATTTATAAAAGTACCTAAGCAGCTTATGTACTTTAGTAAATACCCCTGGCTGCCCATCTACACATTTAAAAGCCTAAATTCCTTTGTAAATCTGACCTCAAATGACTTAGGAACTCAAATCCCATTTTCAAAAGTGATTAGAGATGGATCCCACAATAGGATTTAAGCATTGTAGTGGCCAATTTTCAGGTGACCTGTGGCCTAATGGAATCCTCAACGTGAATTGGGCACCCAGGGCCTAACTGGGTGGAAAGTAGGAAATGCTGAAAAGAAGGCAGGTTGGTACCTCAGAGGTAGTCAGATGGCCAGCACCATTCAAGATTCTCAGATAGTTGCCCTAAGCTAGTCAGTCCTTTTCTCACAAATAAATAGGGATTCTCTTTTGCATATGGCCTCCTTTAGAATGCATGTTCTGAAATCCCCATAAGAGGTGAGATAGAAAGGGGAATACCCCATTCAAGAATCCCACACATTGGGCACACTTACACGTACATTTAAGTGCAACTGAATTTAATGCACATTAAGATAAAGCGCATTAAGTTATTTTTAGCAGGTGTCTACACATGCATGGACTCAGCACTAAAGTTAGTGTGAAGTCCCTGCAGCCCTACCATGTGCCCCTAGTAGTGCTGTGTGAAGTTTCAGGTGCTGATTCGATTTGGAGGAGATTCAGCGGTCGAATCTCCAAATCCAAATCGAATCGGGGACCAGTAAAAAGGTCTGAATTGATTCGAAGTTCTCTGAATCTTTGGAAAGATTCAGAGCGCTTTGATGATTCAGGCAGTCCCCATCCACTACAGCAGGAAGCTGGACCCAGACCTGAAGTAAGGGGTCGGGGAGAGGGTGTTGGAGGAGAGGAGAGGAGAGGGAACCATGGAGGGGACCCCTGCCAGGCCCCATCCCCTGCCTGCTCCCCCAGCCCATTCCTCCAGCCCTCCCATGGCTGCTCCATCCGCCCCAGCTCCCAGTGCTTTAAAAAAAGCCCCGACTCACCGGTTCCTGCCCAGCTGGGGGGCAATCCCTGATGCCCCCCACTGCTCCACGCTGCACTGGGGGCTCTGTCATGAGCCTCTTGAGCCCCCTCACTGTCCCAGCCCCCCCCCCCCATGGCTGCCCTGCCCACCCCAGCTCTGGCCCTTTAAGAAAAAAAAACCCTGAACTCACCAGCTTCTGCAGCAGCCTTCGGGCTTCAGGGGGCTCATGGAGGATCCCCCCCATGATAGGGGGCAGCGGGGATCACCCCTGCCAGGCAGGACTTGGTGAGTTCGGGAGGTTTTTTTGGTTTTTATTTTCTTAAAGGGCCAGAGCTGGGGCAGGCGGGGCAACTATGTTGGGGACTGGGACAGCAGGGTGGCTTGGGGAGCTTGTGCAGAGCCCCCCACATGGTGTGGGACAGTGTGGGGCAATGGGGAGATCCCAGAATCACCCGGTGAGTCAGGCCTTTTTTTTTCAAAGTACCAGAGCTGGGGCAGGCAGGGCAGCCATTGCCAGGGCTGGGAGAGTGGATGGGGGATGGGCAGAAGCTGAATCTCTGAATCAGATTTGGCCAGATTGATTTGGGACGGTGATTTAAATCACCAAATCAAATCACTGTCTCTTGAATCAGCTTAATTTGAATCTGAAGTGGATACTAGCCGCTTCGCACAGGATAGTGACTGGGCAGACCCAGTGATAAAGTTAGTGTTGGGTCACACCTACTAATCATCCCTAAATTTCATACCTGTATTTGCAAGCATCAAAGTTAGGTGCGATTAGCCTAATTTCACCATTTTTAATGTGCATTAAAGGTACGGACATGTAGACACATGCCCATAATGTGCATTAAATTAGGCTAAGGTACATTAACACATCTTGTGTAGATATGTACATTAAGTAGCTCAGTAGTGTCATATCTCAAGAGGTTCTGTACAAATGTGTAGAAGATAAGATGATAAAGAACAGTCGACTGGCCTTATCAAAGGCAAATCATGCTCAACCAACTTGATTTATGAACAAGAAATCATCCACAGACTAGACTCTGCTAAGTATGGTCTCAGCAGAGGCTATAGATTCTTATCCCATTACCTGGACTAACTTTTATATCCCTTATGTGCTTCAATTGGTTAATTGCTTTGTTTATCCCTATTGACCTATTCAACCAACCTTTGCCTCTCTCAGCATTGCCCCCTTCCCCTATCCTCTCTATTTAAATTCTCATTTTTACAAACCCATACTTTCATAGCAAGGCCATTCATAGCATCTGATGAAGTAAATTGTCACCTACAAAAGCTTATGCCTCTCTGGATAAGCTACTCTTTAAGGTGCTACCCTGCCTTCTGCATGACAAGGTGATGAACTATATTGATGGTAAATGAGATACACCTCAACTTCAGTAAGGTTTTTGACACAGTTTCCTGTGCCACTGTCATAAGCTAAGAAAATATAGTTTTGATGAAGCTATTATAGAGGCAAAGTAGAAGACACTGACACACATTAATGCTTGGGAGAGCTTCATGAAAGTCATCATGGTATTGAGCATGGTATAAATACCTCCACAAGCTGAAAAGCTTTAAGGACTTCTAACTAAAAATAAATTGGCAAGGATTTTGCAAAAAATAAATTTCAAATGGCTGTGTCCTACTCTAGTAGCTCCTCTCTCCCCACTGTAAGCTATATGTGATATTTCCAGGGAGAAAATAAAATGTCTAATAATATTTTTAATAGCGATAATAACCATTGACTTTAAAGCATTTAAAAAAAGCAATCATGTATTTCCCACTTGTGATTTACCAAATTACACCCAAATACCAGGTCTTGTCTGTGTCCTGAATGCGTAGTAGCTGCTTGACCTAAAACAATGAATTGCAATGATTGCACTACCTTGCACAGTGCAAGGTTATATCATGTGGGTATATCTACATGTGAAACTAGTGTGCCTGAATAAACTCTGGACCAGTTCACATCATTGTCATCTCCTCCTGAGCACAGGGTCTTTGTGTGCACCTGTGACTGCAGTAATTTGAGCCAGGGTGGTCCCAGGCATATGTAAAGATGCTGTGGCCGGGAGCAGGCAGCCCCCACGCTGCAGCATCCTTGTGCCCCAGCCAGCCCTGGTGTGTGTTTGAGCACATGTAAGTACTCTGCCATAGAATAGTACGTGTGCCAGGAAGTACTGTGCTATGGCAGAGTTAATTAGTTTACTGTGCTCTAAAAAGGGTGCACATATAGACTGTGACACTTTACTGCGGAACTAATTAGGCTCTCAAGGTAAAACTAGGGGACTATGAGATCAACAATTCAGTGGTCAGCTGGGTAATAAACTGGCTGTAGGGGGTCAGACCCAGTGAGTACTCACAGATGAATCCGTGTCAACCTGGCAGAAGGTAGCCAGTGGGATCCCCCAGGGTTCAGTACTTGGACCAGTGCTTTTCAACATCTTCATCAATGATCTGGATGTGGGCACAAAAAGCGCACTGGCAAAGCTCGCCGATGACACTAAGCTCTGGGGAAGTGCAGCCATGCATTAGGGTAGGCTGACGATCCAGGTAGATGTAGACAGATTAGTTAGATGGGTGGACTAGAACCACATGCTTTTCAACACTGAGAAGTGTAAACTGATCCATCTGGGGAGGAAAAATCTGAAACAAACTTTCAGGCTTGGAGGTGCTATACTAGCTTGCAGCATGTCTGAAAGGGACTTGAGGGTCATAATTGACCATAAAATGAATATGAGGTACAAGCATGATGCTATAGTTTGCAGAGCAAACAATACACTGGCATGCATCAACTGACGCATCTCAAGCAAAACTAAAGAAGTTATTTTCCTGCTCTGCTTGGCATTAGTGAGGCTGCAGCTGTAGTACTGAATCTAGTTCTGGGTGTCACACTTCAAGAAGGATATGGTGAAGCGAGGGAGTCAAGAGAAGAGGCACTTGTATGATTAGAGGCCTGAAGAGCAAGCCATATGAGAAAAGGCTGGCAGATACAGGATTGTTCAGCCTAGAAAAGAGAAGACTTTGGGAGAATTTGGTGTCAGCTTGGAAATATATCAGGGGAGAGCATCAGGGGCTAGGCAAACTACTATTCACCAAAGTGCCTCAGGGGAAAACCAGGAGCAATAGTCATAAACTCCTAGAAGGTTTCAGACTGGATAGTAGGAAAAAATTATTCACAGTTCATGTGACCAGACTCTGGAATGGACATCCAGCGAGGGTGGTGCAGGCACCTACTCTGGAGATCTTCAAAAGGAGACTGGATGCACACCTTCCTGGGGTTACTTGACCCCAGCAGTCTTTCCTGCCCAGAATAGAGATGCAGGACCCAATGATCTCACAAGGTCCTTTCCAGCCCTAAACGTCTGTGAATCCGTGGAAATGTTAATAATTTTTTTAGGTAATTGCATATTACCTGCAATATATTACTATGGAGATACATTTTAAAACTTGCAAGACTGACATAAGAAGACTAAAAACAGAATGTAATTTAACTTTCAAAAGTCTGCACTGTCTTTTCTCCTAACTAGAATACAGTAAGCAACGCAAACATATCTTTCTTTTTGACCCACAGTTAATATTAGCTCAGTGGAATCCCATCATTTTAACTGTTCAGAAGAATTTTTTAAATTGCAAAGGAATTATAACTCTGGTGTCTAAAAACAACTTACTGATGACTGTTTGGTCAGCACACAGGTTACACTATGTTAGTGAATGCAATGAACATTTCATGCAAATAAAAAAAAAAAAGTCTCCCCCTCTCCCCCCCTCCCCGCTTCAAGGATAAAACTAAAGAAACCCAACTGATAATTAGTAAAACATTTGAAACAATTTTTTTTTCCTTTGGGGTTACCCCTATTGTGCATATGCTCATTGCCACTACTTGTGCTCTAGTGTACTTCCCATCCCTCAATTTCTTCTCAACTCCTTCAGTTGGAGATTTAATGTTATGATATTACCTACGCTAGAAGTGTCAAACATACAGCCCACAGGCTTGATCTAGTCCATAGGGCTGGTTTATCCAGTCTACAAGCCACCCAACATTGGGGGCATGACTGGGGGAGTGGCTGCCAAAGAGCCCAGGCCCCTGAGGCCCCAGTAGACATGACAATCAACAGCAGAAGGGTGAGCAAAGACTAGCATCCATAATCACCCTCCACACTCTGTGCCACAGCACAGTCACTTTGCTGGTGGCCAGTGCTGTGGTCCTACCTTCTTGGTCAGCAGCCCCCCAACCACCATGGGTGACTTTAACTACCCTGCCATCTGTTGGGAGGACCATTCTGCCAGCTCCAGCAGGTCAGCCAATTTCTTGGCAGCTATTGATGACCTGTTCCTGTCACCGGTTGTCTAAGGGCTGGCTAGGAATAAAGCCACTCTGGACTTAGTGCTTACCATGGTAGGGGACCTTAGGATTGAAGGTACTCTGGGTTACAGTGATCAAACTCAGGAGGCTAGTTAGAGACCAGCAACCAGAGAAAAGTTCACTTATATCACCAGGGTCTGCAGGTATGAGATATGGAAAACCCAGGCAGGCATGGAGATCAAGTTGGCATCCGAAATAAAGGACAACAAAAAGTTCTTCTACAGGTACATGGGGGACAAGAAAAAACATTGAGCTCTACTGTGGGACCCTTACTGAATATGAAGGGACAGCTCACAGCTGATCCCCACAAAAAGGCAGAGCTCCTAAATGAATACTGCACCTGACTTCATTGGAATCACTTGACGCGTACCTGACATTGAGGGACTATCGATAAGTTGCCAGCCCATGTCTGTCTATTTGTTGTTTTGAACAGCCCAGTGGCTAATACCCTCGCAGTGCCCAGTTGGCCTGAGACAGAATTGATCTATCTATCTGTTGTTATTATCTGTTGTTATTATTTACTATTACCTCTTTAATACTGCATTATCTGCTTATCGCATTTATCTTTCTGTTAACTGTTGTGTGTGTAAGCTATAATAAATTTGCCTTTATTTCACTCCCAACTTTGCCTTCTCGATCTGAAACTGAATCAAACAGCCCAGTTGGCCTGTGATAAAATTGATACACTCACAGTGCCCAGCTGGCCTGTGACAACATAAGGAAGAACTTCTTCTCCATAAGGGTAACTAGAACCTGGAACATACTCCCAGCAGAGGTTGTACAGTCACCATCCTTGGAGGCGTTCAAAAGGAGGCCGGATAAGCACCTTGTTGAGCTAGTTTGAGCTCATTAAACTCCTGCTTATGGCAGGGGACTGGACTTGATGATCTTACAGGTCCCTTCCAGTCCATTGAATATATGACACTGTGACCACAAACCTATGCTGGAACTGGAGCTACTCCTGTGGAATGGGGCAGTGGCAGCTCTGGCTCTGGCACGGCTTGCAGAGGGGTCTGGAGCCACTGCTATGTGCTCCAAGTTGGTGCTCCCACTGCTGCCTCCACCAATACTATCTGCAGAGCCTCAGTTCCTCATCTGGCTGGTCTTCCCTGTGTCCAGACTGTCCCAGTCTTGCCCTTATGGTGCTAAGCTGGCCCTCTTTCTTTGCCTTTTGGGTGCCTTGTGGGCTATATTCATGGCATGTCTGCCTCTGTAGCCATACCCATGTCTCACAGGTGCTACTCTTGATCCACACACCGGCTTGTACTGGCTTCAACCCTCTTGGCTTTGGCCTGCTGGTTGCTCTCTGTGGACTGCTAAGCCTAGGCTCACTTGCACTGGCCTGCAGTGCCACAGCAATCAAGTTTGATGCCCAGGGCAAAGCCCGCAGCGGCAGCCTGCCCTTGCCCCATGCACACATACAGACACACACTACCCAGGAGGTAAGTGTGTAGGCAGGAATGGGGAGAGGGAGGGGTCAAGTGCGGGGGGGAGATTGAGGCCCCCACAATGAGGGAGGGAGTGGGGCAGGGGCTGGGGTGAATGGGACTCTGGGATGAGTTGTAGGAGGGTTGGAGCCTGGGCGGCTCGTCCAAGGGCACAAGGGGCTTCTGTCTCTGTGTGCACCCCCAGGGCAGGCATAGGGGGCCTCAATCTGCCCTCCCACAATCCTTCCCTCCCCGCCTCACCTTCTCCCCTTCACACATACTTGCTGGGTGCTGTTCCACATGCAGCTGGGCTGAGTTCCTGGCCACCTGCAGGCTCTGCTATTCGTCTGTGTCTGTGTGCGCCCCTTTTCCCCTGCTGCAGCTGTCCAGAGCCCACACCCAGGCTGGCCTGTGGTCCCCTGTGCTGCCACTACTGCCTTTTGTTTGCGGGGGCTAAGTCCTGTTACCCCAGCCTTTCACTGCCTATGCTTGGGAGTGCTTGCAGCATCAGGAGCTGCCCTTCCCTGAGCCCACTGAAGTGAGCCACTTGCGGCTCCATCCCTGGCTGGATAGCACCTGTTGGCACCTGCTTCGGCACCTTGTGCAGTCACCCTGCTTGGCCCCCCCCCCGCCCTGCTTACTACAGCACTGTTGACCTGGCTGCTCAGTCCCAGCCTCTGACTGTTGAGATGCAGCCTCTGGCGCCCTTGGCTCTCATCCACTCCCTGTCACTCCCTCTTGCCCACCCCTGTGCAGCGCTTGAAATCCTGAGTGCCTCAAGCACCCTGGTACGTGGCCTACAATCCCCAGCTTACAGACACAATCCGGTCCTCCAGTGTTAAGTTCGATAACAATGCAAACATAAGCAACTGCTTTCAAACAAAAAGTCTCTCTGCTCTGGGTTAATGGCATCCTGCAAGCCCTCCTTCCCTTTGAACTCTCACCTTTCAGCATTCATGAGTGGTTTGGGTATCTACCATGCTGTCTCCTGCAGCCTTTCTCTCCCAGGAGCTCTTCTCCTTGCAACACACAGGGCCAGACTTCCTGCATTGCTTCAGGCACTGGGCTTATATGCCCTGGATAACTGCCCCTGCCAGTTAGACAACTCCCTAGTCAACCACAGGGGTTTCCCCTTGTGCCTAATCCCAGCCATAAGGCATCCTGGAATTCAGTTGGATTAAATTCAGTTCTTTCATTTCCAGGGATTTAAGTGATACCTTAAGCTTCTAAAATAAATATGAATTGCATTGCTTACATGTAATCATCTGTATATCTCCATCAATCACACTATAGTGAGAATCTTTGTATATTTCTATATTTCTATTTATTTATTTATATTGAAGCACTACAAAAATGTAGTGCTATTGATGTGAACCAATGTGATATTCCCCACTGAGGCCCCAGGCTGGCATGCTACTACTATGGCTTTCCAGCCAAGGGGTGTGGAAGGGTGTTGCTCAGTTCTATAGCCCTGTTCCATGCACCGCCCCCCACCCCCCAATAGTGTGACAGAGAGTAGACAAGGGAAGTTCTCAGTGGTCAGATGATGCCCACAGTCCCTTGGGGCTGCTGCCTGCTCCCCTATAGGAAACAGAAGTTTGGAGTGTTCAGTGACTGTCCAAAATATATCACTACAGAAAAGTGCTGTTTCATTCAGCAACATGTCTATGGTGCTTTTATACACAGGTATAAATAAAAACATTTTTATTTTATATAATACATATAATTTCATGTAATCACTCCTTATGAAAAACATTTACCCTAGAGTTGTTTCGTAAGTGGAAAGACAGCCTACCATTTATAAATGGAAGGACTTTATCTATAGCTATAGCTATATCTAGTACGCTTGCTGCTTATTAAGACCAGAATGGTTCATTATTTGGTGTTTTTTTCCAAATAAATCCCCTAAAATAGCAGATATTTAATTTACAATGGTTTAGAAATCACTGTAAGATAAGTAATAATGTGATTGAAGAGTTCACAGGGAGTTCGTTTTCAAGGGACAGGTAACAGGTTTAGTCATGCCTGCCAATCCTCTCCCCTGAAGCAGGGGTTTCTCACATTAAAGACCTTTTCCCCATAAACTTTCATTTTTGTCCTACAAATTCCATTTCATCATTACCCATTCTATTCTCTTGTTTCCAGCAGTATCCCTCTTGTACCACACAAATGCGCTTATAGGGTTGAGAACACCACCACCTTTCGAAGCAACACATTACTTTTGAGCCTAAACTAATACTAGTTTCCCCCCTTATTACCATGCTTAAAAACCTACAGGTAAACGTTTGTAAGGCACTTCCTAGCATTTAGGATGCTAGGTCAACTGAACACTTGACAATTTCATCATCTCATCTCTTGAAAAATAAAATGCTCAAGGGGTGTCTCACTTTTCTAAAAAAAGGTTAAACATTGTCCACAAAGTATCATATGAAGACACTTCCACCTCTCTTATTATTTTCAAAAAGGAATGATAAAATATCGAATGCAATGAGGCAAGACTACAGTCTCAAAGTACACAGATATAGAAGTATGAAAGCATGGAGAAAATTCATCAGCTTAGATAAGAGATATGGGAAAATATAGTGAACTTTAGGGGGCACCTGATTTTGGTATTCCTTATTTATAAAACCTTTATAGGTACCAAAGCCCAGCAAGATAAGCACCCTCTTTCCTTTTGAGGCCAACATTTAGGTATGAACCACAAATATATGCAGATATATTTTTGAAAAACAGTAACAGCTCCAAATCAGAGAGAGTGGAGTTACCCGCCCCATCACCCATCTCTGGTAGTATGATCCTCTACTTTTCTTCTTGTGCTCAAACTGTAGATTCAGCAAATCACAGCAGCTAGTTAAACAATCAGAAAAGTATCAGTAAGCTGTTCTCATACTAGCAATATCCACTAAAAAAGAATCCAAATTAAACATTCTGAATGGACCTACTTCATGATTTAATCTGTCCCAGACAAAAAAAAAAACCCTCCCTGATATCTCCACTTTGAATCTACCACAAAGAGTCCCACTGCAAATGGCACTAATCAGAAAGATGTCAGGGTAATTGCACTAGCTTTATTAGAAAGCCCATTAAACAATGCAATAGGGTCCAAGTCAGCACCCTAAAGGTCTCCAAAGGAACTGAGAAGCAGTGGATGAAAGGCAATAACTGCTCCTGTGGAGAATTTTTTCACCGACTGTGGTTACAGGAACCTCAGCTGGTGGAAATGAATCAGGGACAGCCAGAATGAATAGCTGATACTCAACTTTCAGTGCCTGGGAAGATGAAATCCCTAACTAGAAGGAATTCTGTTCAATCTTACGCTACAGAAGCAAGAACTGAATGAGAGTCCCATGTGTATGATCTCTTTACAGGTTTTATTAGAACCACAAACAGGACACTGTGGGAATTAGAGCAGGAGAAGCTAAAGAGAGACAAAATTCCAGGTCCTCCTCCTTTCTGGGCTAAATTTCAGAAGCTCTGTTTTAGCATTGTTCAGTTTAGTGGCAAAAATCCCTCCCCACCATGGGGAGGCACAACTCATTGCCCCCACTGCTACCAGGTGGGCAGGGGTTATGTGGCCCCAGGGCAAAGAGCCCTGAGCCTGTAGCAGGTAGCCTGCATCCATCCCGTGCACAAATATGGGGGAGCACATGCCACCCATGCCTCCCCCAGGGGGTGTGCAGTCACCCTCCCCCACATCCCCTAGATGACCTGCCCATGGCTCTGTCCTGCTCCCTGCCCTGGCCCTGGGTCCCATGCACCACCCTGGCTGGGCACCCCCAGTCCCTGCCTCTGCCCCACTCCTTCCCTTACCAAGGGTCCTGGATCTGCCCCCCCCCCTTTCCTCCCGTACACTTACCTGCAAGGAGCTGCTCTCTACACTGCCCAGCTGTGCTCCTGGTCATGTGCATGTGTGCAGCCACGCACAGGCACACAGCACCCCCTGTGTCTCATTCCCTGCAGTCCCAAGCAGGGGGAGCAGGGGGAATGCTGCCTGCTTGCAAGGGGAAACCCACTATTTCCCACAGGAACCCAGGCACCTGGGGGCCCCTGGGCCCATGCGTTATTCCACCTGTATTCATAACTAATGCTGTTAAATTCCATAACAAGTAGAATAAAATATTCGTGAGTTATTGGTCAAAGTAAGTTTAATAAGCCACAATTTACTTCTACCATGTGCAAAGTTAAAAGACAGCTATCCCCAGTTCTGTTAAGGAGCAGCCATACAATCCAGGATTAAAATTTGGTTTGCATTTTATGTATAAAACAAAAAAATGTTTTTCTCAGAAAGACCAATATTTTAGAGCAATAGAACACTAGAAAAAATCCAAAAAATAAATATTCTTTACAAGCTTTCATTTTTTCCTATAGGGAAATACATACTTCTAAGTTAACTGAGGCATAGACTGTTGCATTTTTCATCTGCAACTCCTAACATGTAGAGTATCTTAAAATAGATTACAGTGTCCCATGGGGTTGGTGTCCTGCAGGGGTCAGTGCTCAGGCCAGTACTTTTCATCATCTTTTTTAATGATTTGGATGTAGAGATGAAGAAGTCACTGGCCAAGTTCACAGATGACACTAAGTTATGGGGAAGCATGGTCACACTTGATGATAAGCTACAGGTACAGGGGGACCTAGACAGGCTGGCAAGTTGGGCAGATCAGAACCAGATGAAGTTTAACATTGAGAAATGTACAGTGCTCCACCTTGGGATGACCAACATACCTACAGGTTTGGCGGCACTAAACTGACTATCACCATGAATGAAAGGAATCTGGGGGTAATAGACCACAGTATGAATATGAGCTGCAAGTGTGATACTGTAGCCAGTAGGGTAAATAATACTCTGGCGTGCATCAATTGATGCATCTCCAGCAAAGCCAAGGAGGTGATTCTTCTACTCTACTCAGCACTGGTGAGACCTCAACTGGAGTATTGCGTCCAGTTCTGGGCACCACACTTTAACAAGGAAGTGGACAAACTTGAAAGAGTCCAAAGAAGAGCCACCTGTATGATCAGAGTCTTAAAAGGCAAGTGATATGAGGAAAGGCTGAGGGATCGGGACTCTTCAGCCTGAGGAAAAGAAGGCTGAGAGGGGACCTGGTAGCAGCTTAGCACTACACTAGGGGAGTACATTAAGGGCTCATTGAGCAACTGTTCACCAGGGCACCGAGGGGAAAACCAGGAGTAATGGCCACAAACTCCTGGAAGATCGATTCAGGCTCAACATTAGGAAAAACTTCTTTACAGTCAGGGTGTCCAGACTGTGGAATAAGCTCCCTTCAGATGTGGAGCCAAACCCTAGAAATCTTCAAGAGGAGACTAGACAGTCACCTTGCTGGGGTCACCTGACCCCCAGTTATGTTTCTTGCTCGGTGCAGGAAGCTGGATCCAATGATCTTCCAAGGTCCCTTCTGGCCTTACAACCTATGAAAAGTCTTTCTCCTCACAGTGACGGAAAATTGTAGGTTTATAAGTAACCCCTCATGATAAAGCCTGTGGTGAGCAAAATAATTTTAATAAAAAGATGTAACTCAATCATTTCCCAAAGGAAACACAGCTCATAACAATGGTTTTTCACACCCTCTCCAAAAGAGGATTTGTGAACTATGGGATAAACCCTGATGGGGAAAGTTATAGGTAATCTTCCTATGCTCTACCATATTTTAAAACTACTGTTTAACTAGGAATTGCAGGGCAAGGAGATGGTGGGGGTCCATTCTTGGCTTCCCAGGCTCAGCATGTAACTGATGAACTCTCCCAAGAGGAAACTTACCAAGCCTCCCACAGCAGTGCTTTCCCAGCACAAGGAGATGGAGGGGTAGGGACAGGGACCCTGAGCAGCTGGCCAGTCAGTGTTCTCCTATACTTTGTGCTATCCTCAGCAACCAGAGCCTGGGGCCTGCTGCTTTCAGGCCCTCTGGCTTCAGAGCATTAATACTACGTGCTCCCTGTGGCCCTTCTGAAGTGCTCCAGATGCAAGGCAGCTCAGTATCTGCATGACACTGAAGTGCTACATCTTTCAAGTGCTTCAAATGAATGTTTGCCCTTACTCACAAGGTATTTTTAAAGAAATACATTTGATCCAATATTGTTACAATGGATTTTCATTGTGTGCAGATACTAAATGGCGAAAACAATATAACTGTATTATTTGTAAAGCTAAAATAGAATTTTCAAGTACAGTCCTAATTTTGACAATCCAAAATATGTACTTTATACTACTTAGAACACGTATTATCCTGCAGGGGTAGGCAACCCCTGGCACAGGTGCCAGAGCATGGCACACAAAGGCATTTTGCTTGGCGCACACACCTCAAGACAGACAGTAGGGAGGGGGCTGGGGCTGCACTGCCACAACAAGAGTCAGGCCTCTCATGGCTCCCCCATCATCTGTCCCTAGTACACCAACCTCTAACAAGTTGAGGTTCTGGGTGTTTTTGGCACTCTGCCCAAAATGCTGCGGACCCCTGTTACAGGATAATAAGTTATGTCATTGATTCTCTACCATGATTCACTGAGTGAAACAGCTGCCTCTCTATGGCACACCACAGACTTCAATATGATGCCAGCTGTGCACAACAGTATGCATACATATTAAAAAACAAGATGAAGGCATACGCCACCAAAGCATCTAGAAAAATGGGGTTTCTTTCAGAGGTGCTTTGAAATCCACAGTTTGTGCCAAAAATCCTACTCAAGGACAAATAATGCACACAAATGTTAAAAAGAAAGAGATAAGTGTAGCACGATAGGGAATAAAAATATAAATTGAAGGCTCTACCAGAGTACTATAGCTATCTCAGAAAGAAACATACTACAGGAGCCCCAGCCTGCATTCCAGCACCTGCTTTCAGCACCCCAGGCTTATTTCCTCATTTAAGAAATGTACTCCAATTTTGAATCACTAGTTTTCTGGGAAACAGCACATATGGTATGTGAATAACTATGGTATATAACTATCAGGGACCCTAACAGACAGCCCACCCTGAGCTATCTGCCTAGTGGGTCACACCTACCTGGGGTTTTGCCTGGCAGCCCTAACCCAGCCAGTGGCTCCAGCTGGCCACTGTCTGAGTATCTCGATTGCCTGATGGGAGAGAAGCTTCTTCATTTAGCTCGAGCTGTAGCAACAGACTCAAAGCCACCCATCGGTTCTGATTATGATCTGCTTTGCTAAGCCTCTATGTTGTTGATCTTGTTTGGCTCTCCTTTTTGGGCTCTGGTTTAAGGATTTCCCCTTGGATTTGTTAACTTCACATCTGTTTCCTGGACCCTAGCCCTGCCTGTGTTTTAATTCAGCCCTGGATTTCCCTCTAGAACTGGTAACTTGGTCTCAGACTCCTGAACCTTGACTCAGCCTCAGTTTAGGACTGCACCAGGCTTTCCCTCTTGGATCTAGTACATTGGCTCCCAATCCCTGACTCAGTCCTTTCTAAGGCCCTGGCTCTTGCCTTCTCCCAGTGGTCCAACCACTATGCTGGGCCATCTACAACCGTATCCATTACAAAAATGAACTACAGAGGCAAGTCAGAGGATGTCAGAGAAGGCACGGGACAGGTCAAAGATGGAATTCCCTGGTTTCATCTGAACTGTTAAGTTACAATTACACCAAACTGGACACCCAGTGAGACTGGGGTGAGCTAAATCCTCTCCAAGTTAAAATTAAGAATTACCTGATGTTGTGTGAAGTAATACTGATCTATTGAACTCTGGGTTGATTGTAGATACAAAAATAAAACCTAAAAAAAATGGAGAAATGAATAATAAAGGACATTGTTTTACCCAAATAAGAATGTGATTTCAATTGATGACATAACTGTTGGGTGACACTTGGAAGGGATACAGGCAAGGTTGCAGCCCAAGAAAATCCCCATGTAGCTTGCCAGGGTCTGACGGTGGTAGAAGGCAAGTAACACCTCCTAACTAATAACATCATAGAAAAATCAAGACATGGCAGGAGAGAGTCAGAATATATACCACAGGGAGTCTAAGACTGAGCAATCCCAGTGAGGAGGTGTAGGAATAAGATGCTAGGCCCAAGGCAAAAACACCACAAAGATCTTTAAAAAAATAACACACATACTTAAAATAAAATACATGATGTGAAACAGAGGAAACTAACTTATTTAGAACACATCATTACTTTTAAATGAAAATTAGGATATATCTTAAATACATTTTCATGCATCACTGAATTTCACTACACAGCCCTGAAGTTTATTCAGATAGTTTTACTTGTGTCTACAGTCCCATCAAATTAAACAAGACTACTTGCATATATAAGTAAAGATTCAGAATTATACATTGTTATTCTGGTTTTGTACAGCTTTTTAATGCACTACTAAACAGAATTCTTTTGTTTAAAAAAAAAGAAGAGACATCGGTGTTCCTCCATATCCAACAAAATCCTAATTAATTATATAAACAAAATAGCATTTTCTAGGTCCTGAGTATTTATCACCCTCATCAATCAATAATGCATTCAGGTGGTCCAGCAGCAACATAAGTGGTAACACCCAATTAGTTAAAAACAAACATTTCAGATGTATTTAAATAAATGTTACCATTAACAATTACACTGTTCAAAAAAATGAGGCCCCCCCAACTAAAAACTAAAAGGCCAAATACCTGACACAAATTTTCAAAAAACTAAAAGCAGTAATTTGAAGATATGTAGTATGAAATATTTTAGGGAAAGGTAAAGGGATTTCAAATTAAGAGGCTCATCAGACATTTTGTCTACCTACACTATTCAATATCTTGTCCCAAAATAAGAAAAATGACAAGCAACCACTGGGGTTATGTTTCCTATTTTGATGGCACATTAGGAAAAAATATTGCTTGTTATATTTTGAATTAAATATACAAGCACCACCATAGTCAGACTTAGAAGCTGGTGCCATAACATGAGCATCCTTGTGTTTAATTATCTTCTGAAAGATGTTAGCAACAACTTATTAGTAGTTACTCTCATAGTTCTTTATTAAAAGTAGAATATTTATAGCAATCTTTCTTTCTTTTCTGTTCAGAATTCATCTTTGTAAACCCAACTATTACAATTTCTCTGAGTACTAGAGTAGGGTGACCATATTACTTTTAAGGAAATTGGGGACGCTCCCCCCCACAACCAAGTCAGAGGTACTGCTATGGGTGGTACTTAGTAACATTTCAAGAATACTCTCTTGTAAAAGTGAGAATGTAATATGAGTTGTGGATGAATCTTAACATTTTGCATGAGTGCAAAAGCATGTGCAGGCAAAAAATATCCATGAATGTTCATGAAAAATCTCAAGTAGCATAAATTGAGAAATGCCTATGTTTGAGAAATAGAACTTTATATCACAGTGCATGACAGCACCTGTAAACTTGTATGTGGGAAAATAATTGTATAGATGTTAAACTTTAGGAATTGCCAGCATGAAAGAGTAATATTAAAAGTATTTTTAACAGTCTTATTTTCTTTCCAAGTCTAAAAAATTATAAACAAAACATTCATTATTATATTTCACATTAAACTTACAAAATTGAATACTGTCATAGTAAAAGCAGATATAGGAGCAGTTTAATAAGCTCAGCATCCACGAATGATATATATTATTATAATTCTTGTATATATATTTTATATAAGCAGAGGCTAAAGACTCAATAACCCATGTCAAATGAAGGATCAATGCTGTAAGGAAATTTCTGCATCTACATATTTGTCCCATCCATTTTTTCATATTTGTTCTTTACTTGAAGTTTAACATTTTCAGAATATATTTTTAGAATAAAGATTAGTTTGGAGTACCTAGAGTTAACTGTAGAGTTTTCAGTAGTGAGGAACAGGCAAGTGATCTCTTGAAGCTTGTTATTTCTCAGGAAGTTGAAATAAAATATTTTAAGCTGTAAATTAAATATTAGACCTTTATTATAAAACTTCCCTGTAAAATCTCCAATGTCTTTTGATGCAGCATTTTGTTTCTAGAGGGAAAAAACATTAATCTCATCTTTCCCATTTTCCCATTTTTCATGTGATCTGTTCATCTTTTCCTGTCTCCACATCCCCCATCGCTATACATGGAGTGCCTGTCTGACCCCTTTTCCCTCCTGCTGTCAGCTCCAGTCTGTGTGGCAGATCCTGTTTCTTTTTCCCCTGTGCTTGTATCAGCTTTAGGGAGTGCGTTATCAAGAAAACTTGGTGTTTTTAACCAGTGTCAGGTTCACTGAATTAGCAAAATTTATGAATGGTGTAAGAACTGCTTATACACTATTTATCTTTCATTCCATTAAAATAGTGGTTCTTAACCTTTTTAGACTTGAGGCACCCCTCCAGCTTTTCTTTTTCACTTGTTTTTTTTTTTACTATGGAAAAGTAATAGGAAAACTCTTCTGTTGCAAAGAACTCAGAAAGACCACAAGCAGGTCAAAATGTTTATGACACTGTGCATTCCTATCTGAAATTTCTGAGCTTATCTTGTAAATCATGTCTAGGTGCTTGCACACCAAAAAATGTTAATTTTGTGCAGAAAAACTATAGCAGCCTTAAAAAGATTTCAAGGCACCCCAGGGTTACACAACATCCTAGTTAAGAAGCACTAACTTAAAAATGTCATAAATATTTATAGTAGCTTTGGTAACTTTTTGGGAAGCAATAGCTACAATGAAGTAAAAATTGTACCATACTATTAAACCTCTTGAATTTAAAAAAAAATGCATTTTTCATTTAATCCACCAGATAAGCATACTGCCACTGACTACTGCCCTTCAGGAGTACACTTTTGTAACTGATGTCCTTTCCTGTTCCTAAGATTGTAAACTATTAGGGTGAAACCTCACCCTTTATTTTGCACTATGCACAACAATGGCCCAGTGATAAAAAAACAACATCCACACTGATTTTAATGGCTTGGAAGCCATTATTTATTACTTTTTTACTTAAGTACAAAATAGGAATCATTGCACTCAATTTAGCAGTTTTCAGGAAGAATATCACTTTTTGATCTGTTGTATACTTACTTTAAAGTTGCTGACATTTATTTTATTATTATTGACTGGTTAGTGTGCCAAAACCGTTGGATAAGAGACATCTTACTATTCTGAATCTCAGTATATAAATAAAATTAATTTACTACCAAAAAAAATGTTATGTAAAATATAGTGGATATTAAGATTGCAACTAGAAAACAAAACTTAAATGAAAACATTGAATTAACAGAAAATACTAAGAATAATAAGAATAACTGCTTGTTTATAAGGAGAAGAGATGAATAATTCAGCTGATAGCTTGATGTCTTTACCAGTGATAACAGAACCAAGTTCATCAGTACCATATCAACAACACAGGGCACACCTGAAAAGGACAAATAGTTACTAAACAGTTGATTTTTTTACAGTCAGATGACCATTAAGCTATAGTTCTTATATCAAATCCTTTGCACAGATCATCTTTCACTTTTTCTAGTATACATGCTTAAATAGATGTTCAGTTTAAGACACAATCGTGCCTATGCTTAGACAACTCTGCCCCCTTCCGTTCAATTTAGCATATGCAAGGAAGATTTATCATGTAAGCTGGCCAAGCAATACATTTAGCTCCAAATTCCATATAGATTTATTACTGTTCTTTAACTCCCTTCCAAGTTCTTTGCATTTCCACACAGAAATCTTAAGATTCTTCAACTTCCCTTCCCAAATCTTTTAAGCCTCATATATTTAGAACTCAAGCATTAGTCCAATTGAACTGTCTTATAACAAGGTTACTAAAAGCTTCTACTTCAGGCTTGTATTTCATAGATTTAGTTTCATCGTTTCATAGTTTCCAGGGTCAGAAGGGACCTGAGCAGATCATCTAGTCCGACCCCCTGCCATGGCAGGAAAGAATACTGGGGTCAAATGACCCCAGCAAAATGTTCATCTAACCTCCTCTGAAACACCCCCAGGGTAGGAGCCTGCACCACTTCTCTTGGAAGTTGGTTCCAGACCCTAGCCACCCTGACTGTGATATCTAACCTAAACCTGCCCTCTGCCAGCTTGTGACCGTTATTCCTGGTCACTCCTGGTGGTGCTTGGGGAAACAGTGACTTCCCCAATGCCTGCTGATCCCCCCTGACTAGTTTGTAACAGGCCACAAGATCCCCCCTCAGCCTTCTCTTTTGGAGGCTGAACAGGTTCAGGTCCCGTAGCCTCTGCTCATAGGGCCGGCCCTGTTGTCCCCTGATCATGCAAGTGGCCCTCCTCTGGACCCTCTCCATGCTGTCCACATCCCTCTTGAAGTGTGGCGCCCAGAACTGGACGCAGTACTCTAGCTGTGGCCTGACCAGTGCTGCATAGAGGGGGAGGATCACCTCCTTGGACCTGCTCGAGAAGCATCTGTGGATGCATGACAAGGTGCGGTTGGCCTTCCTTACTGCCTCCCCACACTGCTGACCCATGTTCATCTTGGAGTCAATGATGACCCCCAGATCTCTTTCCGGCTCCGTGCTGACAAGAGAGGAGTTCCCCAACCTGTAGGTATGGTGCCGGTTGTTCCTCCCGAGGTGCATCACCTTGCACTTATCTGTGTTGAAACCCATCCTATTTTCGTCCACCCAATCTTGTAACCTGTCTAGGTCTGATTGTAGCCTGTTGCATCCTTCCAATGCGCCCACATCCCCCCACATCTTAGTGTCATCAGCAAATTTGAACAGGGTGCTTTTTACCCCCTCATCCAAAGCGCTGATGAAGATGTTGAACAGTGCGGGCCCAAGGACCGAGCCCTGAGGAACCCCACTGCCCATGTCCTTCCAGGTTGAGAAGGACCCATCCACTACCACCCTCTGGGTGCGGCCCTCCAGCCAGTTGGCGACCTATTTGACTGTGTGGGCGTCGACACCACAGCCCCCCAGTTTCTTAATGAGAACGGTGTGAGAGACAGTGTCAAAAGCCTTCCGGAAGTCCAGGAAGATTATATCCACTGCTACCCCTGCATCTAATGATCTGGTGATCTGATCATAAAAGGCCACCAGGTTGGTCTGACAGGACCTGCCACTGATGAACCCATGTTGGTTGCCCCTAAGCATGTTGTCCCCTGCTGGCCCCTCCTGGATGTGTGCCAGCATAATTTTCTCGAACAGCTTGCCTAGGATTGAGGTGAGACTAACCAGCCTATAGTTTCCTGGGTCCTCCTTCCTGCCTTTTTTGAAGATGGAGACCACGTTGGGCCTCTTCCAGTCCTCCGGTACCTCACCAGAGCACCACGAGTGTTCGTAAAGTTGTGCCAGGGGACTTGCAATGACCTCGGCCAGTTCCTTTAGAACTCTAGGGTGGAGATCATCCGGACTGGCTGACTTGAATACGTCCAACCCCTCCAGAAGCTCCCTAACTAAATCCTCACTAACCCGTGGCCCAGGTGTGCCTCCCCTGGGGCCCGAGGGGGGCCCAGCAGGGAGGTGGCTGTTCTGGTCCCTACTTAGGAAGACGGAGGCAAAGAAATCATTAAACATATTAGCTTTGGTGTCTGGTGTGACAACCAGGTTTCCCATGGTGTCCTGCAAGGGGCCCACATTACCCGGGACCTTCTTTTTACCCCCTACGTATTTAAAAAAAGACTTCTTATTGTCCTTAATCTGGGAAGCTAGCCCCAGTTCCATCTCTGCCTTGGCCTTCCTAACTACCCCCCTACATCCCCAAGCAACTACAGAATAGCCCTCCCTGGTGATGACCCCTTCTTTCCATTGGGTATAAGCCTCCTTTTTAGCAAGGAGACATTCCCGGATTCTTTTGGTGAGCCACGGAGGCTTGAGTGCTCTCCTGCTCCCTTTGATCCTCGTTGGGATTACCTTCCTTTGGGCTTGGAGGATCGTCTCCTTAAGGAATGACCACTCTCCTTGGACACCTGGCTCCCCTCCCCCCTGGGACCTCAGCACTTCTCCAACTATCCTCCTTAGCTCGTTGAAGTCTGCCCTCCTAAAATCTAGGGCCGCTGCCTTACTGCATGCCTTTGCCACCTTGTGCTGGATGGTGAATTCCAGCAGGCGATGATCGCTGTCGCCCAGGTGGTCAAGCACCCGCAGCCCCCTCACCAGGTCATCACCCGTGGCCAGCACTAGGTCCAACAAGGCATCCCCCCTGGTGGGGCTGTGTACCTCCTGGGTTAGATGGAGGTCCTACACTCTGGCCAAGAACCTACGTGAGCTTTCAGACCTGGCTGACTGCTCTTCCCAGGAGATGTCCGGGAAATTCAGGTCCCCCATGACAACCACATCCTTAGCCTTCACTACCTCTGTGAGCTGACCCAAGAATTCCTGGTCAAGCTCTTCTCCCTGGTTGGGAGGTCTGTAGTAGACTCCCACCATTAAGTCCCTTTCCCCTCAACTGCCTTGTACTCTAACCCAAAGCACTTCAGAGTGCCCCTCCCCTGGCTTCTTGCTAATTAACGAGGATGTGTATTCCTCCTTAATATAGAGCGCCATGCCCCCACCTCTCCTTCCTATTCTGTCCCTCCTGTACAGCCTATAGCCCTTGACATTGACCGCCCAATCATGCATTTCGTCCCACCACGTTTCTGTAATCCCCACTATGTCAGGGCTGGTGTCAGCCAGCAGGAGGGTGAGTTCCTCCTGCTTGTTGCCCATACTACGAGTGTTTGTGTAGAAGCATTTGAGGCCTCCTGTGGATGTGTGTACTGACCCCCTAGTTCCAGCGTTACCCTGGCCCCTCTCTTACCTGTTTGATTGCTTCGCTCGTCGGTCTGGGCTGGGCTGTAGTTGTGGGTGCTAGCCTAGTCTGATATTTCCTCCGCCCTCATCTTCCCCTTCCCCCGACAAGCCTAGTTTAAAGCCCGCTGGAGGAAGTCCGCCAACTTAGAAGAGAACACACGCTTACCTTTAGGGGAAAGGTGGAGCCCGTCCCATCCCAGCATGTCTCTCGTCGTGATGTGCCGGTCGTGGCCTTGAAGCACCATTCCTGTAGCTGCCAGTTGGTCTCCGCGATGCATGCTTCATGCCGTCTGCCTCATCCACTCACTGGCAGGATAGAAGAGAAAACCACCTGTGTGCCCATCTCCTTCAGCACGCACCCCAGAGCATGGTAGTCCTCCATCAGGTGATCAGGGCTCCTCCTGGCCGCATCGTTAGTACCCACAAGGACTAGGACCATAGGGTAATAATAGTTGGGTTGGATTACGGTCTGGAGCATCCCTTTCATGTCCTGAATCCTCGCTCCAGGTAGGCAGTATAGACATTAGGGCTGGAAGAGACCTCGGAAGATCATTGAGTCCAGCCCCCTGCCCCAGGGGCAGGAAGTCATCTGGGGTCATAGGATCTCAGTAAGATAGTCATCCAAATTTCTCTTGAAGGTGTTCGATGTAGGTGCTTGAGCCACCTCTGATGGCAGGTTATTCCAGACCTTGGGGGCTCGGACAGTGAAGAAATTCTTCCTTATGTCCAGCCTGAAACGGTCTTGCAGGAGTTTATAACCGTTTGACCTTGTCATCCCTTGGGGCGCTCTGGTGAACAAATGTTCCCCCAGATCCTGGTGAAGACCCCTGATAAACTTATAGGTGGCCATCAGATAGCCCTTGAGCCTGCACTTTTCCAGGCTGAAGAGCCCCATGGCTCTCAGCCTGTTGTCATAAGGTCTGTTTTCCTGACCTCTGATCATGCGCGTGGCTCTTCTCTGGACTCTCTCAAGCTTCTCCACATCCCTTTTGAATTGTGGAGCCCAAAACTGGACACAGTACTCCAGCTGCAGCCTCACCAAGACCGAGTGTTTTGCAGGGAAGATCCTGTAAAACATTGTCCAGCTGGTTCCAGCTTTCAACATAGCTCAAAAAACATAGGTATTTTAATCATACATATTCCAGGGAGATATTATTTTCCTACTTTGGAAGTAACATTATTGCTTTTATCTGAGTAACCTAAATTTATATTGCCAGTTTACAAAGTTAAGAAAATATTCCCTGTTATGCATTTTAATTTTCTAGCTATTGTTTTTTTCACTTTTTGCTCTCTTCCATGTTCTGCAAATAGGCAATTTTTGCTTACCCTAAACTAATTGGAATCTAACTGTTTTATATAGGAAACTATTGACTGAAGTTCTCAGGCATGTCTATATTACAACTGCTGCATGCCTGCACTTCCTTTAGATACATTTCCTAAAATATCTTTATACTAGCTAGGTTGGCTTCCAATAACTGGAGCCACCACAATACAGAAATCAGCCTGAGAGACAAAACCTACTCAAGCCCCTGGAGATATACTCAGGAAGTTAACCTTCATTAAGTTCTGACATGCTGTGACTACCGTATTACTGATACCAAAATTGGTTAATTTAAACCTACCTTGGGTATGTTTACACAAGCTACAATCATATATTTGACAGAAACATAGATTCACCCTTTGAAGGAAACTTGTCTGTGTAACTGTCTTATAGTTTTTAGCAAAGACTTTATATTATTTTCTCTTTTTTTTTTTTTTGTGTAACTGCCGCGCGGCACTCTCACATTTATGTAACCTTGAAGTGGACTGTTAATCAAAATGAACGCTTTGTACTTTTCTCCACTGGCATTAAGCTACACATGCGCATTCTGTAAATTTCATTTCTTATCTAAAAGTGTCATTTTTGCAGAAATGAAACTTATGTAGAAAATCTGCCTAGCAATAATTATGTAAAAGAAAATTATCCTATCTGTATACTATAGTTAGTGTCATAGAGGCAGTCCAACAAACATTTATAAAAGAGGCAAAAAGCAGGAAGCAGCAGAGACGACAACTGGAAAACTCTGTGGGCCTGATCACCCCGCAGACCGGTTCTCAGCCTCCCCGCCTGGGCGTATCCCAGCAAAGATAAAGGCCTCAGAAATCCGACAACTGACAACGATTCACTGTGTTACAGTATTGCTTTGTGTTTCCCAATTATGAGCCGTTGACCAGTTCTGGGACTTAAGGAGCCGGCAGCCGCACCTAGCTTTGGACTTGTTCCACTGTTGGAATGCAAGGGCTGGCTCTGGAACCTCGTGAACCAACGGACACCCTATAGAGTATCCCATTCATGAGCTGTTGACCAGTTCTGGGACTATGGAGTCGGCAGCTGCTGGCTCTGGAACCCCGTGAACCAACAGACCCCTTTAGTATCCAGCATACTGTAACTGAAGAAACATCAGAGACTCCGCTTCTCGACTGCCTCTCATCGTAGCTTAGACAGCATATCTACGCTCGCTATACTTGTATTTACTGCAACTTCGTTCCAACCGGCCTCCCCTCTTACTTGTAAGAGGGTGAGGCCAGGTGAGTGAATAAATCTTTTTATTTTACTCTATATCTACTCCGTAATAACTTTTATGACTAACATTCCATATCAATGAGCCGTTGACCAGTTCTGGGACTTAAGGAGTCGGCAGCCACACCTAGCTTTGGACTAGCTCCACTGTTGGAACGCAAGGGCTGGCTCTGGAACCTCGTGAACCAACGGACACCCTATAGATTAAGAGACACTAACTACTTACCCTAAGTCGTCTACTTGTGCCAACTCGGCGAACCTCGAGGGCGGCTAAGAGCTACCTCAATCCCGCCCCACAAGCCGCGCGCTCGCACAACTCCGCAAAGCCCGCGGCTCCCCTAAGCGGTGCCGGAGCCGCTAGCCCGGCATTTCGCCACAGTCTGTAATCTTTTCAGGGGAGGAGGGAACCCTGCCTTATGCACAGGTTGCATAGTTATGATTAAGGGCAAGGATAAAGTAGCAGTCTTTGCCCGGCATAGTGTACTTTATGGTCAGTGGTGACATTGTTGGCATGAGTGGGCCTAATACCCAAAGGTAAAAGGCACATTGCCTTCTGCTCAATCTTAAACAATTCTCCATCTTTTGGGAAATGGAAAAAATATAGCTGGCCACCTGTATCCACAAAAGAAATAGCCATTCAAAAGTCTGCAACATGTTTGAACTATAGAGAAATAATTATTTGTTGCAAAAATCAATTCTCTTTTAAGACTGTTAAATGCCTAAACTTTTTTCACGTAAGTAACAGTTATGGTCAAGAACAAGAGAAAGGTACTCCTCCACCTCTAAAAGCATGTTTTTAAATTGCAAGCATCATTAGTATACATTTCTTTTATTTCTCCCATCAGATATTACAACAGTTCTGCTACTCAGCACCAAATTGGACTACTGAAAATAACAGTGCATTTACACAAGATGTTTTACTGAGCAGTAAGTGTCTGTGTCTACACATGCAGATGCTTACTGTGGAGTAAACAACTCTAATCACAAGTAAATTTGCTATCTGCCAGTGCAAGTAGCAAATTTACCTGTGAGTAGTAACTGTGCAGTAGCGCACCAGTAGACGCTGACCAGGAGCACTGCCAACAGGGGGTCAGCCTCAGGCTAACCCCAGGGCCCTGGGGCTGGGGGCCTTTCCTGCCCCAGGGCAGGGCTGACTCTATGCCAGCCCCAGGCCTTTGAGGGCATTTATATACATACTTTTTTCCAGCAACACATTGGAGATCTGCCACTTCAGAGCAGACTCAGTTAATCAAGTCTGCTTTGCACACGAGCAGTTGTATAAGCAGTGAAATGCACACAGAAAATGGTGGTGGTGTGCTTTTGAACTAAAGCACCTCTGAGGTATTTTAGTTCAAAAGTGTCCCCCTGTCATTTTCTCACAGACATGCATTTCGCCACTTATATAACTGCCGCTTTTCAAAGTGCCCGGTTCTGCAATGCATGCATGTGTAAAAATGCCCTAAAAGCCTGTGGGGACTCTGGAGCTCAGTGGCATGTGTTGGCATCCTGTGGCCACTGCTGGCCACCATGTTCCCCAGTACAGGCTGCAGGGCAGCTGCAGCAACCTGCTTGCATCCTGGTGCCACTCCCTGGTATCACAGTGCCATGTGGCTCCCAGAGCCATGCCACCCAGCTCTGCAGGGTGCTGCAGGCACTTCCCAAGCCTGGCAGCACCCAGGGCTGATGCAGCCAGTTTCTGGACACCTGGGCCAGCTCCAGCTGGCTGCAGGCAATCCACAGCAGTCTGCCTTGACCCTGCAGCTTCTGCCTGGCACCATCTTGCTGCATACCTGCCTGTCCCGTGCTGTGCCACTGCACTGGGTACTGCAGACAGCTGGCCAGGCCTGGCAGGCCTGGGACTGCCATGCAGAGGCCCAGCAAGCCAAGCATCCTCCTCAACACCCTAGGCTGCCTCCTGGGGCCCCAACTGGTCCCAGGAGGAGGCTGAGGTCCTCAGCCAGTTCACACAGGGCAGGGACTCTAATGCCCACATTTATGAGGGTCTGTCAAATCATATATGGAAGCATGGGCATGACCAGTCGGTGCACCAATGCCACATAAGGCCTTGTGGACACAGTGGATCACTGTCACAGATTACAACCATCAGTCAAGGGCTGCCCGCAAGCCCATGCCCTTTATGTGGCAACTGAATGACATTCTTGTGCCCTGGGACCCTGGCTGTAGCCATGCCATCTATTCGAGGATGGGTGGTCTGCCTGAGTCTCCACTGTGGTCTGGTATCTGTGGTTATGAGTCACTGGGAAAGGGCCCCTTGGGCTGCCAGGACTCCATCCTGCCATGCTCCTACCACCAGCATCATCCAGCAGCTCCAGGAACCCAGGTCAGAACCTGCCCTGCCAGCTCTGCAGGCTCAGCCCCACCCAGGAGGCAGGCTGGCCATGGCACCACTGGCCACCAGTAGTTCCAGCTCATCCCTGGAAGGGGCCCCTGCCCGATCAGCCACACGCCAACCCCTGTGACCTAGGACATTGCTGGGAGCTGCATGCACTTGGCACCAGTGGGGAGTGACTCGTGTCAGGAGGCACACCAGCTCTGCCTACCTGGTAAGCCCCTGCTCCAACCCAGCCCCTGCTGCTGCCCCAGCTCTGGCCCCTGCCACAGCCCCTCCTCCCTGCCAAGCCTGGCTGCACTCCCATGGTCCCCAGGGTCCATCCTCCCCCCCACCTCCCACAGCATGCAGGGAGACAGGAGACAGGAGACAGGAGACAGGCAAAGCTTTATTGAACAGTCTGTACCCCCACAGCTAGGCAGGCAGTGGCCTCTCACATGCCAAGGAATGAGTCAATGCTGGTGACAATGTCCTTGACTGCAGGGGCAGGAATGTGTAGCACAGCCACGGGCTAACCCTCTAGGCAGTAGTGAAGATTGTGGGGAAAGGCAGGCTTCCCTGCTGCACCATCAAAGCTCAGGTTCCCATGCCAGGTGCACAGGTTCACCCAGGGCACCATGGCCAGCAGAAGCAGCAGGACATAGTGGGTTTTGCAGCCCTCAGTCCACACAAACAGCTCCTCATGCTGCACCTGAGACACTTGCAGAAGGGAAGCACTCAGGGCACAGAGCCAGTGGCTGGCCCCAGGACACCTCAGGCAGAGAAGGACCAGATTGCCTGGTCACAATGTCTAAGGAACAGCTGGCAGACTTACAAGCTTGGTTGGTAGAGGATGGTGCCCGGCCAGAGGCTTGGAGGATAAAAGACATGGCCCAGCAGAATGCTTGGTGAGTAGAGGGTGTGGCCTACAAGGAGGTGTGGGACTGGGCATTCTAGGAGAGGCTCCTGGCCCTAGAAGAGCACCGCATCAAGGTCCTGGAGTGGGAGGCTACGCTGGTGGCCAGGGCAGAGGAGGCAAAGCAAGAGAACTGCCACATGCTGGATACCATCATGGCATTAGTTGTTGCCTTCATGCCACTCACTGACCTGTCCCCTGCCACAGCCCTGCCTACTCCCAGGCAGTTGCCTGCCACCCACCAGCAGAGCCCCCTGTGGGCCTGGGTGGAGGTGCAGTGCCACCTTTACCAGCCAGGAGTCCCTGCCCCAGTCCCTGCCCCAGGTCCCCTGCTGCCCAGCCCCACCAGTTGTCACAGCTCCACATGGATGTGGAGCAGGAGCTTCCTGCAGTGGGGCCAGCACCATGTATGGGCCCTGCTGGCACTAGCCAGTGGCTGCAGGAGCGGGAGATGGGTGCACCAGGAGAGCACCAGGAGCCACCATTGGGCTCTCTGTGGTGTCCCACCCACAGGAGAATGGCCAGAGTCTAGGATGCTGAGTTCCTGTCCCTGGGCTCTGCCCCTAGGCACCCTCACTGTGGGGAGTGGGGGATAGACTCTGTTATTGGGGAAGAGAGGAGTGACAGGCTCTGTTGTTGGAGTGGGCAGGAAGTGGGGCTCTGTTTCTGTGAGGGAATAAACTGCTTTTTGGAGAACTGTCCACAGTGAGTGTGGTGCACAGTGGGGTGTGGATCCATGTTCAGCTATCCAGGTAGGATACAATGGGGAGTGCAGGAGCAGGTGGTCAGCCAGTGCCTCTTGAAGTTGATGCCCTAGCCCTGCTGGTGGGTATGCAGCTCTCCTGGGGCCTCGGCAAGGGGAGCCACTGCTGTCACTGCCACCGCAGCTGTTGCTTCTGGTGCTAGGCATCCTCTACCCACTGCGCCTCATCTGCCCAGGCCTCATGAATCAGATGTTCCCAGGCATCGCAGATGTTATGCAGCATGTCGGCGGTGATGATGACCTAAGAGGTGTTGGCTTTGGAGACCTTGAGGTGTGCTGTGAGGCTGTGCCAGCATGCCTTCAGGTGGCTGAAGGCACACTCTAACAGGATATGAAACTGGCCCAGTCACCAGTTGAAGTGTGCCTGGCAGGGGCCCAGCTGGCCAGTGTAAGGCTACATGTGCCAGGGGAGGAATGGGTAGGCGGGGTCCCTGGTGAAGGGCAGGACTACCACTGCACCCAGCTGGAAGTCCACACTCCAGCACGAAGTGCCTGCTCTCTACTAAGGCTGGCAGAGCAGTTGGGCGTCATGGACGCTGTTCGCCTAGCTGGCACACACCTTCATGAAGGCACCACAGTGATCAACAATGGCTTGAAAATCCAACTGGTTGTAATTGAGGTGGTTGCCATGGGGTGGGCAGGTGATGGGGATGTGGGTCCCATCTATGGCCCTGATGCATTGAGGGAAGCCCAGGGCATGGACCCCACCACCAATACCAGGGGGTTGTGCACATGGAGCACTGTGTGCCCCAGCATGTCCTGGAGGTCACCACACACCTCCAGGATGGCCTTCTCAGTGGTGGCCTTGCCCACATTGAAGAGGTGGCTAACATAGCAGAGGCTGGTGGGTGTGGCCAGCTGGAGCAGGACGATGGCCAGCTGGGTGTCTGCAGGGAGGAGCTGCTGCATGGTGGTGTCCAGGTGTGGGTGGAGCTCCTCCAGGAAGTCCTGTAAGGTGGCCCAGATCATCTGGAATGCCTCCAGCACTGCTCATTGTCCCAGGTGGTCTGGATGACATGCAGCCGCCAGTTCTGGCTGGCCAGGCAGGCCCAGTACAGTGGGACTGGAGGCTCAGAAGGACATAGATGGCCCTAGTGATGGCATCCAGTAGCGTGTCATCAGCATTTCTGCCGGGATATGGCCAGCAGGATGAGGTCTGGGTGGCAGCTGTATAGTGGCGGCGGGGCCTGGGATGGTGCAGTGAGGCTAACCAGGTGGGCACTGTGCATGGGGGAGCCAGCAGGGCTCAGATTGCCCTGGGCCAGATGGTGGTCACTGTGGCAGGCCAGCAGGGCCAGCACTGTGGTGACCAGGAGCCCAGAGCACTGGGTGTCACTGCCAAGGGCAGGGGCTGGAGCAGCAATGGTGCAGGGAGGCAGAGGCTGCAGGGTAAGAGCTACTGCAGGCTGTTCCTGCACTCTGCACACTGCTCCCAGCCTGAAAAGTGGCTTGCCAGGGAGCAGGGCTGCCAGCTGCAGCTGGAGCCTCCAGCTTCCTCTACTGGTGGGAGGAGACCATTGGGGGGCTGCAGGGAGTGGGAGCAGTTTGCTGGTAGAAGCAGTAAATCTACTCCCACGTCCCTGCATATGTAGATGACGTGTACCTGATCAAGTTTATTCTTGAGTAGTTTACTGAAGAGTAAACTGATTCTGAATTATTTGCATGTGTAGACTTGCCCACTGAACAGCAAATCTCGTCAACTGTGTAAATGCAAAGTCTAAATTTTAAAAAATCAGCCAGATTATGATAACTGCAATGACATTTCATTGCCTCTATTTTCATAACATGATACTAATTCTGAAACCATTATCATGCTGTGAATCTTTTAAAATTTTCCTCATGCTCAGCAAAATCCACTATATGTACACTTTACATTTAGTGACACAAACTTCAACAGAAATAAGAAAATAGATACATCAGTGGTTATATATATTCAGACATACAATTTAAAATTGACTATTGCCTGAGAACAGTCCTATATATTGTAGGATAAGAAATAAGATCTAAGGAAAAAGGCACAAAGTTTCGCACATTATAGAAAACTGCAATAAAGACCTGTAATCGAGTGCCTACTTACATCTACATTTCATTCACACCGTTCTGGGGGAAAAAAAAGTGAACACATCACCCTTTACTTCAAACAAAAATATATTTATAATTTATTATGTAACTTGAAATTCATTGACATGCAGTCTTATTTGTCTGTGAGAAAAATAAAACAAACACTTCAATTTAAAGTCAATAAATGCAATTTTGTACAGAGCTTCTCTTTTTTTCAAGCAGTTAGAAGCTAATGAATGAGGATGTCTAAGGGTATATCTCTACCACTCAATTACAGTGCCAGGCAGCTGAGACACATTATATTCACATTATACTAGCTCTCTATGCACTAGCTTCTGAACTGGAAGTAGCATAACTTTTTTAATGAGATGTTGCAGATAAATACTCCTGAAAGGCATTTTATTACTCCAGTCCACAATTATTCTTTCCACAATTCAAATCCTCCTCCATATTGGTACTTTCCAATGCTGTGTCATCAACAAATTTTATTAATATATTCTGCCTTCTTGTGTCCTGGTGACTTAGTTGGTGCCAAGAGCATGGTGCCAATTCTGCTGAGAGATTAGTACAAAACAAGTGCAGTACATCTAAGTGTCATAATGATAGGCTAAGTACAGACAGTCAAAAAACCCAAGGCTGAATTGTGGAGGTTAGTCTAAACTGTGTAGATTGAACCCATAAGCAAATGAGCAGACATTCAATTCTAACTCCAGAAATGCTCCCACATGCCTCCAGTGCTGAGGCTGGGGGTGCTGAAGCATGCCACCCTACTTGCTGGAGCAGACAGCTTGGGCCAAAGCTAGTCCACCCATCCTGCAAGGGGGGAGTTGTGAAGGAGGTGCAAAACGTCCTGGAATGCTGGGGGACTGTGAGTGAGCTTGAATCTGGAGGGGATCTGGGACAGAAGTTCAATAAAATGATTTATTTAACATGATCCAACTTCCCACTAACCTCCCTGGATGTCTGTATGCACCCTTTTTTATACACACCAGACCATGCTCTATTTTTTTTAGATGCCTCTACTGACAAATTAGCTTTCTGGAACATAGTGATATCTGCCCTTTTTTAAAAAAGATATTTTCTTTTTTTTAGCAGGGCTGTTAACACTCAACATTTCAAGATAAGCATTTGAAGAATGGCCATTCTCAGTGACTTTATCTTCTATCTGAAACTTTGTGTATAGCTTGCAAACACTTCCCTCCCCCCCGGCCACTCCATAGACATAGCTGATAATCCAAAGGGTAGATTTGTTCTTGCAAATGTTAAAATTAGGGATTCCATTTTTATTTTAGAATGTGTCCATGGTCCCATTGCAGAAAATCCAACATTTTATCATTCTTTTTTTTGTAAAACTCTCTGAACTTGGGAAAAACCCTTGTATTTTAGGGGGAGACTAGAAAGAATATTTGGATACTGTCACTGATAGTTCTCATGCCCACTCTATCCATAAAATCTATTTCTAGGTAAGTTACTAAAATTTACATGTTAGACCTGAGTGTAGTAGGTATTTGGCAAATAATGAATCCAACAGTAATGGATTGTTGGTGTCCTTCCCTGCCCCTCCCCCTTCCTCATTCAGTATATTCTACCACTGACTACTTTTTAAAATTTCTCAGAGCATAATTAGCTTTGTGGTCAATGCCTCTATTGGCTCTATAGCTGTTTCAGACCATGCCAAGGTGGAGCTTCAGCTTCTCCTCACAGACAGACCAGCAGTAAATTATACTGGCAACTTAACTTCCTACTTATCAAATGATTAGGAAATTGAATTGTACATTCTAAAGGAGTTCAAAATGTTTATGGAGCTTGCTTAACCTACTGCTTCCTCTGCTTTGATATTTTAGGAAACTACTATTGTCTTCCTATGAGGGTATATAATATCATATGCTTTTGTAAAAAATAAATAAAACATAGAATAGCTACATTAATAAGAAAAATTAAGTCTTTAGATAAGAAAATGTATGAATTCTTTGCCTGAAACTATGTATCTTTATCAATATCTACTATGAGTTGAATAAATTACTGTAGCAGAAGGCAGAGTATGCTGTATATAGATAACACCAAGATTATTGGGAAATGGAGAGAACATGCAGGAAGGTTACTAGCATGTAGACTAAAAAGTAAATCCAACCTTAATAGAATATCAGCCATAAGAGACTCCCTGGGGAATATGCATATGGAAGAGAGACAAATCAATCAATAGTTCAGGGAATTCTATTCTAATTTGTATTTTATTATAATTAGTTTACCCATTATTCCCCATTTGCTCATTATTCCCCTTTCTACTTGATTTAGCATTGGAACACTTGGCTATAGCTATAAGGAGTAAGGGTGGAGATACAAATATAAGAAGGCATTAAGGTGGAAGATAGTGGGTGCATGTACATGTGCCATTAATGTACAACAATAAACTGTGCATCTTATTGCTCCTGGAAAGCTCCTAGACATGCGATTAACATGTTCACTTGGACCATAGCACATTGAGCTGAGTTGCAGCAGTCTTGGCTGGCAGGGGGTTTGGAAGGTCAGCGTGCCAGCCCAGGGCTGCTCAGACTGGTCTCAGTATGAGGTTGTGGAGGGGCTGGCTGGGGCATGATAGTGCTTCATTGTGAGGCTAGTCAGCAGGTAGACCCTGCACTGAAGCACCCTTGTGCCCCAGCCAACTGGCTTACTGTCTACACATGCACTCCTACACATGAAAAAACTCCACAGGAGGGTAATATGTATATTTACAAGTCCTACCCAGCTGCAGAGTTTGTTTCATGAGCCCTAACAGGGACACGTGTAGACAGTAAAACAAATTCAAAAAGCCTGAGCCTGAATTGATTCAATCTTTGCAAGTTAGTCTAACCTGGCTAGGCTGAACTGGTTTGTAACTACACAGACATCCCAGATATGCAGGCACAAGCTAGAAAGCTTGGAGGGGGCACTAGAGCAGGCCTCCTATCCCTTCCACAGTACTGAGCTGAGGGGGGACATGGCCAGACCCCAGCAGGACACTCTGATTAGCCCAGCAAGGAATTGATAACAGTGTTTATTCCCCCGCCACCCAATCAGTGTTTATCAACCCATTAAGAAAACAACTGAGGGACATTACCAGCTACCTGTTGATTCTGTCTGTTGATTCAGCAGGGATTATAACCAGCATGTAGTCTGCTAGCTAATACACAGACACCTTTCCTCAAGACAGAGGGGAGGGGGGAATTCCTGCTTAGCAGGGAGTGGTGAGGGGATGGGAGGGAGCAGCCTGCAGTCTGTGCCAGAGCTGCAGCCAGAAGCAGAGGGGAGGGGCCAGCCCTGCTGTGGAGCAGAGAGCCCCACCCAGCCCAGAGAGCATGCTGGGATGCTAGGTGTGTCTGGTTTATTTTAAACCAACAAGGGGTCTGGACAGACATTGCATAAACAGGTTTGAGCCAAATTGGTTAAGTCTGATTGTACATTAAACCAGCTTTATCTCAAACCAGTTTCAGCTATTTTCAAACTGCTTTATGTGCACTGAATATCTGTCCTGTTACAGGCTTAAACCAGTTTCTGATCACTTAAACTAGTTTATGTGTAATGCCTGTCCCTAGCCAAAATGCACAGATGCATAGTTGTTGACTTGACATGTACCAGATCAACACTTGGGATATCAATATTGCGCTATTAGATAGGAGGACGTAATACAAAATTATATACACACATACATCACTATGAATACGCATGCACAAACATGCACTTCTGCGTATGAGGTAACTTAGTGCTTGGGGTTACTTGAGGTCAGTGTGCTCAGGGCTACTCGGGGTCAAGGTGCCCTGGGGGTTACTCGGGGTCACTTGGTGCCAGGCTGGAAATGAGGAAAAAAGCCCGGTGGCAAGGATGAGACAGCTGGGAAACAGAGAGACAGAAAGCTGGAAGATCAGGGCTGGAAATGAGGCAGAAAGAACTGAGGGAGAAAGCCAGGAAATCAAGGAGGAAGGCTGGAAGGTCAATAACTTGGGGGTTCAAAATAACAGTTTTATTAATCAGGCAGCACACTATACAGCTCCACAAAATTATTGGTTCCCCCCGCCCCACATGCGGACACTCATACACACACACACACACACACACACACACAATGGTAGCAGGAGAAGAAAGGCTTGGTGGAGGGATTGGAGTCAAGGTGTGGCACAGAGTCCAGGTCCTTTGTTTGGGGAAGGAAGGTGGGTGATAGCTACCTATCCTGGGCTGTGAGTTGATCCTCAATGGCCAGTTGGGGGTCTTGTCCAGCAAGGTATTGTTCAGAGGGGGGTTGCTGGCAGGGCCTCTGGGTTGATAGGTGATGTTGCATAGTGCTGGTCCAGATGGAAAGGGTGTCCCAAAGAGGTCACACTCTACTGCCCCTCTTATAGGGGTGGGCTACCTGTGTCTTCTATGGGAAGGACATGTCCAGGCAAGGCCTGTCCTGCTCAGATGCATACATGCAGATCCAGGTGTCCTCATTATCTGGTGGGATACAATGGTGGGGTTGCTGGTTTCTGTAGGGTCTTTGTCTTCCAAATGTTGGGTTCCTGTAGGTTCTTTATCTTTCAAATGCTGGGTTTTGTCTCTGTTCCTGGGTGAGATCTGTGGTTCCTGGGTGAATCAATGCAAGGCAATGGTTGGGTCATTGAGTTGGTGGTTCAGTTGTTATTGATCATTCAGTAGAGGCCTGCTACCATTATGCCTCAAGCACCCTCGTTCATTCACATTCATTCAGGAACCAATTTACATGAGACTGGTTAGATAAGAGTCACAGTTACAACATACTATACAATAGGTTATATCCGGGCAGGGGACGCAAGACGGAGGCTTCACATACGAAATGGAAACTTGACATTACTTGACAGACACAGGCCTAAATCATGTAGTATTAACATGAAGCAATAAAAATCAATGCAAAAATGATAGGAATACACTATAATACAATATAAAGTGGTAAAAATCAATAGAAACATAACAGAACACTATTTACAATATAAAAAGGGACTTATTACAATAATAGCATACAAGAACTTAGCTTACCTATAACTACTTATAATTACTTATAATGGATAGAAAGGGCAGAGAGAAAGTCAGAAATGGTTGGGGAAAGGGAGGGAATGTATTTTTAAGTTAAAAAAAAGAAAAACCTGGGGGGTTTGCTACATAGTAAACATTTCATGTAGATGCACCCAGTGAACTCAAGATCCTGTTGTATGCAGACGATGCACTAATATTTCTGTCACATCCTGAAAAATCAGTTCTTGCCCTCTTATTGTTAACCAACACATTTTAGCAATCTCTCTCTGTATAAAATTAAATGTACTAAATCTTAGTTCTTTGGACTAAACAAGTATACCACAAAAGGTGCATCTACAAGTGCCATTAATGCGATTTAAGCTTACTACGCAGTAATTCACTGTGCAGTAAACCAGCCCTGGGAAGGCATCTACCCATGCAGCCTTTTGGGAGCAGATTTGCTCCTTATCACAGGGCATTAAGATGTGCCTTTTCCTTTAAGGCCAGAAGCAGCCGAGGCAGAGCTCCACAGCTGCAGGTTGCCTGAGCAACAGGCTAATGAGGTAATTAGCTGGCACCTGCAGGTGGTCAACTGACTGGAAGGGGGTAGGGCCCTGGAAACATATAAGCTCAGGGCTGGGGCTAGTAGGGCCCACTCTCTCTAGAGACTGCCAGGAGGAGGAGCCCCTGGAGCTCCCCAGAGATGTTTGCTTGCCTGCTTTGCTGCTTGAAAGAGCAGTAAGGCCCCAGGAGCCCACAAGGTACCCAGAGCTAGGAGACACACTATCCTAGAGGTGGAAGTTTGCCTTCTTAAAGGGGCAGAGCATGTTCTTCAATGTTATTGTTTTGTGACAGCCCAGGGGATTATGTTTGTGGTATTGTTTGTACCACAGGTTTGGGATGAGGCTGTAAGGGAAACTATGGAGGTCTCATTAGTGCCTAGAGAGGTGCAACTAGACAAGGGCCAGAGAACCTGGCACCAGAAGGGTACAGCCAGACAAGGGGCAGGGGCCAGGCACCAGAGGGCGCAGCTACTCAAGGGCTGGGGGGCCCAGTGCCAGAGGAGTGCAGCTACATAGGGCCAGAGGGCCCTGTACCAGAGGGATACAGGCAGGCAGGGGCCAGGGGCTCGTCAAACAGGGGCCAGGGGTCTGGGCCCTGGTGACAAGAAGCAACTGATTGGAGCTAGTGCCGCAAAGCCTGGTCTGACACAGTGGGCCTAGGTTAGAAGGCCTAGTCAGATTAAAGGGGCAGAGGATGAGTGGGCTGAGGCCCCAACAGAGGGAACAACATCTGTGAGACATGGGGCATGGTGTATGGGAGATTTAGAGCCACGCAATTAGCCCATAAGGCTTGAGGTGCTATGTGTAGCACAGTATTGGAATGAGGTCTGGCAATGGGCCCAAAGACCAGTGAGTTATTGTGGGGTTCATAGTTTCATAGTTTCTAGGGTCGGAAGGGACCTGAGCAGATCATCTAGTCCGACCCCCTGCCACGGCAGGAAAGAGTACTGGGGTCAAATGACCCCAGCAAGATGTTCATCTAACCTCCTCTTAAACACCCCCAGGGTAGGAGCCTGCACCACTTCTCTTGGAAGTTGGTTCCAGACCCTACCCGCCCTGACCATGAAGTAGCACCTCCTGATATCTAACCTAAACCTACCCTCTGCCAGCTTGTGACCGTTATTCCTGGTCACTCCTGGCGGTGCTTGGGGGAACAGTGACTCCCCCAATGCCTGCTGATCCCCCCTGACTAGTTCATAACAGGCCTTTCTTTTGGAGGCTGAACAGGTTCAGGTCCCGTAATCTCTCCTCATAGGGCCTACCCTGCTGTCTCCTGATCATATGAGTGGCCCTCTGGACCCTCTCCATGCTATCAACATCCCTCTTGAAGTGCGGCACCCAGAACTGGATGCAGTATTCCAGCTGCAGCCTGACCAGTGCTGCATAGAGGGAGAGGATCACCTCTTTGGACCTGCTCGAGATGCATTTGTGGATGCATGCCAAGGTGCGGTTGGCCTTCCTAGCTGCCTTCCCACACTGCCGGCCCATGTTCATCTTGGAGTCAATGATGACCCCAAGATCCTTTTCCACCTCCGTGCTGACAAGAGGGAAGTAGGTATGGTGCTGGTTCTTCCTCCCCAGGTGCATCACTTTGCACTTGTCTGTGTTGAAACCCATCCTATTCTCGTCCACCCACCCTTGTAACCTGTCTAGGTCTAATTGTAGCCTGTTGTATCCTTCCAGTGTGCCCAACTCCCCCCACATCTTAGTGTCATCAGCAAATTTGAACAGGGTGCTTTTTACCCCCTCGTCCAAATCACTGATGAAGATGTTGAACAGCACGGGCCTGAGGACCGAGCCCTGCTGAACCCCACTGCCCACGTCCTTCCAGGTTGAGTAGGACCCATCCACTACCACCCTCTGGGTGCGGCCCCCCAGCCAGTTGTCCTCCCTGGTGATGACCCCTTCTTTCCATTGGGTGTAAGCCTCCTTTTTAGCAAGGAGACATTCCTTGATGCTTTTGGTGAGCCACGGAGGCTTGTGTGTTCTCCTGTTCCCTTTGATCCTTGTTGGGATTACCTTCCTTTGGGCTTGGAGGATCGTCTCCTTAAGGAGCGACCACTGTTCTTGGACACCTGGCTCCCCTCCCTTAAAGCAAACAGTGGCCTGGTAGCCTTTGATCATGCATCTGAGTTACTGCAGGGTATACATCTAGTTAGATTTCAAGTAGCTTACTCACAAATATCTTCCAGAGGCTGATGGAGCTTTCTTCTTAAGGCTGGCAGATCATAGGGTGTCCATGTGTTTTGAGAGAGAGAGATAGAGAGCTGCTGAGGTTCAGCTACTCTTAGTGTCTTCATCATGAGTTCTGCCCCTCCTCCTGGGCAGTCTTTAACTTATATAGACCTTATGACCTCATTTACCTGATCTAATGAAGGCCAGCAGTTGTTTGTTGCCAGTCAACCAATTTGAAATGCATCAGTTTGGTTGCTGGGTAGAGTGGCAGGGTCTCTAGCCCCATTCTGGTTGACTCCATCCAGATGACCTGGGCCACATTCCAGGAGCTCCTCAACCAACTCTTCCCACACCTGGAGCAGCAGCCCACCACCATGAGGCTGACCCTCCACACAAAAAACCAGCCCACCACCATGAGGCCATCACCCTCCTTAAGCTTGCCATACTGACCAACCTGTGGTATGTAGGCCACCTCTTCAGGGTGGGCAAGGCAACCACCAGGAAAGCCATCCTGGAGTTCTGTGGTGCCCTCTAGGATGTTCTGGGGCACACCATGCTCCAGGCTAATGGCCTCCTGGAGGTGGTGGTGGGATTCCAAGCCCCGGGCTTTCCACAGTGTATCAGGGCCCTGGAGGGGGCCCACATCCCTGTCACCTGCCTACCCTGGGAGAACTGTCCATACTACAGCCAGTGCAGCTTCCACTCAGTTGTGCTTCAAGCTGTGGTGGACCACCGGGGTGCATTTGTAAACATTAATAGTGGCTGAGCTGGCAGCTCCCACAGTGACCAGAACTTCCTGAACTCTACTCTGCCAGCCCTGGTGGAGAGCAGCTGCTTTGTGCCAGATGTTTCAGATCTGCAGCTGGGTGATATGACTTTCCCACCCCTCCTTACTGGGGACCCTGCCTACCTGCTCCTGCCCTGCTTCATGCAGCCCTACACCGGCCAGCTTGACTTACATGAGGCACACTTCAACAGGTGCCTAAGATGGAGCCATGCACTGGTGTAGTGCACCTTTGGCCACCTGAAGGGATGCTAGTGCAACTTCACTGACTGCCTCAACGTCACTGAGGCCTACATCCCCATAGTCATCATCACAGCCTGTGTGCTGCATAACACAGGTCCATGTGAGGTCCATGGGAATTTCTTTCATGAGGTGAGGGTGGAGGAGGTGCAGCGGGTGAAGGGCGCCTGGCAGCGGAAGCACCAGCTACGGTGGTAGTGACAGTGATGCTCTCTCTCCCCCCCACCCCCCCACTGAGGCACTGGGCAAGCTGCACACCCAGCAGCAGGGGCCAGACACCATGTGCACCATGTACTAGTGGACCACCTCCTGCTGCAGCCCCCACTGTAAGGAACCTGGCCAGCTGGCTGGGGACCCCATGCCCATGAAGCACACCCAGAACCACACTCACTGCGGACAGTTTCCAGCAAAAATCTATTTCTCTCCGCAAATATAGACCCAGTTCTATCCTTCCTCCCCAAACAGACTCTCTCCCACCCTCCCTCCCCAAACATAGACCCCACCACCAACCCTGCTGCCAACTACCAATAAAGCATGCACTTTTCCAAGCAAACTATTTACATTGTGCTGTGTGCCCTCCTGGGGTGGGGGGCAGTGGAGTGGAGACACCTACGGGGAGGATCCTAGGGACAGGCACCAAGAACCCTGGCCTCTGGCTGCACCACTGTGGGTGCAGATGCTGCAGTGAGGCTGGTGGGCTGGGGGCTTGCACAGGGGAGAGTGTGGCTGCTGCTCTGGCTGTGCTGCTGGTTCTTCCGCCCCCATCATGGGGCCAGGGCCAGTACGGCCCATGTGTGATGATGGGCCCACTGTGGGCATCTCCTGCTCAGGGACCTCATGGTGCCTGGGCGAGTGGCGAGGGAGACTGAGGTGGAGCAGGGTCCAGCCACTGGGGGTCTGGCATGGCTGCAGGGGCAGGGGGCCCTGGCACCTGAAGCCAGCACTGCACCTCAGCCCAAGCCCACTGTGGGACTTGCTACTGGGTGGCAGGTGGCTGCCAGGGGGTAGATGAGCCAGGACCAGGGGCTGGGCAGCAGGCAGCATAAAGGAGACTGCCAGAGTCAGGATGGTGTCCAGGACTTGGAGGTTCTCCTGGGCCACCATGGCACATCCAGCATCTTCTCAAGGAGGGTGAAGTGCCCCTCCTCAAGGGCCAGGAGCCTGTCCTGGAATGCGCACTCCTCGCAGTCCTTCTCCCACTCACGTACATCATCCCCAGTGCTCCAGGCCTGCAACTCTGCCAGCCGTTCCTACACCACAGTGACCAGCAAGTCCAGCAGCATGATTCAGTCTTGGACCACTGCTGTCAGAGGTGGCACATGTGGAGTGCGCTGCCCAAGGATGGTGGTGTCCCTGAGGACACATCTCTGGTGACAGCTGGTGCCTCTCCCCTGCATGCAGCTTCTGGACCAGCAGAGCAAAGACAGTGAAGCTCTCTGTGAGAGTTTGCAACATTTCAGAGGTCACATGCACCATACCAAGGGGCTGTATGCTGCCTGGCCTCAGATCAGGGGTCATACACGCATAGGTGCACAGGAACCATGGTAACTTAGCCAGGCAGGCCCTGCCACAGGTGGCTGCTGGCTGAGACATCCACTCCCACTCCCTCCAAAGGGCCAGGTGACCTCTTGGCACTTGGTGCAGGCAGCCTGCCATCCCAATCCTCTAATCAGGCTGAGCCAGGACTGGCTCCTGGCAGCAGCCGCTTTGGCTGCTCCAGGCCAAGTCCCTCACTTCTCCTCCTGAAGGCCAGGCAATTTCCTCCCATGGTGCCAGGCCTGCACCAGCCGAGATCAAAGGGCTCCCACCAGCTGGTACATAGATTTGGTGATGCCCTTGCCCTCCCCACATTAGGCCTTTGTGGAGAGACAGCCCAAGGCAGCACCTCTGCCATGGATGGTCTGTGCTGTAAGCATGCCCCTCCTGAGAGTCCCCTGGGTGCATCACAATGAGCTGTTTGAGTGCACCAAGGGGTATCTGACCCAGTACACCTTGCTGCTGCTGATCAGCAGCTGAGAACCTGGCACAGGACCCTGAGCTTCAACAGTGCCACAGGGAAGCCTGCACTTCCCCCCAGTGTGCACTGTCACCTGGAGAGGTACCTCTGCCTACGCTACTAGCCTCTGACCCCCATGGTGGAGGAGATCATCACTGCCATCAATGAGTTTCTCTGCATGTGACAGGTCTCTGGCTGCCTAGCTGGGAGGGCACTGGCTGCTCAATAAAGTTCTGCATTGCCACCTGCCTCTCTGTATGATGTGGAGGGGATTTCTGGGGCAGGGAGGGACTCAGCCAGGCAGGGCAGGGAGGGGAGGCAGGGACGGAGAGGGGAGGGGACGATAGGAAATTGTGCTCCCCCCAAGCAGGGCCCCTGGCTCCAGGTGTGCAGCCCAAGGGTGGGTAGGAGAGGTGCCATGAGCACGGGTGGATGCAGTCAGTGCCTGCCTTACCCCCCAGCCCTCCTCCCTATGTGGGTCTTACTGGATGGGCATGGCAGGAATCCCCAATGGCCTGTCTTTTCCTGGAGGTGGTGACAAGGGGCAGCTGCTGTTGGTGTCCCGGGGTGCAGAGGCATGGTGTGTTACTGTCCACACCTGGGAGGAGCTGGATCTCGTCACAGGTAGTGCCACCCCTGGTCTGTCCTCCTTACTGGGGCTGTGCACCCAGAGTTGGCAGGGAAGTCACTGGCTTAGGCTCCCGGAGCTGGTTGATGAGGCTGGGGGCAAGGAGTGCTCCAGGACCTGCACCTGGTGCCACCAGGCGCCCTCCCCTTCAGGCTGCATGTCACTGCCAGGCTGTGGCAGAGGCTCTGGCAGGCCACCCATGCTGGAAAACACCACACAGCTATGTCCAGGGTCCCTGGGAGTGAGGATGTGGTCCAGCTGCTGCCTAAAGGGCATGATCCTGTAGGCACTGCCACACTGACTTCTGGTGCCTGTGCTGCTGCATGTGGCCTGCCAGGGCCTCATATATGTAGGCATGGGAGTGCCCACACTGGGCAAACTGGCTCTGCATCTCAGGCCCACAGTGCAATGAGGTCAGCTGTCTCCCCCTGTGACCAGTTGGGGCCCTAGGAAGCTCTCTGTGGTGCTGGTGAGGATACCATCACAGGTCTCTTGAT
Source organism: Crocodylus siamensis (assembly GCF_052110815.1). Lineage (NCBI taxonomy): Eukaryota > Metazoa > Chordata > Crocodylia > Crocodylidae > Crocodylus > Crocodylus siamensis. Next base: position 194,452,684 of record NC_143396.1, read on the forward strand.
GGCTCTTGAGGACTCTGCCAGAGACTCCAGGTGCTTCCAGCCCTTGGCATATGCCTGCAGCACCAGGGCATGAGATGTGAGAGGCAGCCAGCAGGTAGGGGGCAGGCCCCGAGGGCCACCTCTGGGCTCTGTGGGCCTGCTGCAGCTAGCACAAGGCACCTGCTCCATGACACAACAGCCAGGGACAGGCAGCAGGTGGCATGGGCTCCAGGGTCAGGTCAGAGGTTTAAAGCCAAGGTTGGGGCAGGCAAAGAGCCATCTCATCCATAGGGCTGGAAATCTCCCTGTCCCATGGCTCTGTGTAAAGCTTGAGATTGTCCCTTGGGTAATGTGGCTGATTGAGAGCACATTTGCTCCTGGTTAGTGTCTACACATGTGCTGCTGCAGGTAGTAGGTAATAAATTAACCACACAGTAGACAAATTTACTGCATATGTAAACAATTATGTAAATTAGTCTACTGCACAGTTAAGCATCTCATGTAGACATGCCCAAAAGATATGCTTAACATATGTCCTGATTACCATTGAAACTGCCATCTAACTTATTTGGGTACTACAACACCCAAGAATATTAATGTTATTGTCTGCCAAAACTTTCAGAAGAGTGTTAATATTATGTTACAGGAACTGAATAAATGGAGCCTTAAAATCTTTGTGGGGGTGTGTTAATATTTAAAAAAAGAATGTTTTGCCTTGCCTAATTAACCTATTATGTAATCTATCAGTTGTAATCCCCCAATCCTATTTTCTTAAAATCAACCAACTCTTCAACAGGTTTCTGTGGGTTGAGGATAAAAAAGGCTCAACTTTAATTAAAAGAGATGTAACCACCAATCAAAATGGGTGGCTTTGATCTTTCAAACATTAGACAATATCACAATGCCTTTTTAGTCAGTCAGACTATGTACTGGATAACTGGTAATTCTGTATATGAGTCGCAATTGAACAGGTAATTATGGAACAGGCCCTTCCATGATCAACCATAAGCTCCACTTATCACCATCTTTCTAACCTTCTAATTCCTGAAGTTTTTGCAGCCCCAACAAGGGGCCGGCGCAGCTGAGCCGGATCCGGAGGGGAAGCCCCCCGGGTCCCTCTTAGCTGAGCCGGTAGGGAGCCGCGCTCCCGAGCCGCGCGAACAGAGCGCGCAAACAGGCGCGGTCTGTAGGAGCGCGCCGGCGTTTGCGGCGGCGTTCGCGCCGGCGGGCGAACAGGCGGGGCCCAGAGGCTGACCCCTGCTCTGCTAGTAAGGGCAGCAACTCCTGCGATGGTGTCGACACGGAGTTCTGCCAGGGCCCCTGCCCGGGGGGCGCGGCCTTCCCGGGGCTTGTCCGAGGCCTCCACCCAGACAGAGCCCTCGGGGGGGCTGCCGTCCTCCAACCCCCTGGCCTGCGGGAACTGCCTGGCAAGGTCTGGGGGGGCAGGGACTGGGGACTCCTGCACCTGTCCTGTAGGTATCCGCCTTAGGACCCTGGAGGAGCGGGTGCAGGAGCTCCTGGAGGAGGTTAGCAGGCTGAGGGGAATCCGTGAGGCAGAGGAGGAAATTGATAGGTATTTTCTTTCTCTGCAGGGTGATACAACAGAGGAGAGGGCAGACCGGGATGAGCCCTCCACCGCTGAGTGGCAGACAGTCTCCCGCGCCAGAGCTATTAACCATGTTGCGGCACCAGTTCCTCCTGTCCATCTGGAGAACAGATATGAGGTCCTGGCAGCCCTGGAGGAGGAGGGAGCAGTGGAAGATTCCAGGGAGGAGACTTTGTGCACACAATGTCCTGTGCGGGCGGCGGGAGTCAAGAGGCCTAAGAGGAGGAAGCGTCGCGTCATCGTGATTGGTGACTCCATCCTGAGAGGTACGGAGGGCCCCATCTGTCGCCAGGATCCCTCAGCACGTGAGGTATACTGCCTGCCCGGAGCGAAGATTCAGGATGTGAAGGGGATGCTCCAGTCCATCATCCAGCCCTCCGATTATTACCCCATGGTCCTTGTCCATGTGGGTACTAACGATGCGGCCAGGAGAGCCCCTGATCGCCTGATGGAGGACTACCATGCTCTGGGAGGCGTGCTGAGGGAGATGGGCGCACAGGCGGTCTTCTCTTCCATCCTGCCAGTGAGCGGACGCGGCAGACGTCACGAGATGTGCATTGCGGAGACCAACTGGAGGCTACAGGAATGGTGCTTCGAGGCGGGCTTTGGCTTCCTCAGCCATGACCGGCACATCGTGATGAGAGACATGCTGGGATGGGATGGGCTCCACCTTTCCCCTAAAGGTAAGCGTGTGTTCTCTTCCAGGTTGGTGAACCTCCTTCGGCGGGCTTTAAACTAGGCTCGTCGGGGGAGGGGGAAGATGAGGGCGGAGGAGACGATGAGATACCAGGCCCAGCAACAGCCAGCGAGCCCAGACCAATGGTCATAACGGAGAAACAGGTAAGCGATAGGGGACGGGGCATTGCTGAGACTAGGGGGTCAGTGGGCACAACCGCTGAAGGCCTCAAATGCCTCTACACGAATGCTCGAAGTATGGGGAAGAAGCAGGAGGAACTCGCCCTCCTCCTAGCTGTCACCAGCCCTGACATAGTAGGGATCACAGAAACGTGGTGGGACTCATCGCATGACTGGGCGGTGAGTGTCAAGGGCTATAGGCTATACAGGAGGGACAGGATAGGAAGGAAAGGTGGAGGAGTAGCACTCTACATCAAGGAGGAATATACTTCCTCGTTAATTAGCATGGGGGTAGAAGGGGGGCACTCTGAGGTGCTCTGGGTTAGAGTAAAAGGCAGTCCAGGGGAGAGAGACTTAACGGTGGGAGTCTACTACAGACCTCCCAACCAGGGAGAAGAGCTCGACCTGGAATTCTTAGGTCAGCTTACAGAGGCAGTGAGGGCTAAGGATGTGGTCATCATGGGGGACCTAAACTTCCCAGACATCTGCTGGGAGGAGCAGTCAGCCAAGTCTGATCGCTCACGTCGGTTCTTAGCCAGACTGCAGGACCTCCATCTAACCCAGGAGGTGCACAGTCCCACCAGGGGAGACGCCTTGTTGGACCTAGTGCTGGCCACGGGTGAGGACCTGGTGAGGGGGCTGCGGGTGATGGGCCACCTGGGAGACAGTGATCATCGCTTGCTGGAATTCACCATCCAGCGTAAGGTGGCAAAGGGCTGCAGCAAGGCAACAGCCCTAGACTTTAGGAGGGCTGACTTCAACAAGCTAAGGAGGATAGTTGGGGAAGCGCTGAGGACCCAGAGGGGAAGGGAATCAGATGTCGAAGGTGAGTGGTTGCTCCTTAAGGAGACGATCCTCCATGCCCAAAGGGAGGTAATCCCAACAAGGGTCAAAGGGAGCAGGAGGGCACATAAACCCCCATGGCTCACTAAGAGCATCCGGGAATGTCTCCTTGCTAAAAGGGAGGCATATACCCAATGGAGAGATGGGGTCATCGCCAAGAAGGACTATGTTACAGTCGCCCGAGGATGTAGGGGGGCAGTCAGGAGGGCCAAGGCAGAGTTGGAGATAGGACTAGCTTCCCGGATTAAGGACAATAAGAAGTCCTTCTTCAAATACATAGGGGGTAAAAAGAGGGTCCCGGGTAATGTGGGGCCCCTGCAGGACACGATGGGCAACTTAGTCATCACGCCAGATGACAAAGCTAACATATTTAACGATTTCTTTGCCTCTGTCTTCCTAAGTAGGGACCAGTTCAGCCACCTCCCTGCTGGGCCCCCCTCGGGCCCCGAGAGAGACACGCCTGGGCCAAGGGTTAGCGAGGAGTTAGTTAGGGTACTTCTGGAGAAGCTGGACGTGTTCAAGTCCGCTGGTCCGGACGATCTTCACCCTAGGGTTCTACAGGAACTGGCTGAGGTCATTGCGGGACCCCTGGCACGGCTCTATGAGCACTCGTGGTGCTCTGGCGAGGTGCCGGAGGACTGGAAGAGGGCCAATGTGGTCCCTATCTTCAAAAAGGGAAAAAAAGAGGACCCGGGAAATTACAGGCCAGTTAGTCTGACCTCAATCCCGGGGAAGCTCTTTGAAAAAATTATCCTGGCACACGTCCAGGAGGGCCTTGCGGGGGAATGCATGCTCAGGGGCAACCAACATGGGTTTATCAGTGGCAGGTCTTGTCAGACCAACCTGGTGGCCTTTTACGATCAGGTCACCAAATCATTAGACGCAGGGGTTGCTGTGGATGTAGTCTTTTTGGACTTCCGGAAGGCTTTCGACACTGTCTCTCACCCTGTTCTCATCAAAAAGCTGAGAGACTGTGGTGTCGATGCCCACACGGTCAAATGGGTCGCCAGCTGGTTGGAGGGCCACACCCAGAGAGTGGTAGTGGATGGGTTCTTCTCGACCTGGAAGGATGTGGGCAGTGGGGTTCCGCAGGGCTCGGTCCTCGGGCCTGCACTGTTCAACATCTTCATCAGTGACTTGGATGAGGGGGTAGAAAGCACCCTGTTCAAGTTTGCTGATGACACTAAGATGTGGGGGGATGTGGGTGCACTAGAAGGGTGCAATAGGCTACAAGCTGACCTTGACAGGTTGCAACGGTGGGCGGATGAGAATAGGATGGGGTTTAACACTGATAAGTGCAAGGTGTTGCACATGGGGAGGAAGAACCGGCACCACACTTACAGGTTGGGGAACTCTCCTCTTGCCAGCACGGAGACGGAAAAGGATCTTGGAGTCGTCATTGACTCCACGATGAACATGGGCCGGCAGTGTGGGGAGGCAGTCAAGAAGGCCAATCGTACCCTATCATGCATCCACAGATGCATCTCGAGCAGGTCCAGGGAGGTGATCCTCCCCCTCTATGCGGCACTGGTCAGGCCGCAGCTGGAGTACTGCGTCCAGTTCTGGGCGCCACACTTCAAGAGGGACGTGGACAATATGGAAAGAGTTCAGAGGAGGGCCACTCGTATGATCAGGGGTCAGCAGGGCAGGCCTTATGAGGATAGGCTACGGGACCTGAACCTGTTTAGCCTCCACAAGAGAAGGCTAAGGGGGGACCTTGTGGCCTGCTACAAACTGGTCAGGGGGGATCAGCAGGTATTGGGGGAGTCCCTGTTCCCCCGTGCGCTGCCAGGAGTGACCAGGAATAACGGTCACAAACTGGCGGAGGGTAAGTTTAGATTAGATATTAGGAGGCGCTACTTCACAGTCAGGGTGGCTAGGGCCTGGAACCAGCTTCCAGGGGAAGTGGTGCAGGCTCCTAGCCTGGGGATTTTTAAAAGGAAGTTAGATGAGCACCTTGCCGGGGTCATCTGACCCCGGTGCTCTTTCCTGCTAAGGCAGGGGGTCGGACTAGATGATCTACCTAGGTCCCTTCCGACTCTAGCTACTATGAAACTATGAAACTATGAAACTATAAGCTTGGAAAGATATGAAAACTTACCGAAGTTTCATCCTTGTCAACAAAAAGGCAATCCTTTTTTGAACTAAGTTTCTCACAAACTGATGCAGAGAAAGTAGGCAAATAAAGGTATTGTTCATGTAGAATAGTTTCTAGTAGAAAATTATATTAAATCCCTTTCTGAGATAAATGATGAATTTTACTTTCCAAAAAATGATTTTGTAACCTGGGCAGTACTCCAAGATGTACCCCCTCTCCAACTGAAGGGATCAGAGCAGGTGCACAAGTGCTGTGGGAGGTGTAGGAACTCTCCTTCCCCTATAGAGCAGAGCCAGACCACCAATGGGGACTTAACCATATACTTTTTAATGAGAAAAACAGTAGTGGGAACATAACAGGTATAAACCAGGGGGTATAGGGGACACTACAATGCCCTGAGGGGACAGGATTCAATAAAGATTAGGCACTTACAATCATACATATTCATCCAGTTGACAAAAGACAGGTTTAACAAAATAAAAAACACAAACAGCAGAACAAACAATACTGGCTGGTGAAATATAAAATACAAAATGTCAAATAACAAGAAATAAGAAATATAGGGCCTAGGTACCTGGAGGGGAGAAAGAGGGAAAACACAATGACCCCTTTTCCACTGCAACAATAATTTGTCCCTGTCACTTCATTCACCCCAATTCATCCTGAATGGGACTTGAACTTGTATCTCCCACATGGTAGGCAAAAATTCTACCACACTACCAGTATTAGTACTATGCCAATCTGCCAGGGGCTTTGACCTGCCAGAAGCCCCTGCCTTACTGAGCTTCCTGGCCTCTTGCTGGAGGAGCTGGAAGCAGAGCTGGGAATCTCTCAGGTCACTGCTCAACTTCTTGCTGGAGCTGGGCAACCTCTTCTGCTAGCTGCAGCCTCTCATAGGCGATCCTGCTGAGGGTCCAACTGCTGCCTGCAGGTCCCACTCCTTCAGGTTCTTCTGAGGCAACTGCTCCTGCCCCGCTGGCCCAGCTCTTTGAAACGCCTTCCTCGTGACCCAAGGAGCCAATCAGGGGACATGGAGGGTGAGTCTCTGGGGCCTGATTGGTGAGGAAAGGGAATCCCAAGCCCTCCAATCATCTTTTGCACTTTCAAACCCGAGGGGGGATTTGGTGGCTGCCTACAAACTCATTAGGGGAGATCAGCAGCAAATAGGAAGAGCCCTATTCCCCCACCACCACCTGGGGTGACAAGGAACAATGGCCAGAAGCTGCTGGAGAATAGGTTCAGATTAGAGATTAGAAGGCACTATTTCACTGTTAGGGTGGCTAGGATCTGGAACCAGCTTCCTAGGGAAGTGATCCTCACTCCTACCTCGCTTCTAAATTCAAAAAGAGGTTGGATGAACACCTGTCTGGGGTCATGTGATCCCAGTGTGTATTCCTACCGGGGGGGGGGGGGTCAGACTAGATGATCTGTTTAGATCCCTTCTAACCCCAAACTACTATGAAACTATGGGCCAAATCATTACCAACTAGCCCATCACAATTGAATGACATGAATGACAATGTATGTAGTTGTATCAAGTATTAGAAAATCAGTTTGGACTGAAGGCTTTAGGTGTAGCAAATACTTTAGATATATTATATTCTTCCTTGGAATCTGCTTCTCTTCCCCATCCTGTGCCATCACTCTGTGAACATAGTGGGCACCTGTGAGAGAGAAACACAGAAAATGACAGCAGATTGCCCCCACCCACTCATCCCAGTGGAGGCCTGGATTACATCTGTGGAGAGGGCAGACAAGAAGTCACTAGGATGTCCCCTGAAAAACCTGCAGCACTCCCTGGGGCACACTCATGTGACAGGACATCATTGTATTCTTGACTCCTACTCCTGAGCAATGCCCTGAGGGCAGGGCAGACATGCTCCCCTCAAGGGGCATTTATGGGGTTGTTCTCACCCTGACTCTTCAGGTGACCTTAGACAACCCATATGCCTTTTGGCTCCATCTTTAAATGAGGGTGATGGATCACTCCTACTGAAGTGCAATCAGTTCATTAGCGTCCAATCAAAAGAGTAGAAATTCACACCAATTTCATTTGGAGGACACACAATTCAATTGGCTACCAGTGCCTGGAAATCACTGCTTGCTGCTGTCTGACAACAAACGATAAACCCAGGGAACTTCCACCTGCCCCTCCTGAAGTACCTTATAAAAATAAATGGGCTTTCCCAACCAGGCAGGCTGGTGTTCCCTGGTCCAAGGTAAGGGCATGCAGGAGGGCACACAGCTCCAATGTCCTGTCAGAAGTGGCCTCCTTCTTATAGTAAAGGGGTTCAGTTTAGGTACTTGTCCCATCATCTGCACTCCCAACTATGACAATATCATGTACGAAAAGAGGCCAGGTCCCAAGTTAGGTGCAGTTTTATAGGTAGGAATTAAACCCTCAAAATTCACGCAGAAGTAATGCAGAGAATAAGCACCGCAGGCCTTGATATGCAGCATACTGTTTAACAAGCAGCTCATCCTGTTCTGCTCTAGTTTTATCTTCCATGTATATATGAGTTTACCATAATCTACTCCTCTGAAAAAGAGATGTCCATTTAATTCTAATGCCTACAGGATTAATGAAATGACATATATATTTTGATTATTTTTGCTTGGCTGTTATATTTTCCTTATATAATTCAGAAAATTTAGATTTGCTTTTGCTTCAATCTTCAACAGGATAATAGAGTCCTAGGCCGCTAGCTTATTAGAAAGGGCCCTAACTTATTTTTAAAAAACTTGTAGTTTCTTTTTAACTTGATAATACTATGCATTGTGTTATATGTGATGATCAGGGATCCAGGTTTTCTGTTCACCACTGAAAAACATGGTAAAACTTAAATTGTTTCTTTTTAAGGAGAAAAATTCAGGAAACGGTGGGTTTCCCCTTGAAGGCTGGCAGAGTTCCAACCTGCAAGGGGCTGGAGCATGAGTGACTGGTGCCTCCCAAGCCTGGGAGACTGGGGGGGGCAGTGGCCAGTGGATGACTGGGTACAGGTCAGCACTTCCACTGCTGACATCCTGCTGGTGGAGCCGAATTCAGGGGAGGCACCAGCACTCTCCATGCCCTGCTACCAGAGGAAGCACTCACTGTCGGGGGGGGCACCAGCACTCTTTGGGGCCCCCCCTACATGTCACTTATGGGCTGGGGGGAGCACAAGGAGGGTGATCAGGCATGGGGGACCACGTGCATGTGTTCACACACACACACACACACACACACACACACACACAGGATGGCTGGTGCTTCCTGAGCCTAGGGGGGCACAATTTGTATCCACTCCTATACTCAGGGCCAGATTATGACAGGGTGGGGGCCTAAGCTAGGGGTTTCCAACCTTTCTATGTCACAGCCCAGCAAACTGTGGACTGGAAGCAGCTGGCCCAGCAAACTGCAGACCACCAGCCAGAACACAAGTAAAGCTACCTCCACCCCCCCAGGTGGAGCGGGGTGGGCCCAAACCTCAACTGCAGCTGCTGCGGGCCCTGTGGGAGAAGCCACTCCACCCAGCTCGGTGGGACTGTGGTTTGCCATCTTGAGTGGTGCCGAGTCAGGGGCCAATCTCGGGGGGGGCACTTGCCCCCCCCATACTGCCCCTACCAGTCAGCTGTGCACACACATACATGTGGCAGCCAGGCAGCATGGAGAGCAGCTCCCTGCAGGTAAGTTAGTGGTGGGGGTTGAAGCCCCCAAAGTGAGGAAGAGAGGGAGTTGGGCACGGCTGAGGCTGGGGCTGGTGGTGCTACCATGAATGACGCGTGCCCCCGGTGGCTGGGGGGACATGGTGGTGGTGGCAGTGGCAGGAGTGCAGTGGTGGCGGTAAGCAGAGAGTTCCTGTAGATGCCACCGGCACTGTAGGCCGTGGCGGGGCGGGGGAGGTGAGCCTCAACCAGGGTCGGTGACCACCCACAGATGCCACCAGCAGCATTGGTGGCGGCCAATGGCAATCGCTAAATACCCACAGATGCCACTGGTGGTGTCGGCAGCAGGGGGGTGGTGATCAGCAACCACCCGCAGGCACCACTGACACTGTCACTGGCGCCTTTTCATAGGGGGTGCACCGCCATGCTCAGGGGATGCACGTGCACCCCCTCTGCATTGCCAATGGGTGCTGCCCAGCTGGGGTAGTGCATGGGGCTTGGGACCAGGGTCCAGAATAAGTTGCCACAGGGCCCAGGCAGGGAGTGGGATAGAGCCATAGGTAGCTTGTCTGAGGGGTGCTGGTGCGGGGCTGGCTCCCGGTGCTGTGCACATTCCTGGGAGGGGCATGGGAAGCATGTGTGCCTCAGATTTGTGAGTGGGCAGGAGCAGATGCAGGCTGCTCAGTGGGGGCTTGGGGCTCCCTGCCCTTCTATCCTTTCCTGAGGGGTCCCAATGGCCCAGTGGGTGGGGTTCAGCAGGACAGATTGGGGTGGGGAGGCTCGGTTCTGCCACCAGAAGCCCCATGTCACCATGGTGAGGTGCTCCCTGCCTGCCGAGCAGTAGCAGGGGCAAGGCCACAGAGTTGTGCCTCCTACTGCTGCCAGATGGGCAGGGAGAACCTCACCATGGTAGCCTGGGGCTCCCGGTGGCAGCACCGTGCCTCCACGCCCTGCCCTGCCAGGCTGCAGAGGTCCCCACCCCAAGGGGAGTGCAGCAGGTCAGGGAGCCCCAAGCCCACAGTGGGCAGCATGCATCTTCCTGCCTAGTGGCTCTGCACCAGCTGTGGCACCTATGGAAGAGGGCAGAGGGCCAACCTGGGTTCCCTGCTATTCTCAGGCTGCAGCATGCACCACCTCCCACAGACAGCAGCCAGGGCTTGGGTGCTGCTGGGGTGGGCAGGAGGCTTTGGACCCAGGTCTCTGGCCCCATAGGCCTGGCAGCTGGGGGCCCCCTCCAGCAGAGCTGAGGGTGGTAAGGTCTGTGGGTGGGGAGCACCTCTAGGAACAAGGGGCTGTGGGTCAGGAGTGAGACGCACCAGCAAGGCTGAGGAGCTGTGGCTTCAGAGTGAGAGGCAATAGCACGAGCAGGGCACCAACGTATCAGGGCTGCTCAGTGCTACAAAGCAGTCAGGGGGAACTGCAGCTGGGTGGGCTTTGTCCTGGTAAGTAAAGGGGGCAGGGGGAGCTCTTATTTTCCATGATAAAAAAACCAAACTCAAACACCAAAATTTATAGGTATTTAGAATCTATTTCATGATAATGACTGAGACACTGGTAGGCTTCAATTGCTAATATATCAATAAAACATTGTGTTCAATTGATACTTATATATATAGTGATGTTTCATTGATTAAATTGAGTCTGCTGGATTGTGGAAATTAACGTGCTCCAGCAGCCTCCAGTGTCACTTGTATCAGCATCACAGATTCACAGAAGCTTAGGGCTCGAAGGGATCTCGTGAGATCATTGGGCCAGCCCCCCTAGTCCAGGCAGGAAAGACTGCTGAAGTCAAATAACCCCAGCAAGGTGTGCATCTAGTCTCCTTTTGAAGATCTCCAGGGTAGGTCCCTGCACCACCCCTGCTGGGAGTGTATTCCAGAGTCTGGTCACATGAACAATAAAGTTTTTCCTTATATCCAGCCTGAAAATTTCTTCTAGGAGTTTATGACTGTTGCTCCTGGTTTTCCCCTAGGGCACTCTGGTGAATAGTTGTTTACCTAGTCCCTGATGCTCTCCCCTGATATTTGTAAACTGAAAAATGGTGGTGGGGCACTTTAGACTAAAACTTGTTCAATAAACTTCAGTTCATAGCACCCCACCACCATTTTTCAGTGAGGGGATACTGATACGCATGATGTTTCACGCGCTTTTAATTAGTGCAGGTTTCGGAGCTACACTAATTAAAATGCAACCCCCCCACACCCCCCCCCTCTGGGAGCCTGTATATAAACACCCTCAATGCCTGTGCCTCCTCTTGAGACTGAACAGCCGCTTCTTGAGCCCCTTCAGATGCCATCCACAGAGCCCACCTTGCTGCTGCCTTCTGCTTCTCCCAGGGTAGGAGCCAGCACCACTTCTCTTGGAAGTTGGTTCCAGATCCTAGCCGCCCTGACCGTGAAGTAGCGCCTCCTGATATCTAACCTAAACCTACCCTCTGCCAGCTTGTGACCGTTGTTCCTGGTCACTTCTGGTAGTGCTCGGGGAAACAAGGACTCCCCAAATGCCTGCTGGTCCCCTCTGACCAGTTTGTAACTGGCCACTAGATCCCCCCTCAGCCTTCTCCTGTAGAGGCTGAACAGGTTCAGGTCCCTTAGCCTGTCCTTGTAGGTCCTGGCCTCCTGCCCCCTGATTATGCGGGTGGCCCTCCTCTGGACCCTCTCCATGTTGTCCACATCCCTCCTGAAGTGCGGCGCCCAGAACTCCAACTGCGGCCTGACCAGTGCCACATAGAGGGGGAAGATCTTGGACCTGCTTGAGATGCATCTGTGGATGCATGACAAGGTGCGGTTGGCCTTCCTAACTGCCTCCCCACACTGCCGGCCCACGTTCATCTTGGCATCAATAATGACTCCAAGATCCTTTTCTGCCTCTGCACTGACAAGAAAGGAGTTCCCCAGCCTGTAGGTATGCTGCTGGTTCTTCCTCCCCAGGTGCAGCACCTTGCACTTGTCAGTGCTGAAACCCATCCTGTTCTCATCCTCCCATCCCTGTAACCTGTCTAGGTCTGATTGCAGCCTATTCCTCCCTTCTAGTGTGCCCACTTCTCCCATCTTAGTGTGATCTGTGACTTTGAACAGAGTGTTTTTTACACCCTTGTCCAAGTCACTGATGAAGATGTTGAACAGTGCAGGCCCGAGGACCGAGCCCTGCAGAACCCCACTGCCCACATCCCTCCAGGTCGAAAATGACCCACCTGAGAGTCCACCATCACTCTCTGGGTGCAGCCATCCAGCCTTTAGTGACCCATTTGACTGTGTAGGTGTTAACACCACAGTCCCCAGTTTTTTAATGAGAATGGGGTGAGAGACAGTCCAGTCCTTCCTAAAGTCCAGAAAGACTACATCCACTGCTACACCTGTGTCTAAGGATTTTGTGACCTGGTCATAGATGGCCACCAGGTTGGTCTGACAGGACCTGCCTCTAATGAACCCAGGTTGGTTGCCCCTAAGCATAATCTCCCCTGCTGGACCCTCGCAGACATGTGCCAGGATGACGCCCCCCCAGAAGCTTACCCAGGACTGAGGTAAGACTTACTGCAATGGCTTGTGATCTGGCTGCAGGATGCATCCACCATCTCTATTTTGATGATGGTTGGGTGATTTTGGGGCTTCAGTGTCTCCAGCCAAAATAAATGTTCCAAAAGAGGACAAGAGAGAGTCCCCTTCACTGTCCAGGCAGGAAAGCTCTATTTCCTTTAGTGTAAGTTTTGGTTGCAATAATTCATCACTGGAAGGGTCCCATACCTCCCTTATCCCATACCCCAATGCTCTATGTTGAGCTAAACTCAACACTACACCCAAGATAACTCTAGTTTCTCAGATACTCCCTACAGTGCCTATCTGAAATGTATCTTTCTCCCCTGCCTTCTTGTCTCCAACACTTCTTCTTGGGTTCTCTTTCAACAGCCCTTCCTAAGGTAATCTCTGTGGGTCCGAGCTAGATTATGGTTTCTTTGAAAAGAAAATATCCTTCTAGAAACCAACCTAGATTCCTCATCTGGTATCAAAACCCCCCTGGGCTCCTGGGTCACCTATACATGAGTGCTGAGGCTGGTCCGACATGCTGGAATTCCAGTGCCTCGGAGCAGACTCAATGAATCTCATGCATCAGTGTCCCCATGCTTTAAAATGGCACTGGGGGGGCACTTGAGATGAAGCTTGTTGAATGCGCTTTATTTCAAGCACTGCTGCCACCGTTATTAAGAGAAGGAACACTGATATAGGAGACGTGGTGGCGCTTTAATTAGAGTGGTGCTCAGAGCTGCTCTAATTAAAGCACTGCACCCCACCACCCCCAGAACACATGTGAAAGTGCCCTTGGTTTGGGGAGATTCCAACAACCTGCTGTCACAAGACCCACTCTGAAGTCCCATACTAGTTCATGCTTCACATTCTGTTTCTAAGAAACTTCCCAGCCCATTCCTGCTAACTTTCTTCCCCTGTTGAGGTCATGCTACATTTTATATATCTTAGTTATCCTCTCTGTCACATAATTTGCAGAGGTAAACCTTGGCCAGGTCCAAGATGAAACTTGAAAGCTTTAGAGACCCAGCTCACCTTGGGACAGACTCTTATAAGAAAGTGATACACTGCTTTGAGCACAGATTGGGGAATCAGGGTCATATCTACACGTGCTTTACTGTGGAGTAGACTAATTAGCTGCAAAGTAAAGCATCACTGTCTACATGTGTGACGTTATTAAGCTGCAACAAACTAATCTGTGTCAGGGATAGCACTATCTTATGCCAGGATAATTTACTGTGATTAAACACATGTAGATGGTGACCATGGGCATAAATTGTGCCTGGTCAGCCCAGCCAGTCAGACGCCAGACTCCTCTAGCCACATGGCCCTATGTTTTTAGCACTCTCATGCCCCCAACAACCCCTCCACCACCTGGGCTGCCACCGCCCTCCCTGTGCCCCCGCCAACCTGGGCCTGCTCCACCCTGGCTCAAATTGCTGCTGTCTCAGGTTCATGTGTAGATGCTGTGCCTGGGAGCAATTTACTCTAGCTCAAACTGCTCTGGAGTTTATTGCTTTACATTAATTGCATGCATAGACACATTTGGGAGCTCCGAAGTTCTAAGACTGACTTCTCATTTATACATCTATGTTCCTTGGCAGGCTGGATAACCTTTTCACTTCAGTTTTCCCATCTTAAAAAAACCCAGGAATAATATTTAATGTATGACTATGGGCGCATCTACATGAGATACATTAATACACATTAGCCTAATTTACTGCTCAATACAGGCAAGTGTCTACATGTGTGCACCCCTACTGTGCAGTAAAAATGGCTAATCACACCTAAATTTGATACCTGCAAATGCAAGTATCAAATTTAGGTGCAATTAGTTAAAACACAGTAATGCATGTGTAGATGTGACCTGGCACTAACTTTAGTCCTGGGTCTGACTAGCCACTAGGGGACTGCCCTGAGCCCAGCCCTAGGGCTCCTGGCTGGGTGCCTCTCTGACCCAAGGCTGGGATGCTCTGTGACAGCCCTTAGCTACAGGCTATAAAAGCCTCCATCCATTTTGTGCCCTGAGGCACACACACCAGGGCCTTGGAGCACTGCAGGACCTATATGCCTTCCTGGTCAGGACCTGGGCTGCTTCTACCAGTTCTGTCCCCTAGCCAGAGCTCCTGCTTGGTCATAGGTGAGTGTTGTAAAGGGTTGCAGCCTGCAGTACCCCCTGCCCAGCCCTGACATCTCCCCAGGGCTGCTGTCTGGCTGTCTCTGGCAGTAGGGCCAGCACTTGCTCCCTGCTGATGCTCACCCCCAGCAGTGTCTCTTGTTTTCAGGTGCTGTGGTGAAGTGCCTCTGTCATGTGGCTCCCACTCTCTGGCCATGCCCTCTGCTGAGCACTGCTGGCCACTGTGCAGCACCAGCCACAAAGGGACAGCTGCATGGAGGCCCAGACAGCCAGCATGGGATGCACTACCATGTCCTCCCCATCAGAAGCCTTCCACCTGGGGCCCCAACTAGAGCCAGCAGGAGGTTGGCAACCTCATGGCTCTCTGGTGGGATGCAGAGGTCCAGATGCAGTTTGCATGTGATGGGTGCTTGAACATCCATATTTATGTCGGGTAGGATGTGAGAGCAAGGGCACTCCCAGACATCATGCAGGCATAGTGGGTGGCCATGACCGACCAGAAATATCAGTTCAGTTTTACTTGCAAGACCATACCCTTTATGTGGGAGCTGATCAACATATTGGCACCCTGGGACTCAGGCTGCAACCCTGCAGTGTTCACTAGCAGGAGTGGTCTTGCTGACCCTCCACCCTGGCCTGGCCTCTCCAGTGGTGACACCTCCCTGGAGGAAGGGCCTTTGGTGTTCAACGCCTTGCCCTGCCCACCTCCCTGGCTGCTGCACCCACTAGAAGCTTGGGGAGCCCTGGACAGCAGCTGTCTTGCAAGCACTGCATCCCCAGGCACCATCATGAGAAGCATCCAGCCATGACACTGGCAGCCACCACCAGCTCCTCCCCAGGGGAGGTCCCTGGCCAGGTGCCAGCCCACTGCACACCCTGGGCCAAGGACACCAGGTACAGGACACCAGATGCCATCAATGATGGGCAGAACTATCCCAAGATGCCAACTTCACCAGCCCCAAACATGTGGTAAGCCCGCCATGGGGGGTGGGGGGCTCTCCCAGTCCCTGTGCCTGCCCACATTGGCACCTCTAGGTCCTCAGGTGCCAATGGGCTCGGGGCAAGTGGTGGGGCTGGGCCTAGTCCCTGTCCCCTGCCCTTTCCTCTGCCCTGGCCCAAAACCTGGCTCCTGCCCCTGCTCCCCATCCAGCATGCCCACACTCCCCTGTCCCTGGGTTCCCTCCCCACAGCACACAGAGACTGGATTTTAGAACTTTGAGCAGCCCATGTCCCCACAGCTGGGTGGGCATGGGGTTCTCACACCCTGAGGAAGGGGTCAATGCCACCAGCAATACCCTCCTCAGCAGCGGGGGCAGGGGACGTGTATTGTTGCCACACGTAGCCCTCCAGGTAGCAGTGGAGGTTGTGGGGCAGCCTGGGCTTTCAACCCATGCTGTTGTAGCTAAAGGTCCTGAACCTGAGGTAACAGGAAGATCAGCAGCAGCAGGGTGTAGTGGCTTGTGCACCCTTCAGCTTGCACAAAGAGCTCATTGTGCACCACCTGGGGCACGCACATCAAGGGCATGCTCAAGACACAGCAGCAGTGTGGGGCAGGCTGGAGAGGACCGCGAAGGGGTGGGAGTTTAACCAGTCCCTTGCCCCAGGTCTCCAGAAGCCCCATACACCCTGACCCTGGGCAGCATGGGCTGGGTGGCAGCAGGTGCTGCCAGCAGCCTGGCCTGTCCTGCCTTGGGAAGGGATCAGAGAAGGAAGGCTGCCTGCAGCCAGCACCCAATGGGCCACCGGCCCCAGGGGGCCAGCTTACCACAGTGCCCAGGGAGCATGGTAAGCTGGCCAGGCAGCCCTAGGATGTTGCTTGGGCAGCAACTGCCTGGGCCCAGCTGGCTAGCTTACCATGGTCCCTAGGCACCCATGCATGGCCAACCCCTGCTCTGAAGCCAGGCAGCACACGGCCCCTGGTGCAAAGCATCATATCGTTGAAATGTTGCAAACTCTCACAAGACTTCTGTCTCTTGCCTCTGTGAAGCCAACGTCTGGATGTGGAGGAGAGCTTATCAGCCCTGGCAGGGATACAAGCTGCAGGTTGTCACCACCCAGTTCTGGAGCCATACGGATGCACTGGCTACCCCAGCAGTGCACACAAGACAGAACCCTCCTGCTCCAGTGGCTAGAGGCCATGGCAGAGGAGTGGGAGGCATGGAAGAAGTCCTGGTGGGTGGAGGACATCACTTGGGAGACTGCCTTGGAGGAGGTGAGGGACCAGGGCCAATGGAAGCACTGGGTATGGATGGAGGCCCAGGAGCAAGAGCACATAGAACTGCTCCGGCAACAGGTAGACCTCCAGACCTGGGCAGTGGAGGCTGTAGGACACCCTCCTGGGCCTGGTGGTCATATCCATGCCCCCCACTGCCCGGCCTCTCTCCATGACCCCACTGGGCCTCTGGGTCCTACCCACCACCCCAAACAGGCCTCTGCCTGGCCCTGGGAGGAGGTCCTCCAACTCCTTCTGCCTGCTGGAGCACCTGGCCTGGCCCCTGCCCTGAGTTCCCCACCACCCACCTGGGCCCAGCCCCGCCACTTGCCTCGAGCCCATGCACCTGAGGACCAGAGGTGCCAGGTGCAACTCCAGAAGGGGATGCTGGCCCTGGACTTGGAAAGGCAGAGGGGGAGCCACCTGTTATGGAGGGGCACCATCCAGCATCACCCACAGACAAGCCCATTGCATGCTGTGGTCACCACAGCCCCTGGACCCACAGGGAAACTGGCTGAGGCCAGACTGCTAGGCACCTGTCCATGCGCTCTCCCCCCCTAGGTGCCCCCACCCCATGGCACCCATACTCTGGAACTCAAATAGAGACTGAGAAGAGGGTTTTTTATTGTTGGTGGATGGGGAGGGCAGTGGAGGGGCTCTGTGTGTTAGGGAGGGGAGGAGGTGGGGGTCTCTATGTGTTGAGGTGGAAGGGATGGGGGTGGGTGTTGTGAAGGAAATAAACTCTTTGTTTTTAACATGTGCATGTCCTGAGAGTGGTGCTGGGGGGTGGGCAGAGGGTAGGAGGTGTGTGGGTGACAGGGCAGGCAGGCTGGAGCAGGGAGCTCAGAAGGAGGGGGTTGGCCAAGGCCTTTCACACCCAGTGCTTTGGGCCCTGCTGGCAGGTGCGTGACTGTCCTGGGGTGGAGGGGAGGGCTACTGGGGCCAGCAGGGCCAGCACCATGGCCAGGCATATGGCAGTGCTGGAGGGCCTTAGCATTAACTGTAGTGCCAAGACCCTGTACATGTATACACCTGCCAAAAATAAGTTACTGCACATAAGCCTAATGCGCAGTAACTTTAATTGCAAGATGTAAGTATTTAATTAGGAATGCAACCAATGTTGCATTGTTAGTTTGGAATCTAGTAACTTTTGTAGGTGCTTCAAAATTCACTCCAACTTAAAAGTCAGAAATAACAGCCAAGTCCTTTTAGGTTTATGGAATTGAAATTCAACTCTGCAAAGCAGTTTGCCCAAGAAACAGTTCTGACTACTGGGGGTGGTTAAAAATGCCCCCTCCCCTAGAAAAAAACCAGGACACCTAATTTACCACAGCTGAAAACCAACCAATACAGAAGTTACTAAGATCCATATGATGATGTGGGAACCTATTTTTTTAAATGTCATCTAATTTGTTAGGGTTTTTTAATCCTTGGTTAAAAAAAGGAATAATCCATATGCCTTTGGGGGTTAACAGTACTCTGGTGACTACTTGTTACCATGGAAATGAAAAGACTGCTAATCAGAGCCTAACACCACACAGGAGTGCTTAAAGGCAGAAAATAGGCATATGATTAATTTTCTACATATCAAAGCTAGCTGATTCTGTATCAATTATATTAGGGACAAAGAAGAAAAAGTCTATGAAGCCTTTGGAGTATTTTAAGACATGCAGTATTTCTCACTGATTCCCATAAATAAAAGAAGGAAAAAAATGTCTTTAAGACTTGCCATGCATCAAGGGTGGCTTAAACAGAGTAGAAATGAGGTAAAAATGGATACTGTATTTCAATAGGTCCAGTAACAATGTGTACCTGAAGACTAACAAGGTATAGCTGGTAAAGTATTTTCTTTCTGAGGATAGACCTGAAGTTGTGCAGCTTACATAGCTAACAACTAGTAACCCTATACCAGGTGACAATGCACTGCTTATTCAGAAGCGGGAGTGAATTTTGAATTTAATGACACAGAAACACTCAGACGATGATGTTATTAACCAAACATCTTATGATTCATATGATTATACTGCGTATTTCACTGCCATATTTGCAATGGACCAAACCCACAAGACATTGTTTAGCTAACCATAATTATGGTCCTCAAAAACATATGTTCTCAAAAAGGAGGAAAGAAACAAAAAGAGGCATTCCTTGCTGTAATATATAAGTTGAGATTTTCAACAGTGGAAAAACCTTTCCAGTAATGCACACCCATAAATTATGTCTGCTATGTAACGGGCTTAGGACATAGTGAGAAAATGCAGTATTACGTGAATGTTACTTACAGCTATAAATACAGTGATATACAAGAGCAAACACATCTGCTTGATTAGAGCTAAGTTATACCCTATCTGGTTGCTTAAAGCTTAGAGCCTTGTCCCATGATCACCCATCTTGCATCACTAGAAAAAATGTTAATTTGTCCTTCTTGTCCTTTTCAGGCTGTCATTCTTGCCTTCTTGACTTAACTGAGAGACCATACCACAGTTAAAATTCCTAGCTGACTTTCCAACTTGAGAGGCTGAGTTCCTAGAATGCTAGCTAGCTCAGGTCTTGGAGCTTATGGGGCAGATATGAGAGCAAGCCTGGACAAAAAACCCAATCACCCCTACTTTTAGACTATGTGAGGAAGCTAGTATGCAGAGGGGTGGGTCCCAGTGGGGCTTGGACCACCTGTATCACAGTCCAGGAAGGACTGATTCAGCTACTTCTACCTGTTGCCATGACTGCTTCTAAACTCACTGCTCCATTGAACTCCTCTCTACAAAGACAACTTTTCTGTGCTAATAATTTTTAGCTATTTATAAGAAACTCTCATGTTTGACTATTATGCTCTCTCCTTTCTAATTTGAGTCCTAACTCAATTTCTTCTACCATTTTGCTCTGCTTCAAGAGGAGGGGTTCAAATGTCTTGTCTGCAGTGTGATTGTTAAAGTACTTTGATGGGAAGCAGAAGTTGTAGGTTCAAGTCCCCTTTTCAGTTAGGAAAACCTAGAACCCAGTTCTCATGCTCCCTGAGCAAGTGCCCAAACTATTAAGTTTGGGGACTTAAATGGTAGACAAGCTACCAACACATGTAACATTTGGTAGTAGTTTGTGTGCAATGATTCCCTCATGTCTTCTTTCATGCTCTATGGTGCATGTGAAAGACAAATAATATAACATATCCCCTCAGTATCATAGAACTAAACCTTTTTTTTTTCTCACTCTCTTCAGGGATCATCTCCTGGATAGTCAGGAGCCAAGCAAATATATTTGCTCTTGAAATTCATGGAAATAGGTTCTATGACACAAAGAGCTCTAGAAAGATGTTTGCCATCATATTTTCCATCAGGTATATGAGTACAAAGTTGAATGACAGGTGGAGTTCAAAGAAATGCAATACCCAATAAAACTCAAGATGAGCCACTCCCAGTGAAATGCTTACAGCTAATCATCATGTTCCAATGGCACATTCATGTGGGTGTGGACAGAAAGGAAGCACAGCCTTCAAATACAAAATTACTGGAACGTGATAAGATCATGCTGTAGAACTGGAAATTTAATTTAATTTAATATGATGGCCTCGCACAGTGAATACTGCCAAGTTTGTACTATTGGCTGTTGCTGGGAGGTCAGTCTGCTTTGGATTGCTCACATCTGTGCTGTCTCTGAGTGGTTGCAACCCTGATGAGAAACTGGCTGATATGGTCTTGGTAGTTGTGCTGCAGTACATGTTGTAAGTATGGTACTGCTACTGGGGCTGTTGTAAGGGGGAGGTATCGTTTCCAGTAACAGAGGTCAGCTAGAAGCAAGAGAAATAAGTACCAGTAAACAGCCAGCCTCTATTAAATGAAATAAAATATATACAGATATAATGAATTTTATAACTTATTACTAAAAAAACCTTTCCTATCTAAGACTTTTTTCTTGAGAATATGACAACATTATTTAGGTTCTTTTACTGTGTCTATCAGGACAGTAGCCTCAGAGGTGTAGCTATCTCTTTCAGCATCTGGGACACAGGGTAGGGAAGGGTGGATGGGCTTAGGTTGATCACTGGGCACATCTAGCCATGCACATTTACTGCACGGTAACTAAAATTACCGTGCAGTACAGGTGCACATCTACATGTGCATGCCCACTCTGTACAGTAAATATGGTGACTTACGCCAACTTAAGCATAAATTTGATACCTGCAACATGCAGGTATCAAATTTATGCCTGATTAGTTACTGCACAGTAATGCACATGTAGACACTTTACTGAGCAGTAACACTGTGTGTGTGGACTGATTTGGGACTAACTTTAGTCCCAAATCAGTCCACACACAGCGTTAATGTGCCTTAATGCCTGTATGTGTAGACACTGGCCTATTCCTGCTGACTGCAAAGTAACTTACTGCACAGTAAATTTAAGCCAGACTAAATGCACATGTAGACATGCCCAAGGAAGACCAATGGGGAGGAGTCTTGCCTGATGGGGCTCTCCTCAGGCAGCGGCTCCTACTGCTGTGGCTGTTCCTGTAGCAGTGTGGGCTTGTGCCAAGGCACCTGAGAAACAGGCAGCAGTGATGCAGGCTCCATGGGGTCCCTTCTACTGTCCCAATCTCTCTCCCCTGCCCAGGACACAGGGCTATTGCCTCTCATGCTAGAGCCTCCCTGGCACTGCCATGCTCTGCCACCCAGATACACTGCTGAGTGTGAAGTCTGCACCTGCCTGGCTCCCATGGCTAGGCAGCACAGAGCTGCACCTTCCAGGGCAAAGTTTCCTGGGAGTAGAGGGCCATAATGCCACCCCCTCCAAGTTAGCACCTTGGGCTGGTGCCCTGCTTGCCCCCATAGTTATACTACTGAGAAGCCTGGAAACTGCATATATTCTCTGCACATACGCTTCCTTTCCTCCTATCCAGCCCTCTGTACTCACTATTTAGATGGATTTTAGTGATGGCTAACAGCATAATGTTGAAAAAGGATAGGAGATGAAAACGGATTTTGTTCCCTTCTAATAGAAATAGATGTAATACATCCTGGAACACCATGTCACTGTATAAACAATAGATTCCAGTATCTGGATTACACTGAAACCTGGCAACCATTTACTACTTATGTAATTTAATGCTCTCAGATAGAACTAAATCAAGTATGCTGCCTATAACTGAGGAACACACAGTGATCTCTCTTTTGTATTACTCACTCACCAAATTTTCCCCACTATCTTTTATTAGTACCGATTATTCTTTGTTGCCTATTTAGGCAATGAGTTCTTCATATTCTGCTACATTCGTTATCTGCAGCTTTCTCTTTATGTTATATATATTAAGGGTATCTTCCAGATATGTAATATGGTACATCACAACAAAAATTACCATAGACTATATTTCATGGTGTTCAAAATAAACTGATAACTACGTTCTAATTGGAAAGGAGATGATTGAAAGCCAAGAATTGTGATAACACTTACAAATTAAGTACAATAATGAGAACAGGCATTCAATCGTTAGCATTTATTACTTGGATTATAGTTTACAGGACTCAGTGGGATCAGGGCTTCCTTCTGCTAGTCACTGTCAAAATATGAAGTAAATGAGTCCTTGACCTGAGCTCAAGTTTTAAAGTATAACGAATGATGAGCAAGATATTGTCTCTTTACTTAAAACCAAAGCTTTTACAGAAAAAAAAATACAAAAAAGAGTCTGAATTATCCATTTTTTCAGGCAAATTGGTGAAAAAACCTGTATCATATGCACCAGACTTTCCAGTTTTCTAAGATGTATCTGTTAGTCATGACAAATTTAACTGTTTTGTTTATATTATCACCCTGTTTTTGGACACACTGCTGTAATTTCCTATCTGATTAATTAGTGTGGGTGAATAAACTTCCTGCAACTCACTTAGAACAAGAGGGAACCCTTCCCTAAGTATTTCCTGTCTTTCCAAATGGAAACATGTTTGGCACAGATACTTCTACCTTTCCCATTGTCTGCTCACCAGGCACACCTATATATTAAATTATTAGTATCACCAGGTATGTGGTTTGTAAGAATTTGTTTACCTTTGCTCTGGTTCTGCTTACAAACACTGTGCATAGTCTCTGGTTAAAGATAAAACTCACTTGCTTAATATTAACAAATATCAAAACAATATTAATAGACGAGTTAGAGTTGACATTCCTGTTCAGTCTATAGACCAGAATTCATTCTGACTGTAAAGCATATATTATGGTTTTTCTTTTCATGGCAGAGCTTTATCTCCTAAAATAGGCACATATTGTAAAAGGCTGACTAAACTTCCAATGAAATCAATAAGAAAGCAATGAGAGTTTTCACTGCAAAACAATTAAGTAAAGACTTCAAATTAACCCTTTATATATCTACAAGATGAAATGCTAGCAACTCCATATCACAGCTTGTCTGACTAAACATCCTAAAATAAATTGGCACAAAAGTATCATGACCAATCTGTGCTGTTATGATGTTGAGGTGACCCCAGATCCCAAATTTCCCCCTTATTGCCCGTATAAGGGCAATGAAGCTAAGGCTTGCAGGGCAAATCTTAGTCTGTTTCTTGGGACACATGGCAGGACAGCAGGGAGAAACTCGAGATTCTGGGGACATCCTGTGGACAGATTTTTGATAAGTAAACTGTTGCCATCTCCTCAAGCTCTAGATTGCATAAAGAATCCATCTTCACATTCCCTTTATTCAGCACTAGCAGTAAAATTTAAGAATAAATGCCCAGATTCATGAAGGTGCCTAATACCTTGGTGGATCTGAGCTTAAGAATCTTGCAGGTTATGGCATATGACTGTCAAGTTACACCGTTCTTCTGTTGCTCTTAAGATACCAGACTGGAACTCAGGCTACTTATGACCAACTTCTTACCCTGCCACAGATTTCTTGGTCATGTCAGTTGACCTATCTGTGCCTCCCTTCTCCATGTATAAAATGGGATTTTTTTTTAATTCTTTGTCTTTCTTGTCCAAGTAGAATGTGAACTCATAGCTGTATCCACGTGATTGTAGACATTTAGTTCTCTGGGAACAACTAGCAGCAGGATATCTTGTGCAGATGCTAGTTGTTCCTGGGGAACAATTGTGCTATGCACCCTCTGGTGCACAGTGCTGGCCTCAGTAGTCTTACCTTGGGTCCTGGAGGTCTCCTGGGGCTGCAGCAGCAGCAATCCTGCTGCACAGAGCCTGGCCAGCAGCTGGAGTATGGCTTCAGCTGGCCAGGGTCCAGTTTTAAGTGATGCTCTGCGCAATGCCCCTGCATGAGCTGCTCCGCTTTTTTTTTTTGCACAGGTTTTTTTTACCCCTGGGTAGCCCCTGCTCTCTTGCTGCAAAGAAAACAGCTGAATGTGTGGTATGTGGCTTTGCAGACTGCACAGTCAAGCTCTTCTGGACATGGCCACAGGAACTAAGTCCCTGAAGACAATTCTTTATCAGTATATGTACAGTTCCTAAGAAACAGGAAGCATGTAGCATGTTTATAGTTTTTAGGGTTATTGTAACTGATAACCATCTCTTTCCTGGGTTAGGTATCTGAACTCATTGACATAAGTGTACATACAGAATAAAACTGTACTCCAAAGTCCTACTTGTGTAACTCAGATCAGAATCTGGCCTCTAGTTTTTAAACATTCTGTGGCTCTTCTAAAATATAAGGATCAGAAACTGTGTTTTCCTTTAGGTTTGAAAAATAGGCAATAGATTTTGGTACTACAGTTGACAAACAGATGCTGCCTGGCTTAATGAACTGTATACTTGACTAAGAGCAAGAATTCTTATTTCTAACAGCAGATCTGAATCTGACTTACTATGTGGGGATGGCAAGGCATTTAATTTTTGTGTCTGTTTCCCCATCTGTAAAATGATAATACTTACCTACTATGCAGATTAATTAACACAACTCTTAAAAGATAAATTCTATTTACCTATTTATAATAATTCTAGCTAGCTTCCTTTTTAACCCTTTAAACCAGATGATCACAGCTGGCATGAAACCTTCCTCTGCCCTTAAAAAGCCTTCTTCTTACTTTCCATCTCACAGATTTTTTCCCCTCTTTTAAAAGCTGAATACAAGTCTTCTTTTTCTTACTTATTCTGCATAACTTGGCTTATTGATTCAATAGATTTTGCTCCTGTTATAATAAAGCTTCACTTCAGTTGCAAAGTTTTGTCCTGTTTCAGTTGTTCCAATTTTCTTCAAATGCAGTAATTATAACTTACTGAAGAGATGTTTACCGCATCCCAAGGGAATTATCACCTTCCTTATATCCTTTGCAAAGAGTTGCCAGTACCTCTGTAGGGAAGGAAAAGTGATGAGAAGCATCTTGACCTCAGACTTGCAATAGCTTTTCTCAGTAAGGGGCTTGTGGCGGAGCACCAGCAGGGTGCTCGCCACTCAAGGGCTGCTGCAGGTTGCTATGGAGTCTGTTTAGTGAGCAGAAGGGAAAGCCCCTTTACTTAGGAACCACGTTAAGAGGGAAGATGGGTGGCAGAGCACCTTTGGTGCCTGTTACCTCCCTGGTGAAAGGAGAGGAGGGGCACCTGAAAACCCCAGCCCCCACCTGTGGGTGGGTCATTTACATTGGAGAGAGTAGTGGGGCCAGGCAGAGTAGTGGGGCCATGAGAGGCACTTTAGTCTGTAGGAGTGCAAGACCCCAGAGACAGTTGTGGGCCAGGCACACCCACAAGGGGCACCTGAGTCCGTAGGGATGCAAGACCCAGAAGACCCAGGAAGGAGTGAAAGAGTGTTGGGGTCCCGAGAGTGGGGTGAGTGTTGGGGCCCTGGCAGAAAGGGGCAGGAAGGTCCAGGTAAGTCTTTGGGTGCCTGAGGCTGTAAGTGGGCCAGAGGCTGAGTGAGGTGGCAGAGTGAGAGCCACAAATGACAGGGGCAAGTCATCAGCCCTAATGAAGAACAGCTGGGGTGTGTTACCCAGTGAGAGATGGGGGTGGAGTTGTCCCAGTTTTCTGCAAACTGCCCAGCCACCATTCAGATAAGGGTCATGGGAGAGGCCCAAAAGGCTATGCCAGGGCTGGCTGAGGAGTGAAGAGCCAAGCCTGATGGCCCTCTGGAGTTGCTCACGGAAGCAGGGCAGGATGAGTAAGACCCAAAAGGGCGTGTATGAAAGAAGCCTGGTGAGAGCAGGTGGAGTGTGAGAGGCCCCAGTGAGAGGGGGGCAGTATGTGTGTGCCTTGGAACGGGGTGAATGAGAGAGGCTTAACACTGCATTGAGTTGGGACCAGCCTCTTGCCAGAGTATAGCACAACTCAGGAGAACATCAGTGAGGCATGAGACACAATAGGGGAAGGTTAGAGTCGTGTGCTTACTGCCGTTGGACATCAGGGTGCGCAAAAGGCAGTCTCCTACCTGACATCTTTAATTTACAACAAGGTGTGGCAGGCAAGCAAGGCAGGCGGGCCAGTATTGTGACTGGACCTGGGAGTCTGCCCCCGGTCACAGGGCTGAATATATACCAGTTGTTTATAGTTTGTGAAGAGGGCCTACTTCCCACTGAAAGTAAAGTAAAGCATCACTGAATCCAGTAGCTGAAGATTTGGGGTTCAAGGTAATAATAGGTCCACATGTGCATGTGGACCTATTAACTTTTCATAAAGCAGCTTTGGTGCTCCTAGGTCCTAATATAGCTTGACTTTAATAGATATTTATTTATTTGTCATATGTGTTATATTTATATGCAAATGTTTAATGTTTCCAAACTTTAAAAATAAACAAAAAACCCTTGCATAATAGCAAAAGACTTTGAGACCGGTGTGTCTTAATATCCTTTACTCAGATGATGTTATTTTGTGTTGGATAAAACAGCTAAAATATAAAGAAAATAATTTGTCATATTATTTCTGAACTTTAAACAATCGTTGTTTGAGTGATGCATCAGCAATTAACCGTTTGATTACATTTTATAAAGTAAGTAATTAATAAGCTAAAAGCTTTCGGGTCAGATTTTAAGAAGCTGGTCTTCCTTTTATACATGCACTTAGATATTTTAAATTACAAACTAATTTAATTTTGCACAGTACAAAAATAAAAGACATTTCTCAAACTGTGGCCCAATAAAAATAATCCAGTGTGCCTCTTCAGTAAATTGTATTTTACATTATACTGACGGGCTACCCTCTTCCCATGTTCTGTATCCGAGAGTAGTAAAATTATTATTGTATTGATTAACTATGGAGACTGACAAAATAAATACTCTGAAATGGAGATCTGTAATTGCAGCATTTTCTTAGTAATTGTTTTGCATCATCTTTATTCAATAATTTCCCACCTTTTATCAAATATTAATGTTTAAACCACTAATCAACTTAATACTCTCTATAATTGTTAGGAAAATAATTGCAGTGGTTTCAGCTGTTTTATTATGAGGCTAGGGACAGAAAGTACACATAAACAGATATAAATGATCAGAAACTGGTTTAAATCTGTAACACAACAAAAGTCAGTGCACATAAACCCTTTCAAAATAGCCAAAACCAGTCTAAGATAAATCCAGATAGATGTAGTATCAAACTTAACTGACTTAGTCAGGCCAAAGGTCTGGATAGATTATGTGGGAAAAAATTTAGGCCACTTGAGTAAGGGGTTTCTGAAATACTACACTTCAAAATATGAACTTTTCTTAGCCTTTCAGAATTCTTTTTGTGAAAAAACAGGGGGAAGGGAGAAAAGAGGTCTAGAAAACGTAACAAATTTGAGAGAAATAAGCTTCATACCACAGATAAAACCCAACATATAAAACAGCAGTAGGTAAGGTTTTGGAGCCACGGGTGGGAGCAACCCAGCTTGAGATCCAAGCAGACTGGTATCGTGACCTGGCTTGCTGCCACCGTAGCCACTTGTCTGCACTTGTTCCCAGTGTGCAAAGCCCCCCCACCCCGGTTGCAGTGTGGTGCACATAAAGCCCTGGACTGCCTGGTCAGCATTCATAAAGTTCTCCAGCTCTGCAGCACTGGTACAATGGCTTTGTAGGCCATATCCTGATCCTGGTTGTGCTGATCTAAAATATTGCTAAGAGCTTTTTTTGCAATAAAACATAGTGTTTATGATCTACTAATACATCATCAGTCCTGTGCACAGATTTCTAATCACAGCACACTGTAGTGCCAGTTATCCTGGCATGTTCCAAAGTCTGAGTGAGCATGCAAAGGGTAACCTTTTTATCACAATAACCTTAACCTAAGTGAAAGTGCATTCATAGCAAGTTCAAGTGTCAGTCTTCTATCTACTGCTATTAATGTTACTGTATGCTTCACAACTTTTAATACTTACCAGTTACACACAACTATTCTAGAGTCAGATCAATAAAAATCCTTCTTATCTTGCCCTGCCTAGCACTTCCCATTTTACAAACATGGTATTTGAGAGGTGAAACAAAGCCATTTCTAGCAGAGGTGAGGGTAAGTCTCATCAACATTAAACCTGCCATTTCCTAATTCTTTACTGCTAGGCTTTGGGTCCTTAATATTTTAATATATACCAGTAATAATCATTTGCAAAATGCTTGGCAAACCTGTTGTAAAATATTTCTTACATTGAACAACTGGTAATCTAAGATTAAAAGCTAATGGATAATTGGTAAACATGATCACATACTGAAAGCAAGGATATGATTAACCAGATGTCACTTTTTAACTTCTCATTTTAATTGTTGTTGTTCTTCTTCTTTGCGGGCAGAGACAACCACATCCAGTGGGGTGGGGGTGGGGGGGATAAGGGAGAAAAGAAGTGGGAAAGAAAAAAGGGAGGGAGAAAAGAGAAAGGAGAGAGAAAGAAAAAAGGAGACAAAAAGAGAAAGGAGCAGGTGGGGGCTAGGTCGCATTGGTATACACAGGTGGCTTATAAGCCTGATCTTTGCCTGGAACAGTCTGTTGCAGCAAGGGAAGGAGAACGATGAGGACTGGATATGGAAGGTTTTCATTTTCCTGGTCACATTTCTTCATTGTTTCTGCCATGCATTGCTATTCAAAGGCCAGCGCTCCATTCTGCATTGATGAACTGCAGGATGGATGGTTGCAAGCGATTTGCTCCCATGAGCCCGGGTCAATGCCAAAACTCTTTAGGGCCACTTTAGGGTGTCCTTTTACTGGTTCTTTGGTGCACTATGAAAGCGTACTCCATTTGACAGTTTGCCATAGAAGATTTTCTTTGGCAGGTGAGTGTTGGGCATTATTGAAAGGTGGGTGGCCCATCTCAGCTGCGCCAGTTTCAGTTGAGTATGAATACTGGGGAGAGCTGATCTTTTGAGCACCTCAGTGTCCAGGATCTTGTCCTGCTACTTGATTTTTAGTATCTTGCAGGCAGCACAGGTGGAAGTGGTTTATTTGGCGTGATGCTGGTAGACAATCCAAGTTTCACAGGTGTAAAGGAGGGTCAAGAGAATGATGGCTTTGTAAACCTTCCGTTTCACTGACCTTGCAGTCCCAGACCCACTTACGGAGGTCCCAGACCAACTTATGAAGTCTGCCAAAGGCCATGCTAGCTTTTGCTAGTCTCACGTTGACTTTTGTAATCAGTGTGGATATCACGGGAAAGCATGTTGCCTAGACAGACAAACCTGTTGACCATCAACAGTTGTTGGCCTTTAACATTATAATATCCCATTGGTTAAAACTACAGTAACAAAACAATATAAGGTAACTTTTCACTGGGAAGTTATACCCTGTAATCCATTGTGTTGCTACCATGACTACTTTTCCAAATAAGTGTTGAGCCGTATTTTTGGCACAATTTCCTGGACAATCATCATTTTGAGCATTAACAAAGATAGCATGTGTGTAAGATTCTTCTAGGAGTTAATGGAAACAGTTATGATAGCTACAAAGATAAACTCCTCCATGATCTGCATGCATTCCAAACATGAAAAACTTCATCATTTCCCCCCCCACCCTGCCTTATCCCCAACAGTATGCAGTGTAAATTGCTGAATATATAGATTCATAGGTTGTAAGGCCGGAAGGGACCTCAGAAGATCATCGGGTCCAGCACCAAGTAGAAAAGATAACCGGTGACCCCAGCAAGGTGACTGTCTGGTCTTCTCTTGAAGATTTCCAGGGTAGGTGATTGCACCACCTCTGGAGGGAGCTTATTCCACAGTCTGGACACCCTGACTGTGAAGAATTTTTTCCTAATGTTAAGCCTGAATCCATCTTGCAGGAGTTTGTGGCCATCACTCTTGGTTTTCCAGTACTAGCCCTTGATGTACTCCCCTAGTGTAGTGCTAAGCTGCTACCAGGTCCCCTCTCAGCCTTCTTTTCCTCAGGCTGAAGAGTCCCAGATCCCTCAGCCTTTCCTCGTATGGCTTACCTTTTAAGACTCTGATATGGGTGGCTCTTCTTTGGACTCTCTCAAGCTTGTCCACATCTTTGTTGAAGTGTGGTGCCCAGAACTGGATGCAATACTCCAGCTATGGTCTCACCAGTGCTGAGTAGAGCAGAAGAGTCACCCCCTTGGCTTAGTAGGAGATGAATCGATTGATGCATGCCAGAGTATAATTTGCCCTACTGGCTACAGCATTGCACTGCCAACTCATATTCATACTCTGGTCTATTATTACCCCCAGGTCCCTTTCATTTTTGGTGCTAGACACTTTGGTGCTGCCAAGCCTGTAGGTGAGTTGCGGTTGCTTGTCTCAAGGTGGAGCACTTTACATTTCTCAATGTTGAACTTCAATGGGTTCCAATCTGCCCAACTTGCTAGCCTGTCTAGGTCTACCTGTAACTGAAGCCTATCTTCAAGTGTGACCATGCTTCCCCATAACTTGGTGTCGTCCGCGAACTTGGCCAGTGAGCTCTTCACCCCCACATCCAAATCATTAATAAAGATGTTGAAAAGTACTGGACTGAGCACCGACTCCTGTGGGACACCGTTGCCCTCTTCTCACCAGGATGACACAGATCCATTCACTATGACTCTCTGGGTCCTATCCTGGCAGTTTCTCACTCACCTGACTCTCTCGGAGTTAATCCCACAATCCTCCGATTTTCTCACGAGGACATCATGGGATACTAGATCAAAGGCATTTTGGAAGTCTAAGTAAAGAATGTCAACTTGCTCTCTCATGTCCAGGTGATGAGTTACCTGGTCATAGGAGATGAAGTTGGTAAGGCAAGACCTGCCCGTGATGAAGTCATGCTGGCTGTCATTCAGAATCTTACCTTCTGCAAGCTTATCGCAGATAGACTCCTGATGAACTTTTCTAGGATTTTCCCTAGGATGGAAGTTAGGCTGATTGGCCTGCAGTTACCTAGGTCCTTCCCCCTGCCCTTTTTGTGAATGGGCACAACTTTGTCCCTCTTCCAGTCCTCAGGGCCTTCTCCAGAGTGCCATGAGTTGTGGAAGAGTTTTGTCAGGGGTTCCACAATGACTTCAGCCAGCTCCTTCAGCACTCTCAGATGAAGATCATCTGGTCCTGCTGACTTGAATACATCTAATGTTATTAACTGGTCATACACCAATTCTATGGCAATAGTAGGAAGGTGATTATTCATACCTTGCTCATCCTCTGCTCTACCTGGTGTGGTTTTCCTCATGGTCTGATGAAAGACCAAGGCAAAGTAGTCATTCAGGATTTCAGCTTTCTCCTGGGTGCTGGCACCCAGCTCTCCTGAGTTGTTGAGCAATGGCCCCACACTCCCATTTGTTTTCCTTCTGTTCCCTATGTACCTAAAGAAGGACTTCGTGTTGTCCTTGATTCCTGTTGCTGATCTAAGTTTGCTTGCCGCTTTAGCCTGTCTTATTTGTTTCCTGTATGTGCAGGCCGTCATGGAATAGTCCTCCTTAGGGCCTGCGCTGAGCTTCCATTGCTTATAAACCTCTTTTTTCTTTCTTAAGAGGACTGTGATTTCCCTGTTTACCCAAGACAGCTTCCCAGCCCTTCTGTTTCCTTTTCTCCACATGGGAATGGACTTCCTTTGTGCTTCAAGGATTGTGTCCTTAAGGAACAACCACTCTTCATGTATACCTTTTGCCTTCAGTCCCTGATCCTGCAGCACTTGCCCTACTAGTGACCTATAATTGTTGAAATTTGCATTTTTGAAGTACAAGACTTCAATCCTGCTGATTTGTCTGCCTTACATCGGACAGTGAACATGATGGTTTCATGATCGCTATTGCCCAGACTTCCCTCTATATTTAAGTTGCTTACCAGGTTGTCTCCTCTGGCCAGGACCAAGTCTAGAAGAGCATCACCTCTGGTTGGCCCATGCACCTCCTGAGTCAGTATGAGCTCCTTGACACAGGCCAGGAATGAATGTGACCGATCCAATTTGTCTGAGTGTTCCTCCAAGGAGATGTCTGGATAATTAAAATCGCCCATGATGACCATGTCACGTGCATGTGCAGCCTCAGTCAATTCTCGGATGAACTCTAGATAGAGTTCCTCCCACTGGTTTGGTGGTCTGTAATAGAGACCTACAGTTAGGTCTCTCACGCCATGCCATGCCATGCCACCCCCCCCACCACTTGACCCGGAGAGTTTCAAGCTGTCCATTTTTGGAGCCAATGTCAGCCTCCAAAGAGGTGTATTGCTCTTTTACATAGAGAGTAATGACTCCACCTTTCTTCCCCACCCGGTCCCCCCTATGCAGGGTGTAATCCTCTATCTATAGCTACACTTCAGTCATGAGGAGTCCCACCAGGTCTCTGTAATCCCTAGTAGATCATAGTACTCTCTGGAGAGTAGGAGGGGTAGCTCCTCCTGCTTGTTCCCCATGCTCCTGGCATTAGTATATAGGCACCTGTGTCCTCCTGCTGAGGCCCTGTCTTCCTGTCCCGCTGATGGAGAACTATTCCCTCAGCTCCTGCAACAGTGGTTCTCCCCATGTCCCGATCTACAGAGCTCTCCCCATGTCCCTATCTACAGGGCTTACTTGTATGTTGGTATATCTTTTTTTACTATTTACCTTGTCCTGTTGCAGGGTTACCACTTGTATAAGATCATCCTGATTTTAACCAGGGGAATTCTGAATCCTCTTATAAGCCACTTGTAGGCAAGGTTGCAAACTCTTCAAACCAACATCATAGAAAGGTGTTGATGTTGCCATGAAAAATATTGTTCTTTGACAAGTGTAAATAACAATAATGACACTGAGGTAACGTTGCAATTCAAATTTAGTGATGTGATGTGATGCAAATTAATGTCAGACAAACTTTTGATATAGTGATAGGATATGGTGTGACAGGACATGGCATAATATGTTGAAATGATGTAATGTTGATTATTTGGTATAATGGCACTACAGTGCAAACTGGATGTGACGCAGCATGTAAATACAACACAATTGCAACTGTCTGCCTTGCAGTGGATCCCCTTAATGAGCCACAGTTGTGGTGAGGATGCTATTGTTTTAAATGACGTGGAACATGTTTGAATTCAGACTATGAACTGGAGCAGTGAGTGGCTTTGCGCTGTAGATGCTGTATAAATGACAACACTGCATCAGGATTAGGGTTGCCAACCCTCCAGGATTGCCCTGGAGTCTCCAGGAACTAGATATAAATCTCCAGAAGGCTGCTGAGAGCCACCCCGAGGATAAATAATAAGGCATTTGTTAAAATAAATATTAAATGTTGAATCAGATTTATACAGCAGCCCAGTAGGTTTTTAAAATGTAATAGGAACGTGCACTTGCCTCCTGACATAAAGTCTCCACTCTGTAATCTGTAATTGATATATGCAAGCAGGCAGGCACGTTTGCATTGTGTGTCGCGGCCACACTGGCATTCTGGAAAACTGCTGGGATGGATTCAAACAGAGCTGGCGACCCCAATCACGATGCAGCAACTTTACATGACTATATGGTGGAACGATAGAGCTTCCCAGGGGCAAAGAGCTGTGACACCACCAGGCCATGACACCATGAGGCAGCGACGCTGCTCTGGCACAAGGCATCAGCCTGCCACAATCACACCGCACTAGTCCACAAGTACGAGGTCCCCCATCACGGTCCAAGGCCATGATGGACCATTAGTGACCCCACGGTGCAGAACAGGGAAAGGTCATGGAACTGTTATGAGGTGAAAGGATGATGTAGCACCGCTAGGCAACATTATGACGCCCTGTGGCACCGCCTCGCAAGAGCAGAGAGTGGCAGCCTGACGCAGTCCAACTCCCCCGCGGCACGCGACAGTGACGTACCAGGGAGGATGACATCACAGCGCGCCGGGAGGCAATGACAGAGTTGCCAGTGGTCATGGCAACAGTGCGTTGGACTTAAGGCGGGCGCAGGGGTCTCCCACCATAGCGCCCCCCGCAGGCGAAAGGGAGGGATCCCGGAGGGGCGCTACATCCGGGTCCCCGCACTCCTCAGCGTCGCGTGCGTAAGCTCAGGCAGCTGCCCTCCCCCGCGGCTCCGCGAGGCGGGAGTCCAACCCCGAGAGCCGTTTCTGATTGGCTGTCGCTCCGCAAAGGGGAGGTTCGGATTGGCCGGCGGGGGAGCGCCGAGGCCCGTCCGCGATTGGGTGCGGAGCTGGGCCAAGCGCCTCGCGTATTGGCCGAGAGGCGCTCTCGGGCTCGGGCGGGGGGGAGCAGCCATTGGCTGGAAAGTAGGTTAGTGGTGCGACGTTCGGTGGCAAGCCAGGCGGAAAGTAGGTCAGGGACGGGGGGCTGCGCCAGGCGCTGTTCACTGCACTCGACGGGCAGCGGAGGAGGAGGGGGGCACGCGGGGCGATCACCCCCGCCCGCTCGGCCACGGTGAGGAGGGGGCTTTGGAGGGGGTCGCGCGCGGAGCGCGAGGCGGAGGAGGCGGGTGTTCCTCGAGGGCGCCTGCGGCCGTTGACCCTCCCCGCATCTGGCTGTGCTCCAGGCGCGCGAGTGTCTGCTCGGGGGGGAGGGGCGGACCGCGCGCGCGCGCGCGCAGGTGCAGCGTCCCCCCCCCCCTCGGGCCGAGCCCCGGGCCCGCTAGGCAGGGAAGGTGCCGGGGCCGGTGGATGGCCCCCCCGCCTCGACTGGGGGCGCTGCGGCTCTCCAAGCAAGTCGGCGCTGGGCTCCGCATCCGCGCCTCGCTCTCTTGGCGGGGCCTGCTCAGCCCACCCCTCCGCTCTCCTCCTTTTTGCTTGATTTATTTTATATTCTTTTACTGCATTTGATCATTTTGCTGTATTTGATCATGTTACTTTATTATTCTTCAGCAATTGATCTATGACCTGTAATGCTTTTGGGGCATTGTGTGGACAGGTTTGAGATGGGACAGTGCTTGGGCCCCAGGCAGGACTGGACCCCCCCCCCTCCAAAGGGTGAGAGTAGCTGTGTGGCCTGCCTGGCTTTACTGGTGGTTGTTTTCTTGTTCTGTTTCTTTCTTTTTTTCTCTTTAAAGAAGTGTAGCAGTGGTTAAGTGCAGGCTGGATGTTGGCCCTTGAGGATCTGCCTCTCTGGCCCCTGGAGATTACGTTTTGTTGTCTGTTGGAACTCGTGCTGCGAACTGCACTGGCAATTTTCTTTTCAAAACTCTGTTCCCCTTAAGACATTATAGATTAGGTCATAGTGGGATGCTTTCAGTTCAGAACTGCATGTCGTTTGGTGGATTGGAAAGTACTTTTCCTGACCAGGAGTCAAATTGCAAATGTTTTGTTTTGTTTTGTTGTTTTGTTTTGTTTTAATTTGGCTTTTCCTCTTTTTACGCCTGCTGTGCAAACTGGTGGCATTGGCGGCTCCCAAAAGGCATAAAAAACCCAACATGTTTTCTTTAATGTTAAGTATTAACACTGCTTGCTTGTTTGTTTTTTAAATTGATGTCTTTAAATGAAGTGATCCACCTCTGGAGTAAGTTTTAAATTATATTGGGTGGGAATGCAATTATATGAATTGAGGCAAATCAAAATAACCCTTATAAGCATCTAAAGCTGCATTTATATGACTGTTCAGAATCTCCCTACTTGTTTAAAATAGGTCTGTGCTCTTTCTTGTTCCTAAGCAATTAACTGAGTATTTCTCATAACTGCTAATGATTTTATGTCTGTCTGTAATGCAGCCTCCAAATGTTGCTGTTCTAGGTTGTTATGGTGTGCCTCTCCACCGCTTGTACATGCTTCAGACCCTACTGGGAATGCTCAGTATGTTTAAGATCTGGAAAGGAGCTGCATATAGAGACTTAATAGACAAAGAGGGAGTGGGGAGCCTGGAATGATGTACATTGCCCCCTGGAAAACCTGTAGGCTGTGTTTTTTGCCATTGGGTCTTGTGCAGCTGCAGATCCTAGGGTTGACATTACTGTGGAAGTGCAGTACCTGCTTACAAGTGGTATTAATTTCTCATTGACATTTGGGAATCTGCCAAGTTTGGGAGAAGCCCTGTGACTTCTTAAAGGCTGAATCAAGAAGCTGTCCACAGATGCACAAGGCAAAAATCTCCACTGAAGTACATCTGCCCCTGGATGTTCTTCTGTTGGGGGTTACCTGGTCAAAAGCAGTCAGGGTCCCAGACTGAAGGAAAAGTTGATGTTCCTTGGGGTAGGAGGCAGGAATGCTGGACATCATGGGTTCAGCTTGACTAGGATTAAAAGTATGTTAAACACCACACCTTAACTCTAATAAGAGATGAGCTCTGTGATGATAGTACA
Source organism: Crocodylus siamensis (assembly GCF_052110815.1). Lineage (NCBI taxonomy): Eukaryota > Metazoa > Chordata > Crocodylia > Crocodylidae > Crocodylus > Crocodylus siamensis. Next base: position 194,489,134 of record NC_143396.1, read on the forward strand.
ACTTGTACTTCTTAAGTGAGTTTTGAAACGTGAGGTTTTTAATAGGCTTATGCTTTTTTGTTTGTAAAACCTTGCTGCATGTGTTATGACCACTAATGAGATACTTTCAGGTACCTGAAATATTGTCTACATGTAGAGTTTTTGAGTTAATTTAAAATGATTAGTGTAACATTCAAGTTGGAAAGTAAGCATGAGTGAAGTAAAGACTTTGATTGCAGGGTTGACACTCCGTTGCTAATTCCCATATGTCATACTTTTAAATGTTACTGTATAAAGACATGTCTTTGTCAGGAGAATTGGAGCACTGCACATGTGGCGTGTTAAGCTTATGCTGGGTTTAACTTTTTGTTGTCTCTAGTTTACCTGCTTACTTTTCAATCTTGAACATTGATTTATTTGGGTGCATGTGCATTTCCTTACAGTAAGGAGAGTAGGCAAAAGCAGGCAGCCATATTTACATGTAACTAAAGGTTTTAAAGTCACTAAAGAAATGTCCCTAGATTGCATTCAACCCAGCTTTCTTTAGGAACCTGAGTGAATATACTGACTTAAGCCATAACTTCTTACTAATATTCAAGTCTTTCTCTTTCAGCTTGGATAGCTGCTTCTTTCTTTAAGGCGTAAAATAGCAATGGACATTTTACAAGTCAATTTAAAATGTTTTTTACTTTGAGCTTACATATTCAGCCTAAAATAATTATTTTTGTTAAAATTATTAACACATGAAAGGTTATGGACTGAAATGCAACAGCTCAGACTGAATTCATAATTATTTAATAGTATAAGTCATGTTCTGAGCTACTATGGCAGGGTTACCCCTTTTAACTTAGGCCAGATTTTCTGAGCATAGTTAAGTGCTTTAGAAAAATGCCTCTGTATCTAAATACCTCCTAAAAATCTGTCCCTGGGTCTGCTCCACTCTCAGAAGCATATACTGTCACTTTTAGACCAGATCAAAGACACTGATAGGAAACAGAGGCTTTCATGTACAGCACAAGCAAAAGATGGTGTTTCCATTCTTCTCTGTGTATCTCAAGATAGTATTTGTAAGTAATTTATGCCTGACACTTTCATGATTGAAGTATATAATGTGAAAGGTTGGTTAGCTTTATTGACTAGTTTCATTTTGTGACACCTAACCTTCTGAATCTGCAAGATTCCTTCATCAGTTTTGGAGAGTTTTTAACAATTTCAGGATTACTCGGGTTGCATGGGGGGGGGGGGAAACAAAAGTGGGGGAGGAAGTCTTTTAAAAATCTGCCATACTTCAACATAATTGCAATTAGTACAATCATTTTCAGTGATAGTAGTATGTAACTCTGAAAAAACTTAAAGCAATTTCAACCAGGTAGTCTGCTGGAGTAGTGCCAGATTGTTTTGAAGGGCTACTTGTAGTGTGAGCAGATAAGCTGAGATTCGGGTTGTCCTTGCCTGGCCAATCCTCCACCCTCCCTGCCTGGCCCGTCTGCAAGGAGGTAATGCTATATATACATTTAGGTCTTTTAAACTGGGTGCTATTCAAGTCACAAAGTTATGGAGGGGTGCTGCAAGGCAAGTCCAAAAAAGTTGAGAACTGCTGGTTTAAAAAAATAACAGTGCTTCTCTTCTGGTTTTGTTTCATACTGTTATTAAAATACCATTTGCATCGTAAGACCTTTGGGCCTGTTGTATATAATTATAAAAAACACAAGTGAATGCAGACTACTATTTTTTTTTTTTAAAATAAATGTGAAAGTTGTTTAAACCTTGGTGAACTATTTTGCCCTCAGCTATGAATTACAAATTGTGCATTGTACACGTTCCTAGTGATGCTTAGGTATGTTCATCACCTTTTCCATCAGGTTACAATGCAGCTCCACTGAAAGTAACAGCTGAATATCTTATCTGCTGGCCTACACCGATTTGTTGGGGATGTGCGTGGGTGTGGGGGGGAGGGGATGTAGTATTAGGCAACTTATTTAGGACTGAGGCTATATCTTCTTGGAAACTTTCTTTCATCTGATATTGGAAATGTAATTGTGTTATGTAATTGATTCTTAAGAAGAAATACAAAACTTCAAAACAACAATAACTTGATAGATCCATCGACTAATGACCTAGAATAGTGGTGGCCAACCTGTGGTATGTTTGCTACAATTGGCAAGGGAAGCTTCTGTGTGGCATGTGGTAGGCTGGGGAGGGAGTAGGGAGGAGAAAGCAGATCTACAAATTGGGCAGAGAAGAGGATCAGAGTGGCACTCAGGCAAAGCACAGGACTTAAGTTGTGGCATGCCTGCCAAAGAGACTGGCGCTCTAGAATGAGGTATTTCACTTTTAGCCTTTGAAAAAGTGGATACTTAACGGTTTATCTTTTATCTCACTAATTTGGGCAGTGATTTAGTATCTTTTTAAAAAAAGTTTCAAACTTATGTTATTGTATGTCTTCAGTAATTGTACAGATTAATTCAAGAATCTGAAGATCAAGAATACGATATTTTTTTTTTCTCATCTGTAAATAAAAACTACTTTATATTCAAGCATCTTTCCTCACTTGCAGCTGCACATGGATATTTTGTAGCAAATCCACGCAATTTGTAATCTCCTTCAGTCTCCTACTCTTTCAGAAGTTGGTATTAAGTGCCTCCTATGTCAGAGATGCTTCCAAGTCAGCTGTTGGTGTCGGAACAACTTGTGACTCTGGGCAGATACCACACTGTAGTTTACTAGGTTGTTGTCCAGTAGGAATGATGTTGATGATGCTGGTGGGCTACTTTTAGAGCAAGAAATATATCGTTCATGAGACTTAGCTGTGAATAACACTCCCCTTTCATGACCTAATCTGTCTGTTTGCTGTGAACTTTTAAATAAGGCAACACAGAAAATGTAAACAGGGATGAAAATGAAACTTGCATTTTTATATCGTATAATTGCTTTGTGCAGTACATTCTTTGCCTGTCCCTCCATAAGCTTTCAGTCATCCCCCTTCCTCCTCACCCTTACTGGTCAATAGAAATTTAGTGGCATTTTCAGTATTCTGTTTACATGGGAAGCTAAGTTAGAGATCATGACATTCTGGTATTAATTATTTTTTTTGTAGATAAAGTGAGTTGGCATAGTTTGATTGTTACTGCTCAGAAAAATCAAAGAAAAAACATACTGTAGTTGAGCATGTCTCTTAATGTTGATGCTATATGTCTAGGAATTATTATATATGATTTTTTCCCCCTTGAAGTCATAAGACCTGGTTGGAACAATTGTCAGAGGATGCAGCTTTGGGAACTGATTTTTATTTTTGCCAAAACTTTGCTTTACAGAAAAAAGGTGGGTGTAGAGGAGAGGAAGGAGATCTGGCAGTATCAACTTCTCCTTTTTTCACTTGGGTGTGGACATATGTGGTAAACTATATTTATTTTGTTGAAATGTTTCAACTGATCCCAGACTACTTTTAAAAATATATATCTTTTTGGATAACTTGGGCACATTTTGGTTCTGTTCTAATTTGGAACAAAGCCAAATCAGGCAAATTACTTTTAATTTTTAAATGGGACTTGCCTTTCATACAGCCCTAGCTATTACATGGCTTGAGTCTCTGCAGTATTTATGATACTGGATGTTTGCATGGTTTTTTTTTTTTTTTTTTTAAGTATCTCATCTTGAACTGTGTTAAGTGTGCCTGTGCTTCTCCTTCCTTTTTGAGCCCCCCTGTAAACCAGAATTTTGAATCATTCTAGGATTCAGACTTTCAGTGAGATTCAAGTAATAATAGAGCTGCTACATAAATAATTTCTTTTTTAAATCTTATATTTGTTCTGTGCATATATTTGGAAATAGACTGCTTATTTATAAGGAATGATAGTTTATGTTCTTGTCTAGATGAGCAGAAATCTAGAATTGAATGTTGTTTAAAGGTAGTGCCCATGGTTGGATGTTGTTCTAAGATATTACTATTTAAGCATTTTTACATCATTCAAACACTCTCTCTTCCATCATCATGATATTCAGGACCAGATAAACTACATATTACTTGTTCAGTGTCATCTTGAGATCTAGGGTACTTGGAAAAAGTAGTTTCAGGTCTTAGTGTCTAGTCCATGTCCCTGCCATTAAGGAGAAAAGGCAATCCAGTTTTCATAGTGCAGCTGTTGGGTTTTTTTTCTCTTTGTTGGAGAAGACCATACAAAAAGGAAAATTATATTGACTAACTATTCTTGGAGAACTGTATTTACAAAGTACAGTCAAATGCAGAAAAATAATCCAGTTCACAAAAAGTTGGGTTTTTTTGCATCCTTTCCATTTTAGTTGTAACAAGTTTTGTTTACTTTGTTACTTTTTTAGACTTTGTCATTAATGTAAAGATGAGGGAGTTTTTTTAACCAGTGATGTATATTGTTTTATAGGATTTTATTTTTAAATTTCTGATCTACATAAAATTCAGAAAGAATTTAGTCTATTTATAGTCAGTCTATTTATAGAATTGTAAAATAACTAGTTTATTAATAGTGTTTGAACAATTGTTACAGGAGGCGTTACAAAAGAGCTTTTTTGCATGCATGCACAGTTTTAAGTAAAATTCTAAAGACGTAATAAGTATTTTTGTACTTAATTTAAAGCATACAAAGACTGGGATTTTTTTGTTTAAACAAACTGCTGCCTTTTACACTGCAAATGCCCCTCTTCCCCATCCCCCAAAAGAGAATAGCTTCACTTTGTGAATTGTAGAATTTGACCTTTTTACTGATGCCAAAATCAATCCTTGTGCACTTAAGACTTAACCAGAAAGTCTTGCTTCCTGTTGTCTGTTGCCATTGTAAGGTAATAAGAGGGAAGCATCTCAGATATATGTGAATTACTTCAAGTGTGTTAGGCAATATCCCACCACTAACTTCTCCAGCATCACATGTGGTAGCTGTTGCTACCTCTACTGTTAAGTACATAAGTATTAAATTAATACTTATGGCCAGACTTAGAAAAACTACACGTTCTCTCAGGTAAATGAGTACACAAAACCCCCAGAATAAGAAATGACACCAACCAGAATCAAGAGTTCTTCCCCGTTTGCAGGGCATAGTACTTTTGTGAAGATCCTTATGCTGTTTGGTCCATTGTGTAGTAGGATTTGCCCTACCTACTGTTTTTTCCTCCATTGATTGTAGAGGTCAAATTTAGATGGCAACGTGCTAACTTTTTGGCCTGGTTTTATTATCTGTTCTGACTACTTATCTTGCCACAGTAGTAGTTTTGATAAAGGGTAGCTTTGTCTCTTTACAGTTACAATCCCTTAGTAACCTCTTCATTCACTTCTTGTCGCTAGGGCTGAATCCAGCATATGACTCTCATGCCTACAAGTAGGTGTCTCACCCCTAGAGTGGAATCCGCAGTCCTGAGTCAGATGTCTGTGCTGTAGAGTATATTGGGGGATCTGGGTGCTTTAAAATGGCAATTAAAGAATTAGAACATTCTGAGCACAGGGTGCATCTTAAACAACATGCCTCTGGTGGTTAGGCATCTAATTTTGTGCTGTAGACGGGTAGTTGTGGACCCTTGGGATCTAAAGCTTGAAACCCATTCCTAGGGATAGGTGAATCTTTTTTTGATGTAAATGATGAACAACAGGGTTTACTGCCTCCTTTCAAAATGTGGTTTGTAAGGAGGAGGATGGTACCTCCTTATTGTATAGTAGCCTGTTAGAGGACTGGCCAGGGAAGTGGGAGAGACCTAGGTTCACAGTTCCCTGTGTCTGAAGAGTTCAAATTCCCTGCCCCCCCCCCCCCACACACTTTCTACCTCATAGGATGATACCCTAACATTTTGGCTGGGTGAGGTTACTTTTCACTCTTGTTAAGCTGCTATGCAGACAGACACCCAAAGTTGGACCCAGGGTGGAAGAGAACACCTGAGGAAGCTCGACTCTCCAGTCTGTTGGTTGTAGGGACTTATCTGTAAAGTCTTTGATTCCAGTCACTATTCCCTATTTCTGCTTTTAATGCAAAATCTACAGGTAGCACTGGGGGTAAAGGCAGGAATCCAGGATTTCCCTTTTCACAGTTAGGTTAGTGGGGCTGGGTTGGACCAGTACGATGGGTTATATTTTGGATTTTAAAGTGCCTAGGTAAGTGATTCTCAACCAGTGCTGTGGCCTGCTGGGGTACCTTGATCCTTTCAAGGGTGCCATACAATGTTAGCGGTGCAAACGTGATCCACATGATAAACCCAGACATTTAAAATAGGAATCTAGTGTTAACAAACACTGCAACCTGTTATGGTCTTGCTGAGTTCCTTGCAACAGAAGAATTGCTCTATTATTTTTCTGTACTCAGTTTTTACTCTTAGAAAAAGAACTGGCATTTTCTGACGGGGACCTTGAGTTTTAAGAAGGTTGAGAACCCCTGGCCTGGGTCTACCAAAGTTGTTTTTGTTTGAATGGAGACTTTTCTCTGGTATATTTTCATCTTGGTATTTTGGATTCTTCCCACTGTCCTTCATAAGTATTTCCTTAAGCTTACACCCCATAGTTTAATAATGGGAGAGACTCTATTGTTCTCATGCTGTTTTAGAAGAATTGCTAATAATCCAGACCCTTTTGAATCACGGTTCTGGTGCAAAACAGGAACCTCTTTTATTTCCTGCTCTCTTTCCCAGCATACAGTGCTGTCAATTCAAAATAATTTCTAAATTTAGATTTATAGGATGAGCAGTTACAGATTGCATGAACTAGGCGAGTAGAACATTTTATATTGTCATTGGTCCTTAAGTATATTTAAAGAATATGCACACTATATTCAGGACATGTTTTCAATTCAGAAGCCCAGAAAATTCACTGAAAGCTTCTCTGTTGAAAACCTTGTATCTGCTTTTCTTAATGGCTCAAGCTAAAGCCTTGGGACAATAGGTGAGTGTACTTTCCACTTCAGTAGATAGATAGGTTTAGTTAAGGACATTTGCAGCCTTTACCAAGCTTATTGTAACTCTTATGGGTTATGTCAGACCTTTCAAATCTTAATGTGAAAACAAAGTAAGGTATTGGGGCTTCAAGTGGTCCCTGTTGGAAACTATAGTGCAGTTTTTTTTTTCCATTTCAAACTTTTGTCTTAGTTTCAACACTATTAACGTATCATCATTTAAAGTGACTTTTTTACCTACTTTTTAAATTTAATGACCATTGAGAGAACTTATTTAAGTCTGTTGATTAATGAAAAATCAAGTATTGCATTGTGAGAGTGGAGAAAGCAGAGTAGGTATATCTTGCAACTGTTGCTCAATAGTACAAAAAATATCTGTAAATGTTAGAGGAATTAGCAGGCATTATCCTATTTTTATATCTCATAATATTCCTTGTGTTGGAAAAGAGAGTCTGTTTAGTTGCTGCTGAACCAGTTTAAACTGGATGAATATTAAGTTTTCTTTAGGAATCTATTAGTTCAGAGTAGGGATCCAATAGGTCTTGTAAAATAATGGTAAGTAATGTCAGAGGTGCAAAAATGTCATTATATCCAGTTAAGGAATTGCCTGCAAGCTAGTGTTGTCAGGTGTTAGCCTGTAAGTTTGATTCAGCTAGTATTTTTATCTCTGAACTAGCCAGTTGCCCATCAGGAGTGGTGTGGGGGGGTTGTATGTGTGTGAGGGCTGGGATGGGTTGGGAGTCACCACTGCCTGCAGGAAGCAGGGGGGGAGGGAATGCTCTTGGAGCACTCTAATTGATTCAGGCAACCAATCAGAGTGCAGATAAAGCATTGCAGACAGACTAAGATTAGAATTTTAGAACAGAGTTCCACAAGTGAAATGAAATGTTACTACTTTTTAAATTTCCCAGATGGGGCCATCTATTTCACGAGGGATGAAGGAGTAGCAATTTAGGATGGCTCCTTAACTATGATACTGAATGACTCTTAAGGTTTCAGAGCTGTCCTTGCACGTTTCCTTTCTTCTGCTGCTTCCACTGCTCACCCTTTAATTCAGGGGTGGGCAGTTATTTTGGTTGGTGGGCCACTTAACGCATTTTGGCAAGCTGTTCAGGGCTGCGCACAGAAAATCTTTCAGTAGATATCGTTCTAATGAATTACAGTATACAATTTGTTTTTTTTTTTTAACTAAAAATCAAAAATGTACAATAACATTTTAATTTTATTTAAAAAATCCTGAGTTGTGTTTGAGTAATATATATATAGCAGTGATTTGTATAAAAGGTCAAAATGGTGTCTTACTCTCATATATTGTGTGCATGTGGAAAGTGGGAAGTCTGCATGTGGGGGGGATGTGGGGGTGCACATGTGGGGGGGTGCCTGTTGCACTAGGTCCCAGGAGATGGCTGGGGGTGAAGGGAGGGAGAGGGGTCATAAGGCATGTGCAGCAAAGCTGGCCGGGGCACTGTGGCACAGGTGTGTCGGCCCCTCCTCTCCCTTACCATCTGGTCTGCAGCTGCCCCTGCAGCACTCTGCATGCAGCCAAGCCCTGCCTGCTTCTGCCTGGGGCAGCCTGCACCGAGCTCCCACCCTCACCTGCCCTACACCTGCTGATAGCATTACCCAGGTACTGCTTGGCTCCCTCCCTCCAGCGGTGGGTCCTCTTCTTCCTCCTGCTGCACTGCTCTAGGCAGGGGGGGAAGCTGCAGCTGGAAGACTCCTGCTCTAGTGTGCACAGCTCCAGCTCCCAACTGCATTCCACCCACTCTGCTGCCTGCTTATGGTTGCTCATTGTGCCAGGTGGCCAAATGGGTGAAAGGTGGTCTGGAGCTGGAGCCCCATGCACTGGGGCAGGAGCTATCCAACTGCACCTTCCCCCCTTCCTGGAGCAGGGCAGGAGGGAAAGAGTCACTGGAGGTGGGGGGGGAGTCAAGCAGTACCTAGGCAGCTGTTGCAGCAATGGCAGCACTCCTCTGGGAAGCTGTGCACACTGGCCAGTGCTAGAGCAGGTGCAGGCAGAAGTGTAGCCTGGGCTGCCCTGGGTAAGAGTAAGTAGGGCTTGGTCCAGTGCAGAGTCCTGCAGGGGCAGCTGTGGGCTGGATACAAGAGCTATATTTTGCCTACCCCTCTTTTAATTCATCAGAAAGTTTTCGGCTTCATGTTCTTTCCTGGAGATGTCTCTTAAGCTGCAAATAAACTGTCACCTCAGGAACTCTGAATTGTAAGACGAAATTGCCTAATTCTAGTTTAGACACTGCTCTTAGTATAGGACACTGGAGCTACCAGACTAAAGATATGGACTGTCTCTTGACAGTCCATTTCCCTGGTAGTGATCATCACCTCATCAGATGGTAGAGCAAAACCTGGCAGATCTGTATCTGGGTAGTTATAGCATCTAATTTAGCTTCCTGCCCTCCTAGTCCCTTTTTAGGACCTTTCTGTTAGGCTCTAGCTGAAGTAGGCGGCTTCCTTCCTGATAGCTTAAGGGACACTAGAAGCTGTGGGGAATGGGATTCTATAACACTTACTTCCTGGTTCCAAAGAAAAGGAAGGAAGCATAGAAGTCCGGTTTGACTCCTGTGCAGAAACTACAGCTAGTAGGGGAACCACTGTGGACTTTAGGACAGTAGGGTATGTTTCTACCAGTCTTCATGAGATCTCATCCTGCTGATTAAATTATCACTATGATAGCAAAGACTTTTCTGCATATTTTTCAGCAGTGGGGCTTCTTCTGCATCTTCCTGTATGTTAGTTAGACTTCACTTTAGATGAACAGTATACATTTCAGGGAAGCACTGTCTGAGTAAGGATGACATTTCTTCTATGGCTTGTGCTTTCCTGGCCTGCTGGAAAGACCAGTCTAGTTTGTACAGTGGAGTGCCTACATTTGCATCCTTTGGTGAATGTGGTGATGGATGTTTCTTAATGTCAGTTGGGTAACTGGGTGTCTGAACACCAGGGAAGAGAATCCATGTTAATTGGAACACAGAGTGATTTGGTAAGCTTATCAAGGCTTCCTGCACTGTGTAAAAGGGCATTATATACAGGTTATGATAAACACTATTGTGCAGTATAGGTGGAAGAGCAGCTAGCATGGTGCAATATTGCTCTCTCCTCTCCAGGGAAATAATTTTGGTGTATTCATCATCAAGTACACTTGTTTGTGATACAGCCTCCTGGATACCAGAGTAGAATGTTTTGGTGGACTTGTCATTAATGCCACAAGGGGTAAGTCAAGGACTGAGTTTCCCACATCAGTTTCACAGGCTAGGGTAGTACAGTAATGGATCTATCTACGTTAGATGACAAGAGGAAGTAACAGTCCTTCTGTTAGGAAGCTTAAATGGAGGCTTCCCCATCTTGAACCTCAATTTGTGGATAAGCATAGGTAAGCCTTCTTGCCCATGTGTCTCGGTGGATACCACACAATATGAGGTCTGGGTGATCCTTCTGGCCTTTGTGTGTCCATAATAGTTCTGGTATTAGAAACTTATGATAGTGAAGGAACCTCAGGGCCCTGCCCTGGTCCTGGCCTTTATTATGCAAGTCAAGAGGTAGAGTGCTTCATTAGTCTCATATCATAGAAACCTCCAGGATAAATGTTGTATTGGTGGTTTTCAGTTGCCTGTTTTCTAGGACTGAGACACCCATTTCCAGGTACATGGAAGCTGCTTTGGATTTGCTTACAGTAGGGGATATGCATGTGAACAGTTAATTAAAGGAGAACGACATACTTGCCAGTAACTGGAGTTCATCAAGACGTAGTGTTCATCCTGCCATGTTTCCTTTCTTCTTATGGAGGCAAATACAAAAACGGGATTCTGAAGAGCAGGGAGTGTTCACTGCCCTTTGCTATATTGGCACTGTCACAGGGAGGAGCAAGGGACAGACCCTGAGTGCCCAGGGTCGTACTGGAACGTACCAGGGAAGGCAAGGAGAGAGGAAAAGACGGAGAATCTCTTACCTGTAGCCAGAGCTGCGGTGAATCCATGAGTGGTGGTGGGACCCACGCAGCTCGTTAGCCATGGCTTTTTTTAAAACTGCGGCCAGCTGTAGAGAGGAGCAGGCAGAGCCAGCATGGAGAGAGAGAAGGTGCCGCAGGTGAAGGAGCCGGGGGAAGACCCGGAAGGTCGCCAGCAGGGAAGGTATTCCCAGAACCCCTATTAAGGGTAAGAGGAGGCAGGACAGCCTCTCACGGGGTGGAAGACCACCTTGAAGTCCGTCATAGGGAAGATGCCAGCGATGGCCCAGAGAGAGAGGAGGAGGACGCACCTCACTCAGAGGATTTGGGAGAGATGATCCAAGAGATCAGGAGAAAGAAGGTGACAACAAGGATTGTCCCCGAGGAAGAGGGGAGAGTGACAGAACCTGAGGCATCGAGCCAGGTGGGATCGGTGCGGGTTCAGGAATGAAGAGCCTAAGCAGTGGGAGGGGTTGCAGAAGATGAGCTCCAGCTGCATAGAGCTGTCCAGCGGGGGATGCAGAGGAAGTGGGACTAGAGGGACCACCAATGGTACAGCAAACGTGCAGGCGGTCCGCAGAATGGAATGGAGAACGTGGTAGCCACCAGGCTTAGGCGTACTCAGGACAGGACCAGTTAGAGACTCTTGGGGCCAGGCCAGTCAGGATCCCACTGGTATTGATAGTGTTCCTTTTTTTGGTGGTGTTTCTTTCTGTTTCCCACTTTTTTGGAGGGGTTGTGAGGCCCATTGCATAGATCCCTAGTGTTGGCTCAATTAGAAGCGTTTTGTCTTAGAGGGAATCTAGATGACTGCAAAGACCCGAAGGGTATAGCAGAGATTCGGGGTTTGGTTAGCCCTAGTATGTATCCATGGGAGAGCCTAGAATACCGACAGTCGGAGGTCGGGCCGAAGGATATCAGCGACTTGTCGAGGCTGGGCATCAGGGCAAGGTATAGGGGAGGTTGGAGCCTCACGGAAGACTGCCGCCCAGAGGTCCCAGAAGCTTGCAATCCCCAGTAGTCGGTCCCCACCACTGAAAGAATAACCAAAGTCATGGCAGGCAAGATTGGGGAAGAGACTAACTACCCTAGGGTGGGACATCCGTTCAGCAAGACCACAGGGACAGAGCAACGGACAGTCCTATACATCCAAAGCCACACGGCATGTGACTGGGTGATCGAAGCCTGATGGGTGCAGGCACAAATCATGAGAGAGGATGGGGCTATTTCATGCTCTAGAGATGCTACTAAGGCAAAGGGTCTCCAAGCTTGAGTGCTTGATATGGACATCCTTACTGCACGTGTGGATATATGTGGGCATCACATCTTGAAGAACTTCTGATACTGGTAACTTCTATTTTTTTTTTTTTTTTTTTTAAGATTTGCCTTTCATGTAAACTTCATGGATTAGTGATCTTAGACATTCACTTCAGTTAATTTACCAGTTAATAAATTATTTTAAACTTGGGGCATGGGTTGGGGATGGGGGAAGAATTGGGCTTTCCAAATAAGCACTCAGTCAGTTACCTTGTCTCTTGAAGGCGTGATATAATTTAGGACAAAACTGAATGTTTTAGGGACAAACAGAGCAATAAGACTTGCATAATTCTTTTGGAGATGTGGTGTTTGTTTTTTAATGCAAATGATCTAAATCTTTAATCTCTGGATGAGTTGTCTGTTGTTTTCAAGACATTTAATTGACCTTTTTCTTAAGGTTTAGTTGCTCAGTCTGCTGGGTACTCTCTAGGCAGAAAAATACAGTGCCTCTTAGTTTAGATTTTGCCAGACTACTGCTTGAGCTTTTGTAAATCTATTCAAAAAGCTCTTCAGATGATCGTTATCAGATACACAATCATTAATTTGTTTCATATTTTTTTAAAAAATGCTCTCTGCTCTCTAATTTTGGCTTGATATGTTGCATCTTGGATGTTCTCCTCAGTTTCAGCTTTGGATGTTCCTTATGGCTTGCTTATTCTAAGTAGTTAAAGCATCATGGTCCAGTAGATTCCCTTGACAGGAACTTTATTTTCTTGCTTGTAATAGTACATCTTCTCAACACAAGAAGGTCATGCTAGAGGTTAGCATGCTTTTAATTCACACTTTTTTTCTCTGGGAGTAGTGTGTGGTGGGATACTTCCTAGGTTTTGTTTCTATATAAGCTATAGTATGTTTTGGCAACAGGGCCTGAAAACTTAAAAATCAGTGACTACATTGGGTGCTGATAAGCAGGCTGCATATAAAGACAGGAAGGAAAGAGGAACCTCCTTGCGACTCTGAGACTAGTAAAAAAGTGGAACTAGACCAAGTGGTTCCAGCTGTGGGGCAGCAAATGGCTGGTTAGTTTTGTTATCTAAGGTTCCTTATCTCTCCTTTTCCCTGCTTAATCATGTATTGCAGTAAAATACTGAAGTTCTCTACCTTCAAATTCCATCACCTCTTCTGCCTCCCCTTGATGCAATTTTGTCTGCATCTGTCAGTTATTGGCAATTATATGCAAGCTTCTCTTAAAACATATCTTTATGCTGTATGGATGAATTTTCCACACATCTTGCTAAAAAAATACTTGTCAGTCTTTGTTCAGATCAGATGGAGAAATAATTTTCAACTTCGGGTATGACCAGTTACTACTATCTGATGCATCTTGCTGTATTGTTTTCTCTATTAAAATAAGCTGTAAGTAAGACTGGGGTAGTTGTTATACCCTCTGTCTTACTACTGTTGGATGAAAAGCAAGAATGTGTGCCATTCTGGATTATAGAACAGTATAACTTTTAAAGCTGAATTTTTCTGGATATGAAGTGGTAGGGTCAGGATATCAAGGAATGCCCATTTATCATATTTTATCACATACCATGTGCCCCCAGTCAAGACACGCACCTTGTTTTTGGAAGGCAGAATGTATAGAATATAAAACATATAGACATGGTCTAGAGCTGGCTGCTTCTTGGAGAAGCTGTGCTGCAAAATAGCTTTCAGCATCTTCCTCATCCACCATACTGAAAGTGGCTATGAAAATATTAATACTGACAGGAAAAAATATCTGCTGCCTTGTTTAAGATATGTACCGCAATTTTTTTTTAGGGTTGGCTTAAATAAATAAATATTTGTGGGGTGGGCTAGGGAGGGGGAAAGGATGTGTGAGACTTGCAAGTAAGCATGATACTCATTCAGGCTTTTTCTTGAGCAATGGGTATATGCATTGGAAGCTGTAGCTTTCAAAAACTAGAAATAAGACACTAATTTTTACCTTTTAGTGATTGTTTCAAGCTATGAAGTAGTGGATATTCCATTTTTGATGCATTTTCTGGAGACACCCAAGTCAGGTTATTGGGATTAATCCAGGATTAATTGGGTCACAGTTAATGGTTTGTAATGCGACAAAGTCAGGCTGGATGATGTAATTGTTTTTTCTGACCTTCAAAACCCATGATGATTTTTTACAGAAAATAATAACTTCATGCAATTTCATAGGTTTTTCTCACTATATATACATTTTTTCATAAGAAAGTGGGATGTATTTTAAGCTTGCTAGCCTTCAGCAGTTAGAGGTAGAGACCAGTGAGTTCTGTATGAATCACTTACGATCCATAGACCATCATTTGAGATTCTTTGATCTACAAAGTAGAGTATGGGGCTAGGAGTCGAGAGATGTGGACTTTGAGTATGAGCAAATAACTGCTCCTGCCTTTCTTCGGCAAGACATGGGTGGAGGAAAGAAATGTGTAATATACATTCAAAGTGAACAATGGGATGGCAGCACGTGTCATGCTAATAAACTCTGTTGTTTCCCATGGTCTTGGTTAAGAATTTGATTGATCTTTGAAACGGATCTTCATAGGTATGTTTAATTTCTAATGATGTAATACTCGTTATGTGCCTTGATGCTTCCTGTCCAATATAGGTTATATTGCTTCAGACCATTAATTGGATTTGCTTTTTGTCTCTTGAGCATTTACAGCAATCATTTACCTAAGGATTCCTCAAAAATTGTTACTTCAAATCCTCATATAAAACCGCAAACATAAAGAGAATCCTACAACATGCCATGTGTAAAAGAAAGCTAGATGAGGGCATAATTGGAGCCCTGTGACTACAGGGACAAGGCTCAGTTTAGTAGGTTTTCTAAGAACACATTTAACACTTGGACAAATTTGTGGTGCTATTCTTATTGTGTAGAGCAGTTGTGCTCAACCTTTTTCCTTGTTGGACTGGATAAATAGTGCCCAGTCCATCCATGGGCTGGTTGTGGCTGATGGCCTGGATCCAGCACTGGGATGGGACCCTGTCTTATTGTGTGGAGGAGGCCGGGGCATGGCCCGTGCCTGATCCAGGAGGGGTGGGAGTGGGGGCCAACGGGGGTGTGCACTTGTTCCAGCCTGCAGTTGGGGGTGGGGGGGGAAGTTTTGGCCCATGCCTGATCCAGCCCTGGTGCCGAGGGGAGAAGGGAGTGGGAGTTTGGCAGCAGGGGAGGGTGGCCACTGCTTCCCCACTGCAAATTTCCCAACCCATGGAGTCCCATGGGCTGGATACAATGGCTCTGCAGGCTGCATTTGGCTCATGGGCCAGAGGTTAAGCACTTGTGCTCTAGAGCGTAGAGGTAGAGTGCTCAGCCAGATGGAGTTTAGTTCCACATCTCCCACCTTCAGCAGGAGTGTCTAACTAAGTAGCCTGGATGGAAGCTGTCTGCCCCTTTCTGTTGTGTTTTTTTTTTTCCCCTGCAGTTTCAAGATTTTGTTGGGTCCCAGAGAGGGATCATGGCTCTAGCCTTGTAGTTGCAATACTCCCTTGAAAGGGGAGGCATGAGTTCCAGTCCTCCAGCACCATCGCTTCTTTTACAATGTTCTCTTTTAAGAGGTAGCTTCAGAAGAAAGGGCACTTTTTTACAAGGTAGAGTTCTGGGCTCTCTGGGTATATCGAAAGTGTTCTGAGTAAAGCTGTATAGGCTTAGATTTCAGGTGCCCCTTTGCATTCAGTGTTTTCTTTTGACAAGTTTTACATGGTCCTTCACTTATCGACTGACTATTTTGGGTCCAGTTCTGAGATGTATAACTCTTCTCCCACATGTGCAGTAAAGAGCATAGGTGCTTAATTCAGGATTCTAGATTCCACTCTGGGGCCAGGTACATAAACTGTCAGGTATGGTAATTCCTAACTTCCAATTGCCTGCATTCCTAATTGGATTTAGCCTTTTATTGAAGTCTTGGTTTGCCTAGAGTACATGTAAAATTGCTTATTATTGCATTTACCTGAATTGAAGGCTATTTTGAATTTAAGATGACCCCTCCCCCCAATAAATAGATTCTGTACATTGGAAAATTTATAAACTTTTATTATAATTTGCCATATATAGAAACTGATTTGTGGAAAGTCGTCTTTAAAGTTGTCTCCCCTCCTTTGCCCCCCACACTAGTTGCTATAATGCTGAAAGTGGAGGGTAAGGGGCCAGATGCCAGCCTATTGTTGTACCCCTCCCCCCCCAGCATGCCTGCCTCCCTTGCTACCTGTCCTTCACCATGTGTCCCTGTAACTCCTCCCATGCCCCCCCCTCCCCCGGTAAGCTGCAGATGGGAATGGGGTGGGGATGCAGGTTTCAGGTAGGAGCAGGATGCCAGCCTGGGGCAGCCTCTGCTCCCACTTGCAGCTTGCCTCCCTCCTCCCTCCCCCTCCTTTTACTTTCTGCTGCAGCTCTGCTCCAGATGGTGGCACTCAGCAGCAGTGGTGGCCAAGCCTGGACATTGGTGGCCCCACCCAGCCCCAGGGCAGCCTTGCCATGAACAAGCGGACGTAGCTTTTAGCTGGGTTGGGTCAGAGCTGGAAGGACTGGAACAGGAGCTAAGGGGTAGGGGGCAACTGAGTTGAGAGCAGGGGGTGGGGGGCAGCCTGTAGGTTCCCACTCTTCCCCCAGCCATGTGGTCCTACCCCTGGCGAACAAGCTATTTCAGCCTGCGGCAGGCAGTAGCTAAGCCCTGGTTTGAGCCCAAGGCCAAAGACAGAGCTGAGCTGCCACCTTCCCTGGGCTGGCACTCAAATCCAAGACAAGACTTTCCCATACTGATTGGGAGGGGGCTTACCTTGTACAGTATTTAACAATAAAAATGTCATTTTACTGAAACCTTAATTTTTTTGTCCAGAGCAGAATGTTTGAATTTTATCAGATAATTTTAATATTTTTTCTTTCTATTTTCTACCTGTGATGAAAATGTGAACATATGTGCACGTTGTGTTTTTCCTGAAAACTTTAACATTTTAAATACAGCAGTTATTTTAATTCTGAAGGACCCACAAAGTAATAGTGGAAGTGCTTCCTTTACTTGTTAAAGTTTTTTGTACTAGACTCTGAAACATACTATTTCTTAGCAACACAACTCTTGACAATATATTTAGCAACTTAAAACAGTAATAAATCTTTAACATTTATTAAAGAGAATTTTTCAGTTGCAGAAATAAGACTAGTTAAAATTGCTACATCTATCTTTTACAGGAGCATGAACCTGTGTAGTGATGCTCCCCACTGGGAGTAGAGTACATGGGTCATGGAACACTCTGGTCCAGAACAGAACAATGGTCTGGACAGTTTATTCCATTTCCAAGAGTTAGTCAGATGTGGATCTGTTTTTTTTCCCTCAACTTTTTTTCTTGGCTGCTTTTTTCTCCGCAAAAATTAACCCTGCAACAACAGGCACAATTTAGACCTTATCCCTATCAAAGGAGTTTTTATCTCCAGAAGTACCTTTTCCCTTTTTTTAACTTGGGTTTTGTTTACAAGTGCATATTTTATTGGCACTGGTAAAAGGAAAATTGACATTATTAGCAATAGGCTTTTTTGGCCAATATGGCTGACAATTCTAATATTATAAAAGCCTGAGTCTGTCTGTCTGTAACGCTTTATTGACACTCTGATTAGGTGACGGAAACAGGCAGTCAGAGTGCTCCAAGCATGGGGGAGTACTGCCTTGATTCCAATCTGCACTGAGGACCAGACAGAGGGTGGGGGAGCCAAGGCCAGCAATGCTCCCTCACCCTGCTTCCTGCAAGAGGCAGAACAATGGGGCATTAGGTGGCAGCACTCCATCCCAGCCCCTTCTCTTCTCCCCCCGCCCCTGCTTCCCCATCATTCTTGATGGGCAGTTGGCTAGTGTCACTGATAAATGCTGTGTACATGTGCGCTGCTGCATTGCACATCACACACTCAGTATGGAATGCAGCCCAGCAGCTTGGAGAGCAGCATTGGGCTGGTAAGTCTGTGGGGGAGAAGGGGCAGGGGGATGGAAGAGGTGTGGGAGGGTTGGGGGGGAAAGACCAAGGCCCCCACAGTGAGGGAGGGAGTGGCGCTGCGGCAGGTGCTGCCCTTCTGGGGCAGGGTGTGGGATGGAGCCATGAGTGGCTCATCTGGCACAGTGGCTCCTGCCGCTGCATGCACCCTAGGGGAGGCAGGGGGTCATGTGCCCCCCAGATTTGTGTACGGGGCAAAGGCAGGCAAGCTGCCTGCAACAGATTGGGTCCAAGGGCTGTGTTAGCTTCCTGGCTGATGGGGGGGGGAAGGGCTGAGCCTGGGCTGTAGGCAGGGGCAGGGTGGACGATGGTGGTGCTGAGAGAAGGTGCCACTTGGGGTTATGGGGAATTTTGGGGTGGCCATAGTCCACCCTGTAGCCACTCCCCTCCTCATGCGGTTGCCACCTGGCCCTGCTGTTACCCCACTTCCCCTTGCCCTGCCAAGAAGAGGCTGGTGTATGGCATGCAGTAGGCAGCCCATCCTTGCCCCACGCACAAATCTGGGAGGCTCATCCCTCCCCTTTGGGTGCATGAAGAGGTGGGAGCCGGCCCCCTGCTCCCGGGATGAGCCACCTTCGGCTCCATTCCATGCCCTGCTCTGCCCTGGCTGGGTAGCGCTTGCCTCAGTCCCACTCCCTCCCTCCCTCACTGTGAAGGGCTTTGATCTACCCCCTCTGCCATGTCCCTTCCCTTCCTGTTCCCTCCCCCGCCCGGACTTACAGGCCGGAAACTGCTGTCCAAGCTTCTGGGCTGCATATTGGCAGTTGGATTGGTGTTGGCTGATATGGCTGGTTAATAATCGACCATCAGTATCAGCCAAAAAAAATTCTTTGGTGTACCCCTAGTTTTGTTCTGAATTGTCTCAGTAGTTGGGGGGTTTATGTTTGGTTTTTGTGGGTTTTTTTCCTTTATGCTCTGTCTAACTTTATATTGATCTAGGATTTCTGCATACCATCAAGACCCATTAAGTAAATTCTCATAGTTTTCCTGGCCTTCATTCACTGCTATCTCAGATCTGATATTTTATGAAAAATATCTTATGTTTTTAATGCAGCAACAGTTTTTAAAAATATGTCAATTCCAATTATACTTACAAGGACACAAAACAAATCTAATATTTAAAAATAGTCTGTGTTTACAATTTGGCTCCATAACCTGTCAATATCTATTTTAATTTGTGTTTGGGTATATTTTACAAAAATGCAACATCAACTTATGGGAGACTGTTGCCCAGAACCACCCCAAATGGAAGAAGAGTCGGCTGCAAGGATCTTCGTACTTTGAAACTCGATGACAACAGAAGACAGAAAAGTGACAGAAACAGTGCATCACAGACTGAACCAAGAAACCAGAGCCACCCACCCTGCATGTAAACATATGCCCAAGTTGCAATAGAACCTGTTGATCCTGGATCAGCCTTGATGGTCATCTTCAGACCCACAGATAAGGCAATCATAGAAAACAATCATCCTCAGCTGCAAGAGGCTGCCGATGGTGGTATATGAGAGAGTGAGGAAGAGTGGAACGTGTTTTGTCAGAAGGGCTGTAAATAGCAACTGTTGTCACCTGTTGGGTCTTCTAGAGGACAGAAATGTTTCTCCTGGTACAGTAATAGATAAAGAATGTGTGTGAAGCCTCTGTTCACATGTCATGCTCTTATCATAATTTGATAGGTACAGTGGGATGCATGTGGCTTTTGGAACAGTGCATGTCATAGTGGTGATGTATACACATAAGGGGGCTTTGCATCCTGTTTTTTCAGTAAGCCTAGGAATTGGCATAGGAAAACAGAACTAAAGATCTGTTTTTAAAAATAGTCTTTGCTTTGAAATTATCAATGATAAACCATCAAATTGAGGGGAAGAATATTTTCAGAACTGGTATCATGCTTAATCTTATGAGTACAAGTGCCAAGGACACTCAGTATAACTAAAGTTAGTCCCTTGCCACATGTTACATATATGATGCAATTACCTGGTTAATCATGCAATAAATTTAACTTGCCACATGTGCAAATTAATTTTACACCGTAAAAATGTCCATCCATCTGTAAAAAAGAGCCAACCAGCTACGAAGTTGGTGCCTGAAAATGTGTAGCAAATTCTATAGCTGGTTTATATCCAGCTTTAATTTAAACATGCAACAGAGCCCTTTAGTAAGAAGCTTTCAGGGTTGAGTCCTAAATGATTTCCTCCCAACCCCCTTTCATTTATTTATTTATTTTTAAAGAAGGGCTTGTGACTTGGTGATCCTTAAAAACTTAGTAAAATCAGTACTTAGTAGAAGTACATTATTTGAACTTGTTAAAGTGTACCTATGCCATGTGATACAGAATTTCCAGTTTAGAAAAATAATATTGGTATAAACTAGCATAAGCTAGGAATGTTACAAGAAGTTTTGATAATCAAACTTCTCAATATAACTCTCTTTTTAGACTCTGTTTTTCAAAAGACCGATTGGGACCAGTCAGTGCTGAGAGTCTGTTGGTCTGTCTGTACTTGCAGTGTCCTTTTTTCAGGAGTGTGGCTACCAGGATTTAAACAATTAGACTTTCTCTGTGCAAGAGTTTACAGCTGTAACATACTTTATCAATTTCTGACTTTAAAAATGGAAGCTGAAATGATTTTCCTTGACTTTTTATTCTAATCTATCTTTACAGGGAAACTCATAATCACTGGAGTTATTAATTTTGTTAGTGACTCATAACTGAATATGTGCAAGGGACAGTGTTATCTTGTTTATATGGTATTGGCTTACAAAGCCACCAGAAAAGCTTTCTGATCAAGACTTTGCTTGTCTAGGTCATACTATTATGTGGGACAATAGAGGGGTAGTGGGGTGAAAAACAAATGATCTATCAGAGTCATGATGGAAAACAAGCTAAACTCCTGAGTTTCCAGTATGAAGATCTGAAAGAGGGTGCTATGAACTTGGAAATTATATGTGCTTTTTTATGAATATGGCACATACCATTCTGCCTTGTAGCTTTGGGGGAGTGAATGTTTGATGCACTGCTTTGGAGATGCTCTCCATGAGCCATTTTAATGTTCTTTTGGTCACAGATTCTCAGCATTGGAAGGATTTACAAATGTCTTTCGAAAACAGGCTACATATCAGACCCAGACTGAATGTTTGGACCTGATACTTTCACCCACAGTGGGGTTCAAGAAGCTGACCTGTCTCTAAAACAGTGTACTTGAGTGGAATTAAAAGGGGTGTTGGGGTGTGTGTAGACTAAATGAGAGGCATGTGTGCATGACACTTTAAAGTGGGCTAAATGCTTTTGCACCGTTTTAATGGTGTTGGTGTTTGCACGCCTCAGCCGTGTATTGTGCATTAATTACAGCTGTTGTAAGAAATTCAGTGGTGTAATGCGCCTTAAATGACTTGGAGCGCAACAAGCTAGAACTCCTTCAGGGAGTTTTAGTTTACTGTCCCTACAGCCTTGGAGTGAAGCACCAGGCTCTGTGCAGCTCTGGGGCCCTGCAGGAAGCCCTGCGGGCAGCCTGACAGCAGGCTGGGAAAACAGCTCCACCCAGGAGAAGTGGCAAGCCTGATCTTTTTTCTTTTCCCCCCTGGAGCCTGACTGCCTAAGCTGTGTGGGGGTCTGGTGCTTCTCTCCATGACTGTGGTATCCCCAGGACCACCCGATCTACGTGCCTGTGGGCAGGTGCTGCTGGGGTGGGGGGCCACAGCTGCCATGGAGGGAAGCACCAGCCCCCTCCCAGGCCAGGGACCACTCTGCCTGCCAGCAGCTTGCCCTCCCCTCCCTGCCAGAGAGGCAGGTTAAAGTCAGGAGGGTGTATGCATGACATTGGGGTTTAATTAGCCCTAAATTGAAGCGGTATTTTTTTAAAACCTACCACTTCAATTTAGGGCCCCCGTTTTATCTACACATGCTCTAAGGCAGATCTGCTTCTAATGTGATGTTTTTATATATACACAAGATAATGTTGATTTTTAGGAAACAGTAGCTGTGTAAACAATATTAGTTAAATCATTACTGAAACATTCTTGTCTAGTTCTGGTGTCCTCAATTCAAAAAGTATGATGGGAGGATAAGACAATAGAAGGGAATCAGTAAAGAGCTTCAGAAGTATTTAAAGTCTAAGAAAGGCAGAACAAGAGGTAACGGTTGAAAAAGGAGCAAGGTGTATTTCACTGGAAATCAGATGCAGATTTTTGACAGTGAAGGTAGTTTATAATTGGAACAACTTAACAGGATCTGGTCAACTAAAAAACTGCACGTGAAAGGGAACTGAGAGTAAACATCTACACATAGAACCTTAAACGAATTGCGTTTGCAGAGATTGAGTGGATTCTCAGTACAGCTCTTCATCCTCTGAAGCAGTGGTTCTCAAACTTCAGACAGTCATGGAACCCTTTTGTATAATTTCTCCCAATGCAGAACCCTTACTCCTATGCTGAAGACTGACACGGGTGGCCTGGCAATGACGCACTGCCTCATGTGCTGCTCCATCATTACCCCCAATCTCTCTGCAGAACCCCACAGTTCTGCAGACCACTGCTCTAAAAAACAACAGATACCTGAAGTAATCCTGGGTAACTTGCCTTACACCACTGCTCTGAACACTGAGGAACCTTTGATTCAACATTTTGGCAATCTGAATGCATCTTTCAAGCCAAAGGGAAATAATTGTAAAGCAGACTTGGGAGGAATAATCATAAATGCATATATAAAATGGGTGACAGCTTTCTGGATGGCGGCACTTACGGAAAAGGACTTGGGAGTCTTGGAAGACCACAGACTCCATATGAGTCTGCAGGGTGATGCAGCTGCACAAAAGGCGAATGCCTGCTTCTAACGTGATGTAGACTTGGTGATTCTCACAGTCATTTTTATAGCCAGTGTTCATGGCACCTGATAAATCATGAAGGACTAGTTACCCTAAAAATTGTGCAGATCTTTTCTCCACAGTAAGAAAAAGATACTATATTGATATTATGTGGGTTAGTCATTTGTTCTATATTGGTCTAATACACAAAGTATTGGAAGTTTGTTGAACAAAAAGATCTCCAGTACATCTGAAAACTAACTGGACACTGAGGAATCCTTAAAACCACAAAACAAATCAGGTTTGTTTGTTTGTTTTAATTTCTTGACTTTTGGAATTAGTAGCAATTAAATATTGACAGATTTGTTGTCCTGTCCTCTAGAATGTGTGATTAACAATGTTTGCTGTTAATTCAATGCCTTAAGAAAAAGTGAATGAGATTAGCCTGTAAATAATCACATCTAGAATTTAATGCCTTTTCTCAAGAAATATATTTGAATATTTTTACTGTAAACATGTCCACTGTTTGTTTTAGGTGTCAGTCTATTTTAGGGAAATCTTTTAAACTTCGATTTTATTTTTACTGTTTAGCATAATAAAGTAGAACAACAAATTTTAAGCTGCTTTATACTCAGTGCTTAAGGAGGACTCAAGATGATAGGGTTTGAAATGCTCTGCTGAATATGCTTAATATAGCATAGCCTGCAAAAAAAATCCCATTTTTTCTAACTTAATAAAATTAATGTAGAAATGTTGCCTCTCTGGTTTATACAGTATAACTAAATTGCCACAGTAAAGGAAAATCAGAATCCTGGGTCAAGTGAGCATTAATGAGAATCATGGCTAAATGTTCTTACCTTTCAAAAATGCTTGGAATCATAAATGCCAGGGAAGTTATATCCTTAATCTCCATTGTCTTCTACAAGCAACATGTCTCTTGTCTGGTGATTTTTCTATATGAGAAATCCCCAGCCTCTCCCATCACTTTACACCAGTGATTCTTAACCACTGGGGTGCCTTAAGAACCTCTCAAGGGTGCCGGGGGGTGCCACACAATGTTAGTACTGTAAGTTAAAACGTGCTTAATGAGATTAAACCCAGAGATTTCAAACAGGAATCTGTAATGTTAAAAACATTCCGACCTCTTGTGGTCTGAGTTCATTCCAACAAAATACTGCTCTGTTGCTTTTCTTCATAGACTTCATAGACATCAGGGCTGGAAGGGACCTCGGGAGATCATTGAGTCCAGCCCCCTGCCCAAAGGGCAGAAAGTCAGCTGGGGTCATAGGATCCCAGCAAGATAAGCATCCAATTTACTCTTGAAGGTGTTCAATGTAGGTGCTTGAACCACCTCCGCTGGCAGACTGTTCCAGACCTTGGGGGCTCGGACAGTAAAGAAATTCTTCCTTATGTCCAGCCTGAAACGGTCTTGCAGGGGTTTGTGACCATTCAACCTAGTCATCCCTTGGGGTGCTCTGGTAAGCAAACGTTCCCCCAGGTCCTGGTGGTCACCCCGATAAACTTATAAGTGGCCAACAGATCACCCCTGAGCCTACGCTTTTCCTGGCTAAAGAGTCCCATGTCTCTCAGCCTATCATCGTAAGATCTGTTTTCCTGACCTCTGATCATGCGCATGGCTCTCCTCTGGACTCTCTCAAGCTTCTCCACATCCTTTTTGAATTGTGGAGCCCAAAACTGGACACAGTACTCCAGCTGCGGCCTCACCAAGGCCGAGTACAAGGGGAGAATGACGTCCCGGGATTTGCTCGAGAAGCATCTATGGATGCAAGCCAGTGCTTTGGTCGCTTTACTAGCCGCAGCATCGCATTGCAGGCTCATGTTCACCTTGTGGTCAATGATGACCCCCAAGTCTTTCTTCTGTAGTGCTAGCCAACGTAGCACTGCCGAGCCTATAAGGATGCTGCAGGTTTTTCCTCCCAAGGTGGAGAACCTTGCATTTTTCGGTGTTAAACACCATGAGGTTCTCGTCTACCCATTTGCTGAGCTTGTCCAGGTCAGCCTGGATCACCCACCTATCTTCTGGCGTGGATGCTTTTCCCCAGTTTGGTGTCATCGGCGAACTTGGCCAGTCCACTCCTGACTCCAGTGTCCACATCATTAATGAAAATGTTGAACAGTATGGGTCCCAGGACAGAGCCTTGAGGGACCCCACTGGTCACAAGGCACCACGATGAGTGACTGCCATCAATTACAACCCTCTGGGTCCGACCACGGAGCCAGTTTCCCAGCCAGTGGATCGTGGTGGAGCCAAGGCCACAACTGGCCAGTTTGGCCAAGAGGTGATCATGGGATACCAGATCAAAGGCTTTTTTGAAGTCAAGATATATGACATCAATCTCTTCTCCCTCATCCAGGTGATGGGTCACCTGGTCATAGAAGGAAATGAGATTGGTCAAACAAGACTTACTCGCAACAAACCTGTGCTGGCTGTCCCTTAGGATGTTAGCCTGGGCCAGTCCATCAAGGATGGCCTCCTTAATAAACTTTTCTAAGATCTTCCCCAGGATAGAAGTCAGGCTAATGGGCCTGTAGTTAGCCGAATCCACTCTCCTCCCTTTCTTGAAGATTGGCACCACATTGGCCTTCTTCCAGTCTTCGGGCACTACACCAGAGTGCCAGGAGTTTTCAAAGATCCGTGCCAGGGGCTGGGCTATGACGCTCGCCAGCTCCTTGAGTACCCTGGGGTGCAGATTGTCAGGGCTGGCTGACTTGAAGGTATCCAGCTTCTCAAGATGTTCCTTCATGAGGTCAGCATTTATGGAGGGTAGGGGATCCCCCTCACCCAGATTTCCCTGTCCCATAGCAGGCATGGGCGTCCCATGGGACTGATGAAAGACTGATGCAAAGTACCTATTTAATAGGTTGGCTTTTTCCTGGGCGTCAGTTGCCCCATCTGGCTTAGCAGGGGTCCAACATTGCCCTTGCTTTTCCTCCGGCTCCCCACATATCTGAAAAAGGACTTTTTGTTGTCCTTGATGCTTGAAGCTAGTTGGATTTCAGTTACAGCCTTGGCTTTCCTGGTTTGCTCCCTGCAGGACCGGACCAGTGCAGAATAATCTTCCTTGGAGGTGAATCCCGTCCTGCATCCTTTATAGGCTTTCCTTTTTAGCCTCAGGAGGTCCGTTAGGTCCCTGGAGAGCCGGGGGGCTGCTGTGCCTTCTTGCTGCCTTTCCTCCGTGTTGGAATAGATTTAGCTTGTGCATTGAGGATTGCTTCCTTGAGAAGCAGCCACTCTGCTTGAACTCCCCTCTCCCTGGGGTCATGGTCCCTAAGGGCCTGACCGACAAGCCTCTTGAGCTTGTCTAAGTCGGCTTTTCTGAAGTCAAGGACTTGTGTTGCTGACTGACTTGCCAGCTTTATGGCAGATGGTGAAGGTGATCAGCTCGTGGTCGCTGTCACCCAACTTCCCATCGATCACTAGGTCGCCGATTGGGTCGTCCCCCGTAGCCAGTACCAGGTCGAGCAGCGCTTTGCCTCTCGTTGACCCGTAGACTTCTTGAGTCAGGTAGAGGTCATCCACGCATGAGAGAAAGCTTTATGACCGCTTGGATTTTGCTGAGTGATCTTCCCAGGAGATGTCCGGGTAATTGAAGTCACCCATGACAACCAAGGTCCTGGAGCAAGCGGCCTCGGTCAGTTCCCGGGTGAACTCCTGGTCAAGCTCAGGACTTTGAGTGGGAGGTCTGTAGTAGACTCCCACCGTTGTCCCCTGTGCCATATTCCCCACGAATTTTTACCCAGAGGGTCTCTAGCTGTCCATGCTGGTCACCAACATCAGCTTGCAGGGACATGTAGCTTTCCTTCACATAGAGAGCTACATCCCCGCCCCTCTTGTCAACACGATCCCTCCTGTACAGGGTATAGCCCTCTATACCTGTGGTCCAGTCATGGGTGGAGTCCCACCAGGTCTCCATTATCCCAGTGATGTCATAATTCTTTGCACTGAGCAGGAGGATGAGCTCCTCCTGCTTGTTGCCCAGGCTCCTGGCATTAGTGTACAGGCAGGCAAGTGTCCCCTTTGGGGCTCTTGCCTTGCCCACAGATTGCGCCAGGGCTGGGGCAGGGGTGGGCTCCCTTAAGTGCCTTCGTCTGCTGGCTTTGCAAGGGTTGCTCAGCGGGCCAGCAGTGGCAGTAGTCCCCCCCATCCCCCAGCAGGCTTAGTTTAAAGCCCGGTGGAGCAGGTCAGCCAGCCTGGCTGAGAAGAGCCTCCTCCCCAGTAGTAAGAAAAATGAAAATTAAGAGCTGGCATTTTCAGAGAGGCGCCTTGAGTCTAAAAAGGTTGAGAACCACTACTCTGAACAAAGGAGAGGTATGTTAGCTGTGATTTCCTCTTGGAACATTAGCTTAGGAGCGCTAACTTTTAAAGTTTACAGTGCATATGTTGAGTGTTCATAGCTGTTTATTTTATTTATTAAATTCATATCCTGCCCTTTCTAAATTGCTTGGAATTATCCCACAGAGGGAATAAGACTAGTAAATAAAGTGAGCTGACGTGTTTAAAAGTTTACCAACATAAGCTACCTTATTCTAAAAAGTCTTTTGTCATGTATGTATGTATATCATCCATCCATCCATTCACTGGTATACTATTTGGCAATGTTTTTTCCAGCAGCAGGTTGGAATGATGTTGCTTGTGTCCAAAGTGGACCAGCATTAGGACCTGGTTACCACAGCTTTCCTCTATCACCTTAACTCTGTGGCATGATGTGTAGGCTAAGGTCCCTGCCATGTGGTACAGTGTGGGTGAACCTCTTCCTCTTCCCCCCCCCAGCTCTGTGGGCCATATGTGTTGCCAACCCCTGCACTAGATCAGGATGCCTAACTTGATTTAATTAGAGCTTCATCAGAACCATTGAAATAAATGGAACAATTCCCATGATTTCAGCAATTTTTAGATCTGATTATAACTTTAAATAGTGCAAGCGTAAGTATGATCTAGATTCTACTAAGATGGATTTATGTTACTCTTTTAGCCTTAAAAAAAACTACTCTTAGGAAGTTTAATGTTGCTAGGACAGATAGTGTACCACCACCCCTCCCCCCACTTGATGACTGATACATTGCATCATATGGACCAATTTTATTACAGCAGCTTGGAGACCCAACTAAATAGTAATTTTAATAATTTAGGATATGTATGCATCTCCTCCCTTACTCAGCAGTCGCATATTTATGCTTAAAACTAGTTTTTATGGAACTAACACACTTAGTGCCTGCTTCCCAGGCATGTATGGTGGCCAAAACATTGCTTGTATATCAGTTACCAGGCTATTCTGTACTAGTGCAACAGAATTATGTCAGCTGTGGTACAGAAACCTGTAGGGTACCAGCGAGTGTGTACATAAGCTCACAAAGCAACAGGGAGGGTTCCAGGTCCAGCCTTATTTTGGGGTCCACAAGACTGTGGCCAGTGATCTAACACCATGGATAGATCTAGGATTTTGAAGAAGAGGGTGCAGATGGTTGTGGTACATTATCACATAACCCAACACAATCTAAAATCTTTGTTAGTATGCTAGGGGGATAAAACTATCTTTCAGTATAAGATCATAGCAAAAAATAAATATAACAATTGAAACATGCACTAATTTTCTAGATTTATATATAATATATTAAGTTTAAAACAACATGGCAAATTAGGCAAAAGATATTGTTGTTAGTCCTATTGGGACCTACCAAATTCATGGTGGGAGTGGGATGTGTGGCAACTCCATTAATCTTGCAGCAGGTTCTCCTGTGCATTTCCCTGTCCCCCAATTGGCAGAGGAGGCTGCCCTGCTTACTGGTCACTCCTGATTGGGGAGGCAAAAAACTGCTGTTTTTGCTGGTCACCGCTGATTGGCCATGCTGGCAGCCTTTATATCTGGTTTATATCCCCCAGTTACTAAGCCTATCCAGGTCAGCCTGGATCACTAACCTATCATCTGGTGTGGAAGCTCTACCCCAAAGTTTAGTGTCATCAGCGAACTTGGTCAGTCCACTTCTGACACCAGTATCCACATAGTTAATAAAGACGTTAAAGAGAACAGGTCCAAGGATGGAACCTTGGGGGACACCACTGGTTACGGAGTGTCATGATGATTCACTTCCATCAACTACGACTCTCTGGGTCCGACCTCAGAGCCAGTTCCCCAGCCATCGGATTGTGATGTAGCCAAGGCTGCAGTTGGCCAATTTTTCCATGAGATCATAGGACAACAGGTCAAAGGCTTTTTTAAAGTCCAGATATTTGACGTCAATCTCTTCTCCCTTGTCCAGGTGATATGAGACCTGGTCATAGAAGGAGATGAGATTGGTCAGACAAGACCTACCTGCAACAAACCCATTCTGACTGTCCCGCAGAATGTTGACAGGCTCCTCCCTGAAATGAATGAAAAAAAAAGAAGTGAATGGCAGTTTACTTGAATGAGCTGCAATTAATTTATAGACATTGTCCCAGGGAAGTCCTTAGTACTTTTTAAGTACCTGTGAAGTACCAGAGATCAAGTGGGAAAATGGGTGCATGCATTTGTATTGATCTCAGAACAAAACACTTTTCTCCCATAAACATCTGTTTACACCCTGAAAGTCTTCCATAAGTCTTCTGACTTTATCATTGGTATTCATGGCTTGAAGCATGCCTTTTCCATACATGAATTAATTCAAGGTTGATGCAGCCAGCAAGTGGAAGTCAGTAGTAATCAAATCCAGTTATTGTTTGAGCAGTTGAGTTTGAAAGCAAATAAGGAAAAGTCCCCTGTATAAAAAATTAAGTTCATGGAGGTTGTCCTCCCTGAAAGACTCCAGCAGCAAGTGACAAAGATGATAAAGGAGTTGGAATGCAAGCTATACAAGGAAACATTGAGAGAACTATATATATATATTTCAACAAAAGGAGACCAAGGGAGAATGGGCATGATAAGTTTTTAAGTGTTTGAAAGACTGCCAAAAAGATGAGGAAGAACAACTAATATCCTATGCTCTAGTACAGGACTCAACCCACAGGCCAGATTTGGCCTGCCAACCCATGGCGTGTTGCCTGTGGGGTTTCCCATGGGCCAGGAAAATGATGGCCGTAGGGTGCAGTAACAATTTAATACTGCCACCCTTTCTTCCAACCAAATTCCCAAGCTCCATGGGGCTGGATCAGATCAGGGCTGGGCCGGGCCATGTTTCTTTCCTTCTCCGACCCCACTGCGTGGCTGCACTGGGGCTGGGCCATGGTCCCTTCCTATGCAGCCACATCGGGGTTGGACCACAGCTCCTCTCCCGCCCCCTGTACGGCCGCACTGGGCTCACAGACAGACCAGGCATAGCTCATCTGGCCTTTGGGGCAAAAAGGATGAGCATCACTAACTGCTCTACAGCTTAGGACGTGAAATACTGCGTTTAAACTGTAACTAAGTGAATTAGGTTAAATCTAAAAACAAGCTTCCTTGCAGTCAGAATTGTAGGATAGTGGATCAAGCTGCCAGGAGATGTTATGGAATGCCTTCACTGGACATTTTCAAGAAGAGGTTGAATAACTATTTAGCCAGGATGTTGTAGGGAAAGTGCACCCTGCATTCATTCAGGAGGTTGAATTGGATTACTCTGGAGGGCCCTTCTGATGCTCATTCTACATCCCTGTAACTACAACTGCAACTTCTGTAAAGAACAGTAAGGTTTAGTTTGAAATTTCTAGGAATCGCAGTACCCTGCAGGTATTCAACACATCACCTGTGACATAAAATTAGCTTTGCATGTATATCTGCCAGATATTCCACGGATATGCTTATTCACATATCTCCTTGATTCCTGTAAACAAGATGGTGAAAAAAGCCAGGGAGATATCCTTCCTCTTCTGCCATTAGACATATATGCACTGTTTTGGGAAGTGCACCTGGATGGCATACAGATGCAAGGGCTGAAGTTCAGGCAGAAACTGGCTTTTTATTAACATCCTTGGTCATTTTCCTTCCTGTAAAATTTTACTGCCATCTGTCAAAGGCCTTATTTCAACAAGCAGGTTAGAATGAAATCCACCCCATTGCACTAAAAGATGATAAACCTTTTGAGTATCTGTATCACCTTTGGGGCATTTAATCATATGGGAGTGCGGTATGTTCTTGCAGAACATCACCTCAGCAAGAAGTTCAAGGATTGTGAATGCTCTCTGAAAAACAAATGAGTGTAGATGACATTTGACAAATATGACAAATTAAGTGACAAATGTGTTCTTGATGTCATGGGAATTGGGACTTTTAGAAGCTTGTCCTCCTACCCCAGTGATTTGCACAATAGTTGTTGTATGTATAAGCCATTTATTTGTTGTGTTTCCAGCTACTCAGAACTATGTGACACTTTGCTTCTGATACATGAAGCGTTCTGATAAAAATTAAAGGAGGAATTTTTCATTTTGTATAGCTGCAGTTACCTGTTTTTTGTTCAGTTGCCCATAATCTTTTGTTCATACCATCCTCTCAATTATATTTCTTCTGGAAATCACATTGACAGTTTTCATCTATAATTGTGAAATAATGCTTTTATGATATGATATACTTATGATTCACAAAGTTGAGTGACATTTATTAAATAAACAAGTAAAATGAAGAAACTTGGATCTTGCCCTAGGCACAGTTGAAGGTAGCAGTGCTTGCATAAAAAGATCCTGACTCCCAGATGGGTACTTGGCAGACATAATTGACCTACTTTAGCATTGACCTTGATTTGCTCACTGAGGTGTTTCACATACTCATGGATCAGCTTTGCTGCATGATTAAGCCAATTGTGTGACAAGTGTCAGTTTAGAAAAAGTAGAAAGCACAGATGAACAGTAGGATATATTTTTCTTCTTAATGTCTTGTTGTCTCTGAATTTCAGCATAATTAAAAAGAAAAAGGTAAACTATCAGAGAAATTCTAAAGGAGGCATTCAGAAATAGTGAGACTGCAGAGAGGAGCTGCATAATGTGATTCTGTGACAACACGCTTTGATTCTTTTCTACAGGGAAGTTTAATCAGGAAGTGGCCTAGATGGCATTCTTTCAAGTAGGTGCTTGAAGTATCTTGGCAACGAGCTCTGGGTCATAATTGGAAGAATTTGGCTCTGTTTATGTGTCTGTGGGTGCTAACAGTAGGGCAGTGTTGCTTTATTTATAGAATATTTTGTGGAATTGAGCAACTAGCAGCTGGAGGCTGAAAAGAAATCACTGAATCAGTACTTTACTTTTCCAAATTTTTTGAAAAGACATTATAATAAACAAGCAGCTGTCACCAGGCAGTCAGCATTTCTTATAGGTGAGTATGCTACTCATGCTGTATGGCAGGGGTGTCCGATCTGCCTGAATGCCATTAAGTGGCACACACAGTCTCTGTGTGTGGCATACAACACAGCAGGGAGGAGACAGGCAGCACAGCTTCAGTGCAGGAAACAGAAGATAGAGCAGCAGATCAGCCAGGGAGCACAGGGCAGGAAGAGAAAAGCAAAACAGCGGATCAGGCAGAGAGTAGGAAGTAGAAAGCTGAGTAGCAGATTGAGTAGAGGAAGGGGAGTGGAGTGGTATAAGGGGTAGAGAGGGGAGCAATTTGTGGCACACCTGCCAGAAAGGTTGGCCCCTACTGCTCTGAGGGACTGACAGCTATTCCATATCAATGCTTTGTGTTGGATTTTAAAATAAGAACAATTATGCAGGTAATGTTAGGCTGAAAAATAAGGTTCTGCTTGATAGAAGTGATATGGCATTTGCGGATGAGTGGGATGGTTATAAATTTTGATATATCAGTGTAGTGTTTCTTTTTTACCTTTAAATTGCTAGGCATTTGATATAGTTTGCTTTGATTCCATAAAATGGACACATTCTTTTTTTTTTATACATTTTGCAATATTTTAATAGTCTTGGTTAAATTGGGGTGTCATTTTCAAACTAATTATTGTGAAGACATTTTAAAGTACAGGCATTCCTCAGACTGTTACAACACAATCGTTTCCTGAAAACCACATCTTAAGTCAAAGCAGTGTAACTTGGAGCCAATTTTCTCATAAGAAACAATGTTATAAATGGGGGATTGGTTCCTGAATGAAGCCCGATACCCTATTTTCGTAGTTTCTAGGGTCGGAAGGGACCTGAGCAGATCATCTAGTCCGACCCCCTGCCATGGCAGGAAAGAGTACTGGGGTCAAATGACCCCAGCAAGATGTTCATCTAACCTCCTCTTAAACACCCCCAGGGTAGGAGCCAGCACCACTTCTCTTGGAAGTTGGTTCCAGACCCTAGCCGCCCTGACCGTGAAGTAGCGCCTCCTGATATCTAACCTAAATCTACCCTCTGCCAGCTTGTGACCGTTATTCCTGGTCACTCCTGGCAGTGCTCGGGGGAACAGTGAGTCCCCAATGCCTGCTGATCCCCCCTGACTAGTTTGTAACAGGCCACTAGATTCCCCCTCAGCCTTCTCTTTTGGAGGCTGAACAGGTTCAGGTCCCGTAGCCTCTTCTCATAGGGCCTGCCCTGCTGTTCCCTGATCATGCGAGTGGCCCTCCTCTGGACTCTCTCCATGCTGTCCACATCCCTCTTGAAGTGCGGCACCCAGAACTGGATGCAATACTCCAACTGCGGCCTGACCAGTACCGCATAGAGGGGGAGGATCACCTCTTTGGACCTGCTCGAGATGCATCTGTGGATGCATGCCAAGGTGCGGCTGGCCTTCCTGACTGCCTCCCCACACTGCTGGCCCATGTTCATCTTGGAGTCAATGATGGCTCCAAGATCCTTTTCCGCCTCTGTGCTGACAAGAGGGGAGTTCCTCAACCTGTAGGTATGGTGCCGGTTGTTCCTCCCCAGGTGCATCACCTTGCACTTGACTGTGTTGAATCCCATCCTATTCTCATCCGCCCACCCCTGTAACCTGTCTAGGTCCAATTGTAGTCTGTTGCTTCTAGTGTGCCCACATCCCCCCACATCTTAGCATCATCAGCAAATTTGAACAGGGTGCATTTTACCCCGTCATCCAAGTCACTGATGAAGATGTTGAACAGTGCGGGCCTGAGGACCGAGCCCTGCGGAGTCCCACTGCCCATGTCCTTCCAGGTTGAGTAGGACCCATCCACTACCACCCTCTGGGTGCAGCCCTCCAGCCAGTTGTCCTCCCTGGTGATGACCCCTTCTTTCCATTGGGTGTAAGCTTCCTTTTTAGCAAGGAGACATTCCTTGATGCTTTTGGTGAGCCACGGAGGCTTGTGTGTTCTCCTGCTCCCTTTGATTCTTGTTGGGATTACCTTCCTTTGGGCTTGGAGGATCGTCTCCTTAAGGAGCGACCACTCTCCTTGGACACCTGGCTCCCCTCCCCTCTGGGATCTCAGCATTTCTCCAACTATCCTCCTTAGCTCATTGAAGTCTGCCCTCCTGAAATCTAGGGCTGCTGCCTTACTGCAGGCCTTTGCCACCTTGCGCTGGATGGTGAATTCCAACAGGCCATGATCGCTATCACCCACGTGGTGGAGCACCCACAGCCCCCTCACCAGGTCATTACCCGTGGCCAGCACTAGGTCCAACCAGGCGTCTCCCCTGGTGGGGCTGTGCACCTCCTGGGTTAGATGGAGGTCCTGCACTCTGTCTAAGAACCTATGTGAGCCGTCAGACGTGGCTGACTGCTCTTCCCAGGAGATGTCCGGGAAGTTCAGGTCCCCCATGACTGCCACATCCTTAGACTTCACTACCTCTGTGAGCTGACCTAAGAATTCGTGGTCGAGCTCTTCCCCTTGGTTGGATGGTCTGTAGTAGACCCCCACCATTAAGTCTCTTTCCCCTCGACTGCCTTGTACTCTAACCCAAAGCGCTTCAGAGTGCCTGTCCTCTGACTCCTTGCCAATTGACGAGGATGTGTATTCCTCCTTAATATAGAGTTCCACGCCCCCACCTCTCCTTCCTATCCTGTCCCTCCTGTAGAGCCTATAGCCCTTGACATTCACTGCCCAGTCATGCGTTGAGTCCCACCACGTTTCAGTTATCCCCACGATGTCCGGACTGGTGTCAGCTAGCAGGAGGGTGAGTTCCTCCTGGTTGTTGCCCATACTACGAGCATTGGTGTAGAGGCATTTGAGGCCTCCTGTGGATGTGTGTACTGACCCCCTAGTCCCAGCGTTGCCCTGGCCCCTGTCGCTTACCTGTTTATTCGTTTCACTTGTTGGTCTAGGCTGGGCTGTAGTTGTGGATGTTGCTTGGTCCAGTGGTCCCATGTTTCCTCCGCCCTCAACTTCCTCTTCCCCTGACGAGCCTAGTTTAAAGCCCACCGGAGGAGGTCTGCCAACCTAGAAGAGAACACACGCTTACCTTCAGGGGAAAGGTGGAGCCCGTCCCATCCCGGCATGTCTCTCGTCGTGATGTGCCGGTCATGGCTGAGGAAGCCAAAGCCCTCCTCAAAGCACCATTCCTGTAGCTGCCAGTTGGTCTCCGCGATGCACGTTTCATGCCGTCTGCCACGTCCACTCACTGGCAGGATGGAAGAGAAAACCACCTGTGCACCCATCTCCTTCAGCACGCACCCCAGAGCATGGTAGTCCTCCATCAGGCGATCAGGGCATCTCCTGGCCGCATCATTAGTGCCCACATGGACTAGGACCACGGGGTAATAATCGGTGGGCTGGATTATGGCCTGGAGCATCCCTTTCACTTCCTGAATCCTCGCTTCAGGTAGGCAGTAGACCTCGCGTGCTGAGGGGTCCTGGCGACACATGGGGCCCTCCGTACCTCTCAGGATGGAGTCGCCAATGACGATCATGCGATGCTTCCTCCTCCTGGCCTGCTTGTCTCCTTCAGCCAGCATGGGACGTGGGGAGCATGGAATTGCCTCCTTCCCGGTTTCATCCTCTCCTTCCTCCTCCTCCAGGGCTGCCAAGGCCTCGTACCTGTTCTCCAGCCGGACTGGAGGAACTGGTGCTGCCGTGTTACGAGCAGCCCTGGCACGGGAGGTGACCGTCTGCCACTTAGCAGTGGAGGGCACTTCTTGAGGTGCATCTTCCTTGGTCGTACAACCCTGCAGGGAAAGGAAATATCTGTCAGTTTCTTCCTCTGCCTCTTGGATTCCCCTCAGCCTGCTAACCTCCTCCTGGAGCTCCCTCACCTGTGCCTCCAGGGCCCTAAGGCGGGCGCCTGCAGGACAGGTGTGGGGGTCCCCAGTCCCTGCCCCCCCAGGCCTTGCTGGGCAGCTCCCGCAGGCCAGGGGGTTGGGGGACGCCAGCCCCCCGTGGGCTCCGTCTGGATGGAGGCCTCAGACAAGCCCCGGGAGGGCTGCGCCCCCCAGGCAGGGGCTCTGGCAGCACTCCGTGTCAACACCATCGTAGGAGTTGCTGCCTGTTTCTAGCTGAGTGCAGTGCCTCTGCCCCACGCTAGCAGGAGTCTGCCCCTGGGCCCTTCCTGCTCGCCCTCCGGCGCAAACGCCAGCGCGCTCTGACAGAACGCACCTGTTTGCGCGCTCTGTTCGTGCAGCTCCCTACCGGCTCAGCTCTTGGCTTCCCCTCCAGATCCGGCTCAGCTGCGTCGGTCCCTCTGCCCCACTTACCTTAGGGGGATCAGCTGCTGCTGCCCCCGCTGCTGTTACGTTTGCCTCTGCTGCCGCTGCTGCTCTCGCCTGTGCTCTGGGTCCGGTAAGGGGGCACACGTGTGTGTAAGACACACGTGTGCCTGTGTCCCTCCTCTCCCTGCTGCTCCTGGCTCCCGAGTGCTGGATCTGGTTATTTTCACCCAAAAAACGCCAGAATTTTGTACCTGATCAATTATAGATGAGTAATGTAGCTACAATGTATTTATATTGTAAATAACAATCATATTGATTTGGAAGGACTTCTTTGAAGTAACTTTCCTGGACTTTTTGAAGGGTTCTTGGCTGGAGTCTTCTCAGGAGTCTTGGTTGCAGGTTTTTATGGAGTCTTGTCTGCTTTCTTAAAGAAAGTCTCCAAGGAAGCTTGGCAGACAAGGTTCTTTGGGTGAATCTGATATCTTTTATTAGACCAACTTAAATAGTTGGAAAACAATTATTAAGCAAGCTTTTGGGTTCAAGAACCCTTTGTCAGGCTTGGACAGATATTCTCCAGGGAGATGAGCAACACAGCGAACTTCTGTGCTGGGGTGGCGTTGCATCGGTTCAAGTGTTGTAAAGTCAAATCTGACATCAAAAAGTTGAAACAGGGTTTCAATTTATAAATGTTGTAAGTGCAAAATGTTGTAACTCAAAGTTGTAAGTCGAGGACTGCTTGTATTTAAAATCTTACTCAAACAACATCTTTCTGCATGAAAGATACAGCATAAAATTTAATGATATTAAAATGCTGTCCATATCATAGTCCTTTCTGTTATGTCAGGAACTATAGGAATCTTCTAAAGTGACTTATTCTGAATATATTTAATAAGTAGGGGTGAGCCTTTTGGCAGGTTTGCCACAAGGTGATCCCTGCACCTTCTGCATGCCATCTGAGGTGTTGCTCTGCCTTTTCTCACTGCTGTATTTGTTGTTGTGCTCCCTGTTCCCTCCCTAATCTCCTGCAGGCCACGCACAGAGGCTGCCTATGCCATTTGTGGCACCCATGCCACAGGTTGGCCACCCCAGATTAAATGATGCCCAGAATTTATATTAAATTGCAAGATTGCACCATGGATGTGCTATATATTTTCTGGAAATATAGTGATTGCTCCAGGGCAGCCTGACATGATAGAACTTGTAGCATAGACACTTCACTTGTACTACTTCAGGGACAGAAGAAAAATTTAGGATGGTTGCCTAATGTGTAGGGCTTAATGTAGCCTTCAGTATATCACCATCCCAGCATGGTTTTAATTTCCATTTATAATCAAGTGGCAAATTTTGCTCTTTGTCTTTTGTAAGCCTGCCATGCAATTGTACTGAACAAGTTGGGGCAGGATTGCAGAATGCTGGAGGTAAAAAAAAAAAAAAAAATCTTTCTGTATTACTGCTTTGACCCCCAAATCAGTCCTTCTACCAGCTTTTCACTTCTAGTTAACTCAGGTAGTCATTTTTGTTGAGCAAATTTCTGTCAATAATAGAAATGTGTTTTATCCATTCAAAGACTGCTTCCACATTTGCTTGATTATTTGACAGTGAAACTACTAATTGTATTGTGTTCTTTCAAAGACAATTGTCATAATGTCTCCTTTTGGAGCAAGGACATTGTTAGTGCCTGTCATTAGTCCAGCAGTTAAAAGTCTATAGATGATCAACAAGAATTAAAATATTGCTCATTTGATAAGTGGCAACAAGTTTTCATTTTGTCACTTAAAGCATCCCATATCATGTTAGGCATACACTTTGCTTAAAACGAAGTTGGCTGGGCAAACTATACATCTTTAAGAGTGAGGTAACGTGTTTTTTGTTTTCCTCCTATCCAGGTTTTTGAAAAGTTTAACTATTAGACCTTGGGGTATGAAAGAAGATCCTAGGTAATTGGCTGGTTCTGCCTCAGCAGCAGATTGAATGCAGGCCTCTGTTTCTAGATTGCTTCCAGAAAACAAGTTTTCAGGTAAGAACTGTCCGTGGTTGTGTAGTTATTTGGTTATAGTTTCTTTAGTAACTAATGCATATTTTATGTATTCTGGCAGCGTTCATTACAGAAACACAATTAAGTGGGTTATTTGGCCCACAGGACTAATATGTACACTGTTAAAACAGAAACATGAATTCTGTCCATGCTTCTGCTCAGTCTTTTTAACTATCTCAGGAGTGTTGAATTTGTTTGTTTTGTTCTTCCCATTCTTCCCTCTCCCCAACTTATACCTTGATCTTTTCTGTTCTCATTCCCCACTCCTGTTACCTGTTCTCCAGGTTCATCCACCACACATTTGGGTTTTGTTATAGGTTATGTGATTAAAACTAACAAAGTACTAAACTAAATGGATTTAAGTTGATAGTGTCCATTTAATACCTAATTTGTTTATGTTCTTTTTGATTGCTTGTTGTCCATGACTGATTCCATAAGCTACTTTTTTCTATGAGCTAGTCCTGGTATTTTATTCATTCAGAGAAAATTGTGAACTCTGTGGAGCAGAGAAATTGTTTAAGGTTGAGTAGACGGTCAGTGGGGGAAGGCATTCCAGCACATTGTATGTGTGTAGTCTGATTTCACAGATTGTACTAAACTGTATGTTTAAGAAATAGATTTTGTTGTGTTACTTAGCCTGCAACACATGCTGGAAAGTATAAAACTTCAACTTTAAGTTTTAGGAAAAAATCTTCATGATTCAAGTATTATATATAAATAAATATAATGTATGTATATCAATAAAATTACTTGTATAACAAATATTTTAAACTATATATATGTATATATCGATGTTATATATATGCTGTTTTGAATATTGCTAAATCAGATGCATTTAACGTCTTTCTTCAAAATATGCTTAATTTTTATGACAAAAGCAAATGATGCCATATGAATTTTAGCAGATCCTTTAGTTTTTATTTTTTAAACAAATTTATAATGTTTTTATATCTTACAGATAATCCAATGGCTGACCAAAGGATGGATATTTCTTCTACAATTAGTGACTTTATGTCACCTGGTCCCACTGACCTAATTTCCAGTTCTCTTAGTACTTCAGGAATGGATTGCAACAGGAAAAGGAAAGGAAGCTCTACTGATTATCAGTAAGCATGTTTTTTTCTTAATTTAGCCTAGTTTAACATAGTTTAAAGAGTACCTATTTTCTATCCAATTACAATTGATTTAAAGAAATGTTGCTTTTTTACATACTGAAAATGGTTTGTTCCTCAGAAATGGGGGAATTCCTGGCTTTATAATAAAATAAAATAATCTATAACTAGTGTGTATGGGTTAAAAGAGGTCAGATCTGGAATTTGGTAAGGATTGATTATCTATCATGGTCCTCCAACTGGTGTAATGTTTCTGGGGTATTACTGGGGAGAGGCTGAAACAAAACAGAAGTATTTTTCTAGTAGACCTTTTCTCTTAATTTTATTTTTGACAAAGCATTTGAAAACTGCTTAAAGTCTAGGTGTGTTAAGTGTCCTAGTGAAGATGGATTAGTTGGCAGAATATATATATGAGGTGTTCTGAGTGGTCATCAAATAACTACACTTTCACGTGGCAGTCACTAATGTATGCATGTACCTGGAGAATATGTATATTTTAGACATGGGGATGTTCATATAATTTGTTTTTAGAAGTACTCCAGTTTCACATTCTAACCTTCCTTTAAAGCATAAAAAAATAGATAACAACATTACATAGAGGAAAAAATAAAAGATACATTTTAAAAACAATTTTCTTTCTGTTTCTAGAACATACGAGTTGGATCCATAGTATTTGCTTTGCTTATCAAAGATGCATAAAGAAATGTTGTTATATAACCTTTTTAATGTGAAGTGTTTTGATCACAGCCATACAGTACATCATTCCATGAGCCTAGATTCATACCAGATGTCTTTTTTGTTTCTTTGCTCTCACTAATGTTCTGTGATTTTTTTCATCTGGAGGCCTAGGTAAAACAAAGGCATGAGCAAAGCACTCAAGTTAGGAGGATGTTGCTCCACCTGTTAGTTCTCACACAAAATGCTTGTTAAATCCCTTTTCTACCAGCATCATCAGTAATATAGGAATTGTGGCTTACAGTGGATGTATGAAGCTGGAAAACTATATCTTATCTCTTATATTTAAAGCGATATGTCTACCTAGTAAGTGGAAACAAGAGAATAGATTAAAAGGCAGAAGCAAAGCAAGGAATGTTCCCCCTTTTCCCCAGACATTTTAATTCCTACCAGTATGCTGTACGAGGAACCTTACGTGATTTAAGAGTACATGTTTTTGGTTCCTTCTCAGAGTCTGAAGTCTGGTAATGTGAACAAAAGAAATTTTTTTGCAATAGGTCATCTCTTGCTTAATCAGCTGCTTTGCTGAACCATTACAATTCATTGTTCTTGACAAAACATAAATGTCTTTCATTCAAAAAGAGAAAGATTTAACGATGGAACTGAGTCACTAAAAATAACCCCTCTCCTTTTAAGTTAAGAAAGGGTTTTTTAAAGTCAAAATCAAGGAGCTGCCATCTAAGCTTAGCTTCACATATTTGCCCTAGGAAGTCATAGACTGACTCATTATTAGGAAAGAGGAGGTTTTAGTAATCTGTACCAGATACATAGCTAATCTGCATTCTTGCTCTCCAAGACTAACCCAAGGCTGTGTAAAAAACAGTCTGTTTATCCATAGTAATACAAAGACTAGGTATGCAATAACTGATATAAGGTCTTGTCCGTTAGTAACATGGCCTGCTTACAAACATTAAAAAAAAAATGGGGCTTTACTTTAAAAGTCTGTGTGCCCCTGCACTGAGCCCTGTGCATGCCCAGAAGAGGCATCACGTTAGTTGGACCCAGCTTGCCCAATGTCTGTATAGATAAGGTGCTTCAAGGGGGCTTTTTGGGGCACTTTTATCTAATAGCTGATTGAATCTGCTGTTTAATAAGTGCCAAAAAGTCCTGCTGAAGCACCTGATCTATACAGACACTATAGAGTTGGATTGAAGTAACATGCTGCTGCTTCAGGCAAAGCATTTTTTTTGGTGGTTTGGGTGGCAGGGAAGGTCTGCAAGCAGCCACAGTGACTTGCTTATGTAGTATATCCCTTTTGCATAATTCTGCAGTTTTTTTCTTCTTAAAACCTCAAACCTGATGTTGGAATATTCGTTTTCTTCAGACAATTTTAGTTCATACTGAGCATGCCAGTTAGGAAATGAGTTAAGAGACTTTTTAGGATTTGAGGACACCATTTCTACTTTACAAGAACCTAAATTCAAAATTCTTGTCAGCCCTTTGAGACTGGACATATGTATATTCTGTATATGTGTCCTCCTGAATATTTATCAAGCCAGCTTTGTCCTGATCTCATCAAATTCAACTTTCTCTAGAACAGTGGTGCTTAATGTCCACCTCATAAGACAGATCTGGCCCTCAGAGCTGTGTCATCTGGCCTGGTGGTCTCCCCATGGATCTGGAAATTTGATAGTGGGGGAATGGTGGCAACATCAATTTTTGCTCTCCTGCTGCCAAATTTCCAGACCTGTGGGGAGCCTTGTGGGCTGGATGGCATGTCCCTGTGTACAGGATCAAGCCAGTTCACGGTCAGGCCAAGACACAGAGTCAATCTGCAGCCATATCTTACATACAGCGGCAGACCATGTATGAGGTTGGGCCATCATGCAGCTAGATCCAGTACATGGCCATCGTGTGGCTAGATCAGTGTGGCAGGGGGCACACCCAGGGACAGGTCTCATGCTGGCCCACGCACTTGCCTCCTATGGGGCAGTGTGCCCAGTCTCACTTGCCATGACTTTGCTGTTCCCATAAACTCGAGGTATAATGCAGGAGGCTGCCCATTTCCTGCCCCAATGCCAGCAGGTGCTGTCTGCGGCCCCAAACCTCCCCTGCACCACAGCCCATGCCCACATCACGACTGGTGCTCCAGGGTCTCACAGGGACTCTCCCTCCCTCCCTGGAGTAGCAGGTTATTGTGCTTAATCTTTAGACCTTTCTTTCGAACTGGCCGAGGTCATTGCAAGTCCCCTGGCACAACTTTATGAGCACTCGTGGTGCTCTGGTGAGGTACCGGAGGACTGGAAGAGGCCCAACGTGGTCCCCATCTTCAAAAAAGGCAGGAAGGAGGACGCGGGAAACTATAGGCTGGTTAGTCTCACCTCGATCCTAGGAAAGCTGTTTGAGAAAATTATGCTGGCACACATCCAGGAGGGGCCAGCAGGGGACTGCATGCTTAGGGACGACCAACATGGGTTCATCAGCGGCAGGTCCTGTCAGACCAACCTGGTGACCTTTTACGATCAGATCACCAGATCATTAGACACAGGGGTAGCAGTGGATATAATCTTCCTGGACTTCCGGAAGGCTTTTGACACTGTCTCTCACCCTGTTCTCATTAAGAAACTGGGGGGCGGTGGTGTAGACACCTACACAGTCAAATGGGTCGCCAACTGGCTGGTGGGCCGCACCCAGAGGGTGGTAGTGGATGGGTCCTTCTCAACCTGGAAGGACGTGGGCAGTGGGGTTCCGCAGGGCTCGGTCCTCGGGCCCGCACTGTTCAACATCTTCATCAGTGATTTGGACGAGGGGGTAAAAAGCACCCTGTTCAAATTTGCTGATGACACTAAGATGTGGGGGGATGTGGGCGCATTGGAAGGATGCAACAGACTACAATCAGACCTAGACAGGTTACAAGGGTGGGCGGACGAGAATAGGATGGGTTTCAACACAGACAAGTGCAGAGTGATGCACCTGGGGAGGAACAACCGGCACCATACCTACAGGTTGGGGAACTCCCCTCTTGTCAGCACAGAGGCAGAAAGGGATCTGGGGGTCATCATTGACTCCAAGATGAACATGGGCTGGCAGTGTGGGGAGGCAGTAAGGAAGGCCAATCGCACCTTGGCATGCATCCACAGATGCATCTTGAGAAGGTCCAAAGAGGTGATCTTCCCCCTCTATGCGGCACTGGTCAGGCCACAGCTGGAGTACTGCATCCAGTTCTGGGTTCCACACTTCAAGAGGGATGTGGACAGCATGGAGAGAGTCCAGAGGAGGGCCACTTGTATGATCAGACGACAGCAGGGCAGGCCCTATGAGGAGAGGCTACGGGACCTGAACCTGTTCAGCCTCCAAAAGAGAAGGCTGAGGGGGGATCTTGTGGCCTGTTATAAGCTAGTCAGGGGCATTGGGGGAGTCACTGTTCCCCCGAGCACCGCCAGGAGTGACCAGGAATAACGGTCACAAGCTGGCAGAGGGTAGGTTTAGGTTAGATATCAGGAGGCGCTACTTCACAGTCAGGGCGGCTAGGGTCTGGAACCAACTTCCAAGAGAAGTGGTGCTGGCTCCTACCCTGGGGGTGTTTAAGAGGAGGTTAGATGAACACCTTGCTGGGGTCATTTGACCCCAGTATTCTTTTCTGCTATGGCAGGGGGTCGGACTAGATGATCTACTCAGGTCCCTTCCGACCCTAGAAACTATGAAACTGTGACCCACACTCAGCTTCCTTGCGGTGGAGGACTTACCGGGGTTAGGCATCGCCCCTAACTCTCTGGCCGAGACCCCATACAGCCTCTGAC
This sequence comes from Crocodylus siamensis, assembly GCF_052110815.1. NCBI lineage: Eukaryota > Metazoa > Chordata > Crocodylia > Crocodylidae > Crocodylus > Crocodylus siamensis. The sequence continues at coordinate 194,533,153 of NC_143396.1, forward strand.
CCAACTACGGCCTCAGGCATCTGAAGACATACCTTGGCCTACTCCCAACTCCTGGGGTTCCTATTGTGCCCACTCTAGCGCCTCCACAACATGCCCCACCCTGGAGTCTTCTCATCATCCTCACAATCAACCACTCCCGGGGCTGGCCCTGGTGTTGCCCTTCAGGCTTGCACCCATTTCGGCCCTACTCATTGTGCCCCTGGGACTGCCCTTCCTGCCTACTCACGTTCAACCCTACTCTGTGTGGAGCCACCTACATCCCTGCCCTCTTAGGACTTTCACAACTCTGTACTCTTCCCTAGGGTCTCACTACACCGCCTTCCCTCAGGACCTTGGGGTGGACCATCCCTGTAGGCTAAGGTGCCTGGCCTACCACATGTACTCCCTGGGGTCTTGCACCCCACCCTTCCCAGGGGCTCAGGTGTTCGCAGGTGTGCCTGGCCCCGCTACTGCCTCCAAAGCCCACCTGAAGATGGGGACTGGGATTAAGATGCTCCTTTCACCGAGGAGGTAACTGGCTTGGCATTTCCTGGGGGGCCCCACTCCACTAGGAGCCCTACCAGGCCACCCTTCCCCAGCAGGGTGCAGTTTTAGTTCATGCCCAAGACAAAGAGCCTCCTGCTTATACCTGCTAGATGTCCCATGCAGTTCAGCCAGGCAATGTTTGTGCCTGGGCTGGCAGCAGCAAACTGCAGCCTTTATGTGCCTAGTGCCTTATATGCCCGGCTGTTTCCTGTTTCCGGCTGCCTAATGTGGCAGGCACCCAAAGGTGCACTGCCACAATCTGGTACATCTGGTACATATCTGGCACTGCCCATATATGGCATGCAGGGTCAGGCCAGCATGCCAGATTGCACCCTTAGACCAGCCCTGCATGCTGAGCCTGCACTGGTTACAGTAGACTAGCCCTGCAACACTCATTTGACCAATGGAGCCAGGTAGGTTGAGCGTTCAGGGGCCACTACACTAGAATAAGTGACGTTGAGGTGGGTGCCTTGTGCCTAAAAGCTTCTCTAATTTCCCAATTATGCAGTTGGTTCAGTAAAAGATGTCATCCCCTTAAAAATCCCTGCCTCTCATGTCACTTCCTTTTCAATCTTTTTTTTTCTGAATGTGTAATATTTCTGAATTCCTCTTTTCTTCTGGAAAGACTAAATCTGCTTTTTATGCCGCAAACCTTTTGACAGTCTTTGGCCGTGTCCAGATGAGCGTGGGAGTTTGTTTCCCTGGGGACAAGTAGCAGCAGGACATCATGTACTGATGTTACTTGTCCCCAGGAAACACCCATGCCACACATCCTGTAGCATGCAGCAGATTACCCTGGGTGGGACAGCGGGGAGGTTGGGGCCAGCTGCTGCCATACCCAAGAATCTCCTGGGATCAACCCCTCTGCCCCCTGTGCTGCAAGGTAACAGCGCGGGGAATGCCCATACATGCAATATGTGACACTGCAGACTGCACGTCCATGCTTGTCTGGATATGGCCTTACGGATAGAATTTGAGCTTAAGTTAAATAAGTGAGAAACATAAAGTTTCTTTACATCTAAAGCCCTTCAAATGTCTGTTTCTAATCAGAAGACACTCCATAATAAACTTTAATGGTGGTTGCACCTGAAGTGTAAAAATGTTGACCTGGCCATTGAATACCCCTCTTCTGTTTTTTATAGTAATTGACTCCTGTATTTTTTGTAATAGACGCCCCTGATTTTTCCTTCTGTCTGGACATAACTGTAATAGGTTGTTTGAAGGCAATTGTGTTGAGCTGCTTACATTTACTTCATAGATATCTTCTTGTAATTGCTGTTCTTTCAAGTGAACAGTGAATTAGATCACAAGAAGCTCTAATTCATTGTTCACCTGGCATAAGAGCAGTTGTGTAGCTATTGGTGAAGTAGATGTAAGCAGCAGGAGATTCCTTCAGCTTAATTGCTCTGTGGTGGAACGGGCTTAAACTCTTATCACATAAAAAACAGCCATCAGTCTGTTCTCCAGATTAGCTCCTATCAGTTCCACTGCTGCCACTGCAGCAGGTTACCTGTGCTCTGACCGTACTATTTGACTGGAACAGGTGAATTGATGTCTAGCAAAGTGAGACATCCAGAAGTTTATTCCGTCTTTGAGCCTGACTACCTAAAAAACCTACTGGTGTCCAGTTTGTAGTGCCCCATGTTTCCTGGTGGTAAGCCAGTTATACACAGTTTTGTAATGTGTAAAACTACAATAACTAAGAGAAGAATAAAGTCAGAACAATTTAATAAAATGCTTAAAATTTGCATTTATGTTAAATCTTGTACAGTCATCCCAGTAGTGTGGGAACATACTTTCCCTTTTCTCTTTCAGCCTATAGAAGGAGCCACAAACCTTCTCTTCCAACAAGTTTCCTGCCCTTCTGGGTTATCCCTGTCCCTTTTA